>NW_026057582.1:5690203-5798902 GCF_023721935.1 Panthera uncia | reverse complement strand
GAGACAGTGGTCCCCTGAGAAGGACACAGGGTGCCACGTTGAGAGGTAGTAGGGGACAGTGAGTGGCCCCCTGACAAGCACACAGGGTTGGGAGTGGGCGAGTCAGAGACTAGAGTTCTCCCTTCCTCTGCTCCCTGCCCACATGACCTTGGCAAGTGACCTAACGTCTCCGAGGGTGCTCCCAAACACGAAGGCCGTGGTGGTTATTCCACTGGATTATTCCAGCCCAACGCTCAGTTCGCTTGCACCCCTCTCCTCCTGCAGGATGCCCAGCCCTACCCAGAAGCCAGACAAAAGCACACCAAGGCCTGAAATCAATGCAGCAGATCATTTGAGTAGCCATGATGGGGCAGAGAAGCAGAAAGGGAGTTGGAGGCGACGCTGTGACAGTGGAGGGTGGCCTTCCCGCGCCTGATTTATGTTCTCCCTCTGTGGATACGGTTCCCCCGATGCTCAGGGCAGGGTTCAGAGGCCAGGCGCAGAACCAGTGGGGTGACATTCTTGGCCCCTGAACAAGCAGGCTTTGTTCCAGGCCCACATTCCCAGGCCTGCTCTCCAAGTGAAAGTCCTGCCCTCACCTCCTCGCTCACCTCTCCCCCGCCGGCAGGAAGCACAGACTCAGTGTCCTTGTCCAGACTCATAGGAACAGGCAGAAGCACCCCAGCCCCTGGACCCCCAGCCTCCCCTCACTTGGAGGTGCGGAGGGGCAAAGGGACACAGCAGGCTTTCCTGCTCACCAGGAGAAAGGGGTGTCTGGTAGGAGTCTTAATTTGTCTCTCCATTCATTTCGCCATCCATTGTGGCCCAGGAGTCCCCTCCCCAACCAGCCACCGAAAGACCTGACGGTTTACACTTGACCCAGTTTGGTTGACACCATGGTTCCAGGCTCGAGGGTCATAGTCCTGGACTCAGGACCTCTTTCTTGTTTCCACATCCTCTGCCTTTGAGCATCCAAACACAGGGTCTTACCCCTGGCCCAGCCCAGCCCCAGCATCCAGACAGGACGTCCAGCTGCCTCCTGTCTTTTTCAAATAACCCACTCACCTCTTCTGTGGCAGGCTGAGTAGGGTCCCTCCCAAAGACATCCGGGTCCTGCCCGCTGAAACCAGCAGACGTTACCTTATATGGTAAAGGTGAGGGTTCTGACAAGGGGAGAGAATCCTGGGGTTATCCGGGTGGACCTAGGGCACCCACAAGCACCCTCATTGTTGGGATGAAAGTGGAATCAAGCCTGACAGGAGATGTGATGAAAGGGTGCAAAGGGTGGGAAGGATGTAGGGGTGGGAGGGAGCACTAGCTACAGAACATGGGAGCTTCTAGAAGCTGAGGAAGGCAAGGAAAAGGATGCTTGCCTGCAGCCTTCCTAAGGAACCTGCCCTACAGACACTTTAATGGTAGACTTCTGACTCCCAGGACAGTGAGGGAATGAATGCGTGTTGTTTTAAGCCACTAAGTCTGCAGCAGTGTGTTACAGAAATAGAAGAATATACATTCATCTCCAAAATTTGGGGAGCTACACTATAGTGGCACATCCTGGGGTCCTTGCCCTTTTACGAACACCCTTCCCACCTGCCGTCCCCTCCCCCACTCCCCCCAATATCTGACACCTGATACCTTATCTTCCCCCATGTGACCAGAGGGTGGAGGTCAAGGCAGGCAGGACCACGCGGTGGTTCTGAAAACTCTTCACTCCAGGTGCCAAGGAGGCTGCTGTGCCATCACTCCCCAGATCATATTTACACCCCGTCTAAAGGGAGGGATGAGACATGACGCCAGACGGATCAGTCCCCTTTTAGCACACGAGTGGAAGTTTTCCCAGAAGCCTCCGGAGCTGCCCTGCCTGTCGGTCTCACTGGCTCTAACTGGTCAACGACCACCCTGGTCTTCAAGAGAGACTGGGGAAATACAGGAATGGGATGGCGGTAGTTTGCTTGGGTCAATTACGGTCCGTTGCCTTGACCCACTGCTGTCACAAACAAACCCAGGCTGCCTTCGCGCAGAAAACAAGGTGTTGGTGGGCGGCTAGAGCGGGAGCACCCGTACCTCCGCGATGCCCGTCCCCTCTCCGTGCACAGCAGCCCGGCCTGCAGCTGCCAGCACCTAGCTTCTGCCTCTGCTTGTTTTCCTTTGTCCGAGGCAAGCATTACCACCCAGCCCCAGCAGCGCCCCACCAGGGATAGATGGGAGGTGGGGAATAAGTCCCCAACTTCCCTCCCTTCTCCCCATGTGAGATGACCCCATGGTTTGCCCTGCACCAGCTCCACGGTTCCCACACAGGGCTGGGCCCCAACTGCCCACAGTGGTAACCGCTCTGCCGTGAGCTCTTTCTGGGCCATCTACACAGGCTGCCTCATCTCCTTCTGCCTCTACCTGTCCTCCTGGGTCACGGCCCAAATAACCCACATGCACAGCATTCCCTGTCCCGGGGTCTGCTGCCAGGGGTACTCGGATGACCACAGCCAGTGAGACCATTTGTCATTCGGTTCTCAGTCAGGAACAGAGGGTCTCAACACCCACCCCCAAAATGTCCTTTCCAAGGCAACTTCTCTGCACAAGCAGGAATTGGGTTTCCAGGACCTCTCACACAGGTGTTTAAAAGTCACAGCTCTTGGGGCACCTGGGTGGCTCAGTCGGTTGAGCATCCCACTTCAGCTCAGGCCATGATCTCACAGTTCGAGTGTTCCAGCCCCACATCAGGCTCTATGCTGACGGCTCAGGGCCTGGAGCCTGTTTCGGATTCTGTGTCTCCCTCTCTCTCTGCCCCTCCCTCTCTTGCACTGTGTCTCTTTCTCAAAAATAAATAAACTTTAAAGAAAACTAAAAAATAAATTTAAGAAAAAGTCAGAGTTCTCTCCATATCACCGTGCGTGCATTCGTTCACCAAGGATTGCTGAGGGTCAACGGGACCAGACTCTGGGTGGTTTGCCAGGTGTGCTGAGGTAAATCAGATATGCCCCCTGCATTCCAGAAGCAACCAAATGCAAAAGTAAGGGGAGTTGAAGAGGACAGACAGTACAGAAACGGAAGAGGTTGAACTTGCCTGACAGTCTCTCGTGGGAGCTGGTCTGAAATACCGAGCACGGGTGAAGCAGATGAAAAGGGTTATTTAAGCCCAAGGCACAGAGTAGAAAGGGTCATGACAATGACCCAGAGAACACATCTGGGGGCCTGGTGAGCCATGTAGAAAAGTTGGGTGGAGGAAGGGACCCATCGGGGAACTTTGGAAGGGGTGTGCTGGGGAGGAAGGCAGAGCTGAAGAGGGAGCGTCCATTTGGAGACACAACCCACCCACCTCACAGGGTGTCATCCTTCTACCGCTTTCCAAACCCTAGCGTTCGTGAAAGCAGCCCATCTCTGGGGGAGGTGGACATCACTATGCACCTGCTCACTTCTACAACCACGGACAAGGGCTGTAACATAGAGATTTGTATTATATCATCACTGCAGACTCTTGCTCTCATTTCTCAATGAGAGGGTAAGGAAGATTCAAAACGAGAAAGGGTCTTTCCTGAGTCCATACAGAGAGCAGGTAGAACTTCCAGGACTTGAATGGAAGCTTCATGTGCTCTCCAAAGGACTCTAACCACCCTCCTTTCACGTGAAAAAAACAGAGGGACAGACAGATGTGGAGTCCATTCACCTAATACATCTGGTTCCATTAAATGGCAAGGATCCATCTTTTTTTTATAAAATTTTTTTTCAACGTTTTTTATTTATTTTTGGGACAGAGAGAGACAGAGCATGAACGGGGGAGGGGCAGAGAGAGAGGGAGACACAGAATCGGAAACAGGCTCCAGGCTCCGAGCCATCAGCCCAGAGCCTGACGCGGGGCTCGAACTCACGGACCGCGAGATCGTGACCTGGCTGAAGTCGGACGCTTAACCGACTGCGCCACCCAGGCGCCCCAGGATCCATCTTTTTGAAAAACCTTTTTATCTCTTTGTCAGCTGCTTCCAATCCCACCGTCCATTAGAAATATAAGGCAAGGCACTTATATTTTTTTCAATTTTCTGGCACCACACCTTTAAGAGTGAAAACTAACCAATGTAATTAATTCCAATGATATAATTTCTTTCTTTCAGTCAATATACCTAAAATATTACCATTTCAACATGTAATCAGTATAAAAAATCATTCATCTTTAATGAGGTGTTTACCTTCTTCTGTTTTCATAGAATCATCACAATTCAGGTATAGTTCATTTAACAGAACATCTCTGTTTGAGCCAGCCACATTTCCACGGTTCAACAGCTACGTGTGGCCGTGACCACCATAGTGGCCAGGACAGCTCTAAAACAACGTGCAGAAAGGCATAGTGCTTGGTGCTCGACCCATGACTTGGTCATAGTGTTCGACCCATGACTTGGATTCATCAGGTCTCTCTTGGATTTTTCTATCTGCATTTCAAGTCACATTTTCTCCGCTGTTCAATATTTCCCAGCAGAGGAACTGTGCATGGCCAGGCCATGTAAACTCATAGATTGAATGGTAGATAAGTGGCCAACATAGTTCAGGGCTCAGCAAACTATACCCCACCCATGGGCCCAAATCCGCCCAGTCAGTGTTAATTCAAGGTGTGAGCTATGAATGGTCTCTACATTTTCAAAGGCAGTAAACACTGTAAGAATAATATGTAATAGCAACTGTATATGGCCTGCAAAGCCTTGACAGAAAACATTTGCTGACCCCTGGTCTAGTTAGCGCTTTTAATTTTTTTTTCATTTTTTTATCTTTATTTATTTTTGAAAGAGAGAGAGAGAGGCAGAGACAGAGTGCGAGCAGAGGAGAAGCAGAGAGAGAGGGAGACATAGAATCCGAAGCAAGCTCCAGGCTCTGAGCCATAAGCACAGAGCCTGACGCGGGGTCGAACCCATACCACAGGACCATGACCTGAGCCCAAGTCGGACACTCAACTGACTGAGCCACCCAGGTGCCCCTTAACTTTTTTTTTTCTTTACGTGAACAGGGTTAGAACATTCACATTCCATTCTGTAACCACAACTGGTACAAGTTTTTACGACTCACTTACTGTCTCTGTGGTTTCAGTGCTCACCATCCGCCCTCTCCCCGTGGCTTCTGCAGTCCTTGAACTCTTTGTCCGATTCATGACTTGGTTTGCTGAAGTTCACTGTCAACTTTTTCTTTTCAAGAAAGTCACTTATTAGCTTCCGGGTGTGGGATTCTCGATTCAGAACTTCCTAGCCACTGCTCCCTGTCTTGGGGTGGGACGTGCTGTTGGAGGGCAAATCTAAAACTTGGTTTTTCTTCCTTACAGGAGACTTGTGTTTTTTGCTCAGATGTCTGAAGACTTCTGCCTACCTTTTATGGTCAATAAACTAAGCAGGATGTGTTTGGGTACGAAATGATTTTGTGTTTTTTTTAATCAACTTTCTATAAAACAGCGCAAAATTTCATAGAAATCCGTTTCTTCCTTCTCTTCAGGGAATTTTTCCTTCAGCGGTGTCAATGAACAGAAGGCTCATTTGTGGGATTCAGTCTTTTAGGACCATGGATTAGTCTCATAATGTATTCTCTTAGTCTCCCCACTGTTTCTGTTTTCCTCTGGTTGATTAACTGTCTTTGCCTTTCTCCTCTGCATGTATTAATTTATTAAACTATTGCAAGCACTTCCTTAATATCAACAGCTCAGTATCTGCTATTGTTTCAGACCTCGAGTTATTTTCACCCAAAACATCACTTTTCTTCTCCTCTTGTGATGTGATCAACTCTCCTCTGAGTTCCTGTCTTACTAAACGTATGGTCATTCTGTCTTATTTTATAGCACAAAGCCATTACTGGGGATTTTCTTCGGTTCCTGCGGTTACATCTTCTTCAGGACTAGGCCCTTCATCTGTGATTCATACACACTGTTCTTTAAACTCTATATACTCAATTCGTGATGTGGTATAGTTGCATAGCAGCCAAGCCATTTCTTTTCATCTGCCTTATCCTAGACAAGGGCAGGTCTGTCCGGACTTAACTTTCTCTGATGGGGAACTTCTTATAAATTGGAATCAGCCCCCTCCTCCGAGATCCTGGCACATGTCCTGTTCTACTGGTCACCCCACCCTACAGGACCTGCATTCCATTTGGATGGTGAGACTGTCCACCAGAGGCAGGGACGTGCTTCATGAGGCCAGAAAGAACTTAAGGAATAGCAAGTTCAGCCCGAATCTATCCCATTCTGCCTCGACTGATACAGGCTGGTCGTGGGTAAGGATGGCTCAATGAATTTTCCTCGCCTTTTCCTAAGGGTTCCTACTCACCCCCTTGGTCTACCTGCTTCAAAATTAGGAAAGGGGGCAACTAGGAAAATAATAATAATAATAATAATGTGAATTGTTTAGCTCACGTTTTCATCCCTACAATATTTTTGGGGGTTGGGATAACACGCAGACAGTCCTTTTGGAATCTTGTCCTTTGGCCTCCATTTCCACATGTAACTAGCATGAGTCTGTGTGCCTCCAATTGCTGTGCTACAACTGTTCATTCGTGGCTGTTTTTTATTCATTCTTATCCATTGCAGTAGAGGTTACAGAGGGAAGCTTCTGGGGTCCATCTTTATCTCATCGGCTGTGTTCAGACGTGTCCCCTCTTTCTTCATCCCAAACTTCGGTGAATTGGAATCAACCCCTTTTCCTTCTATGCCTTTTCCAACAGGGGTCCTGTGGCCAGTAGTGCCCTTCCACCCATCTCCCAACACCCAAATCCCAGCCACCTTTTCCCATCCAAATCTAATGGCGCCCTTACGCGAAGCCTTCCTTAAAACACTCTCTCCCTCCCTTGAATTCTCCCTACTCCCTGCCCCATTCCTACACCACGCACCAGTTTCCACCTCCTGCTACATGTTCCCGTGTGCGTGTCCATCTCCCTCACCGTCCTGTGGTCTCCATGACAGCGAGGTCTGGTTAAGGTCCGCGCCTGTACCCTCTGTGTGTCGTGAGGTATGGAACACGGTACAAGCTCAGTTCATATTTGTTACATGAGCCAACATGGTACCCAGCAGAAACCGGTCTGCCTTATGCCAGTGGGTATTACAGGAAGCACAGAGGGAGGTAAAGTAGAGCTTTGTTGTTGGAGCCCACAACAAATCCCACTGTGATGAGTAGCACCAGCACAAGGGACTCCGAGGGACAATTAGATTTCTAGCTGGACCAGAGAGCCCACTTGTCTATGACACCATCTACACAATAACATGGGCAATAACAGTAACCTAGATGGACAACCATCCATCCATGCCATTCAGTTGTCAAAGTGCCTTCTTATTTATTGTCCCATCCGATCCTCAGAACGACCTGGGGACGCTGATCTTTTCAATCCAACTTTACAGATGAGGGAAGGGAGGTGTAGAGGCGCCAAATAGCTCATCCCAAGTCATGTAGTCGGTGGGCCACGTCTGTGTGCTTGCCCGCATCTGACAAGCTTCCCTGATCAGTACTGAGCGAGCTTCCTTTCTTGCTCATAGAAGGCAGGCCCCACAGTTTGTAGAGGTTGTTGACTGCACAAGGGCATCTGGATGAGGGGCCAAGGGGGAGGGAAATCCAGGCCATGCTCCTCTTGTCAAGCTGTGTGTCCTGGCATGAGGCCACCTCACATCTGCTTAGAAGGACCCCCTTTTTTTCTAACTCACGCACAGACTGACAGGGGAGCTAATCAGAGGGATCGTGTTTGCTAAGTTCTCCCTCCCCAAAGACCTTCTCTGAGCAAAGCACACAGCAGGTATTTATAAGTTGCTTATCGAATGAGCTTGTTCTCACTTACAAAGCTCATTTTCATAAACTACTTCATCCAGTTCCCCCAAAAAATTCCAAAACAGACAAAATTCTGAGAAACAGCAAGGATTTCTAAAGGATTTTTTCACCCTTCTAATGGTGGAATTTGACCAAAACATTACATGAGGGGTCCAGGATCACTGCAAAGTCAGGGAAGGAGGGTGCGTTCTTTCCCAGCCCTAGAGGAAGGCAGAAAGGGACATTTCTAATATCTACTATTAGATATCCCATATCTAATCCGACCCCAGATGTGGGCAATGTGTTCCATGATCTTTTAGGGTTAAGTTACCCAATTTTTTTCTACCATCTGTGCGAGGGAAAAACCAGGAAACGAATGGGCCAGCATCTCCATGTAATTAGATATGCATGACTTCTCTAAAACCCGCTGCAGATATGTGGGTCCAGCCGTGGGGACACCTGGGTCAGCGGAAGTCCCTGCATGTGTTGCAGCGCAGGGGGCACGCAACAGAGAAGAGGAACTTGAGACACTAAGGACAGGATGTGGGGCTTCCTGGGACCCTCATGGGAAGGGGTGATTGAGAGAAGGTTCAGGAGAGGGGGAGGGTAATAATGTGGAAGTGGGTGGAGGGGTGTCCACACAGCTGGGTTACTCTGGACTTTTGGTGGATCAAGAATCTGCTCACTGGGTCTCAGTTTGACCATCTGGGGAAATAGCTCTGCTCACTCAAGCCAGAAACCCCACTGCTGGAAGAGTGAAGTCTGCCTCGTGCATGCATGCACTGAACACATACACGGTCCCTGTGTCCTTGGTGCCAGGTCCTGAGCTGGGCACCGTGGTTCAGGAGGTCCAGACATGATCCCGGCCGTTAGGAGTTTCTATCCCAGTGAGGGCTGTCTCACAGACAGGCCTGGCCCCGGCTCCTCTGTGAGATGTGAGAGGTGGTCAGCTCGACCAGAGAGGGGAAGAGAGAGCCCAACGGAAGTTGAGAAGAAGGGACGGTCGCTGCATATGAAGAACCACCATGAGGCAGACCTGGAGGCCTGGTGGTCTCCAGGCAGCACAGAGGGGTTCCTATCTTCGCTTTGCTCTCCCCAGTCTCCACGGCCCAAGCCACTGAGTCCAATGCTTGGCATATCACATCCTAAGCTGCAGATGTCCCGTCGCACGAGGGAGGGAAAGGAGGAACATGTCGGGACGCCCGCCCTCCACAACCCGTCATGCCCCGTGGTGTACAGATGGTCGCGAAAGGAACAGCTCCACTCATAGCTGAGTGCCGGGCACACGCTCATTGGACATTCATGCCGGCACAGAGTGGGCGCGAGCTGCACTGTGCATGAAGAGCAGCTGGAAAAAGCCAGGGATGCCCCCGCGAGCATCTGGGGAGAGATCCCAGGCAGGTGCCAGGGTGAGCGCAGAGGCTCTGAGAATGTTTGGAGAGTCCAAGGAAAGGCAAGGAGTCTGGCAGGGCCAAGTGGTGTGAGAAAGGCGGAGAGAGGCGGAGAAAGGGTCCGAGCAGCACCGGGGGCTGTGCCAGGGCTCTGGCAATGACCCTGAGCCAGCAGGGAAGCCGCTGAGAGGACCTGACAAGAAAACTGACATGATTTTGTCTACACTTTAGAAGGATTGCTATGTATGCATTTATTCCCCAAACGCCTCTTGTAAGGGTTACTCTGCTGTGCTGGGAACAGACTTGCAGCAGGGAAGTGAGGATGAGGGCAGTGCTGAGGAGTCAGCAGCTTTGGGGAGGTAAAAGCATCGTGGAGGGCACAAAGAAGGGGGCCTCATAGGAGGACGTTATAGCCAGGCTCCCACTCAGCCCCGTGCTGGACGCGGTAACGCACATGAGCCTGGGGTCCGGTCCCCCTGCCGGGCCTCCAAATGATACAGCATAGCTTCCTTTGCTAAGTGTTTGTCAGTGAGTGAAGGAGACACCCCTTGTGCCTTTCCGAGACTGGTGGGGAGCCCAACAGGGCAATAATGGAGATACTGTGAGGCGAGAGCCCCAGCAAGGAGTGGCACCAAGTGTCCCGGAGGAAACATAGAGCTGGATTTTTCTGGAGAGACGAGTGGGATGTGAGCAGAGGCTTCCCGATGGCAGTGCTACTGAGATGGGCACTGACGTGTGCATAGGAGTTTTCCAGGCAGAGGGGGAGGCCAAGGCCGCACGAAGGAAACGTCAGCGTTAACAAGTGCTCAGAGAGCAGCAGTGTGTAGAATGTTCGTGAACTCATGGAAGTGTTGTGTATGCAGTAGGTGCTTAGTAAATATCCGTCGCCTGAAGGAATGATTGCTGTAGGGGTGTCGTCACAAGGCCGTGATGGCAGCGTGGGACACAGGTGACCTCTCCCGGAAGCACCGAGGAGGTACTGAAGCAGATATTGATGTGAACGTTACGTGGCCTTTGAACAAATCCCTGGAGGGCAAGAACTGTGTGCTTGTCACCTGTGGATTCAAAAGGCAGAATCGGGGCCTGGAACAGAATCAAAGATATTTATAGCAACTCTCTATGTCCAGCCTCAGCCTCCGTCCCTGAGGCCAAGCCCTCATACCCCCATCCACTTGTCCCCTCGGACACTGAACATCTGACATGCCCAAGGCCCAACGCTTCGTCTCCGGGCCCCGACATGCTCCTCTCTTGCTCTGGTGACATTGCCGGAGCTCAGAGAGCACTGGGTCACCTCCACCTCTTGCTACAGTTTATCTCCCTTTTCCAGGCCTCTGCAGTCAGGCGGGGGTCGGGGGCAGCTCTGGAGGGGGCCGGGATCGTGGGCATCTTCTCAGCTAGAGCTCAGGAGAGAAGGGACGGCTTCCCCGCGCTCTCCCTGGCCCTGCGGCCGTGACTGAGGAGGGCCACAGCTCCACACAGCGCAGCTATAAGGTGGTGGCTTTGTGCCCACTGGCGCTGGGCACGTGCCATGAACAAAAATAGACATTCTGGTTCTACTAATGCATCGAGATGCAGGGG
This sequence comes from Panthera uncia, assembly GCF_023721935.1. Classification (NCBI taxonomy): domain Eukaryota; kingdom Metazoa; phylum Chordata; class Mammalia; order Carnivora; family Felidae; genus Panthera; species Panthera uncia. The sequence continues at coordinate 5,788,203 of NW_026057582.1, read as the reverse complement.
TCGGGCGTGTTTCCACGACATGACCTGTCTCTCACCGACTCACATACTGGTCTCTCGGATCCTAGTTGATAACACCGCTCACTTCGACCATAAACCTATGAAGCTTTTCCCTTTCTTATACTCTGACACACACACACGATCCATTGCTAAATCCCGTCGGATCTACTCTGAAATATTTCTGGAAGTGATGGCTTAGGACCATCTTCGCCCGTCTGCTTTGTTCAAACCTCCAGAAACCTTCCTGAAAGGAATGTAGCAGCTGCCTAACCGACCTCTGTCATTCCCATCGTGTCCTCTCCCCACAGAAGCAAGCGGGACGTTTATCATTTTATTTCTTTGCTTACGAAGAACCACTTTCTTGAGTCTAAATCCAAATTCCATAGTGTGGTTTACACAGTCCTGTACGACTCAAGCCCACATTCTTTCTCCAATCCCAGCTGTGACCGTTGGGCCTTCCTCGGGCTCTGCCCCAACACCCTCGTCTCCTTAATGCCCTGCCCACCCCGGGGCCTTTGCACCAGCCTCCCCCTCCCCACTATCTGCATTGCTCTTTTCCCCAGCTCCTCCCACCCTCCACAACTTCTCCTCTCTTCTCAGATAATCTTCAAAGAGCCATCCCTTGACACTCCTTTGTCACGCCAACCACCCTCTCCCCATACGGTGATACGGTAACACTCGATCCCCTCACCCTGTTTTACTATCTTTGCAAAACTTACCTCTAACCAAAACCACCTCTCCCTGTGCATGCATGTTTTTTGACTGCCTCTTCCACCGGAATGCTGTGTCCGCTAGACCCCCCACACCTAGAAGTCTCTGTACGTCGCAGCCTCTCAAAATGTAGTCAGCGAATGACTGAATAAAGGAATGAGCCCAGTGGCGTCATTCTGGCCATGGAGAGAATCAAATGAAATGACAAAAAACCATATGGAGGATGGTGATGCTTGGGCCCAGCATCGTGTTACCCTTCTAGTCCAAAACTTTGGAAAAGGAGAGGGAGAGGGAGAGGGAAGGAGAGAGCGAGAGAGAATGGAATGGCGTGTTCACCCTCCGGTTCAGGGTACCTCTCATGCCTGACAAATGATGACTTAGAGAGAGATCAGAACATCCAAGACCAAAACATTCATTAGCTGCCACTCCCCCCCCCCGACCCCTCCCAAACCTCGGCGGCTGCCAGAAGCCAGCCCAGACAGTCCAGTTAGGAAACAAAAAGATGGAACAGAAAGGCCCCTTTGAGCAGCCTGGTTATTAAGAGCTCTAGACGGGGAGAGAGAGTATGTGCAGCTTAACTCAAACATTCGTGCTGAAATGTAAAAAACAATTATGACATTCAATTATTCCATTAAGTGAAATTAACCATTCTTCTCGTTCTTTGAAAAGACCAAAAGAAAGCACAGATCTGAATAATTAGGTCAGTGAAGAATTGGGAAGGAAGGATGTCTAGACTTTTATTTTCATTTGAAAGTAGGAGGAGGGCTTGCATTTGGGCTGCATGTGTGTGCGTGTGTGTGTGTGTGTGTGTGTGTGTGTGCATCTCCCCGCTTGCTCTAAGAACGCCTTTGAATTCCCGGGGTGGTCATATCCGAGGCTCTGCCCTGGCAGGTACGGCCACGTCCGGATCAAGGAGTGGCATTCTCACTTTGATGTTGACAGTCACAGTCCGCTACTTGAGGATCTCTTTGGCTGCCTGCAAGTCTGTTGTCCTGGGCGACCAGGTAAACCCGCCCAGGAGCACAGACCCTGCCTCCCATCGGCCCTGGCATCCCTTGCAGAGGAGAGAGAGAGAGAGAGATGTGTGGGCGGGGACGTCCCCCAGGGCTCTTCGGTTCCCTTTTGGCCCTTGATCACCATCTATTGGGGCCGTGTTAGCCGGTGGCAGACCCACAGACTGTAGGTAGGAATAAAACTGTGCACACACAAGTGTGTATGGACACACTCGCCCACATGACTCCACTGGAAAGAGGCCACGTGGAAAGACAAGGGCCACCTCTGAGCCCCTGGGTGGGTCGTTCCTCTCTCTAGAGCCCCCGTGCGCGTAGCCACAAATGATAACAACCCACCTGCGTGGGTGGCTGTGGGTAGGAAGGGAACCGCCATATCTCACCCTCCCAACCTAGCATCTGACTCCCCTGGTCCAACATGGCACGCTTTCTCCAACACACTATTATTTCCTATTTCCGTATGTGGTTCAGAAGCCTGCACGTATTAAGTATCAATGCCATCTGGGGGATTTTTTTTTTGTTTGTCTGTTTTGTATGTTTGTAATCATCTGTCAAGTGATCCATTTCTCCAGGGATGCTCGGAACATGAAGCCTGCTGCTTTGTGATAAGGGCGTCTGTGGTTTACTCTTAAAATTCACCCCGCGACAGGTCCAAAAGCAAAACGTCAAACTATGCCCCGAACATTCCTTTAAAATAGCTTTTTAAATTTTGTTTATCTTTTTATTTCATTTTTTAAATGTGTGTTTATTTTTGAGAGAGAGAGCATGCACACGAGTGAGGGAGGGGCAGAGAGAGGGGGACAGAGGATCCGAAGCAACTCCAAGCTCCGAGCTGTCAGCATCGAGCCCGACGCGGGGCTCGAACTCACGAACCATGAGATCATGACCTGAGCCGATGTGGGACTCTCCCCCAACTGAGCCACCCAGGTGCCCTTGTTTTCCTTTTTGAATTGCGGTGAGATGCACATATAAAATTGACATCTAAACCATCTTTAAGTATACTTTTCCGATGCGTGAGGTATGTCCACGTGATCATGTGGGGACCTCCCCACCATCTCTCCCCGGGACTGCTTTCATCTTGCAAAACTGAAACTCTGTCCCCATTAAACTCCACCTCCCTCTTCCATGTCCCTTCCACTCCTGGCGCCACCACCCCCCATTCCATTTCCTGCCTCTGTGAGTTTGACTCCTCTGGGAACCTCATATAAGTAGATTCATACATTTATTCTGTGGCGGGTGGCTTATTTCACTCAACGTAATATTTTAAGGATTCATTCTTTAAAGAAAAGATTCGTTCATGGTTAAATAATATTCCGCTGTATGTAAATAGTACATCTTATTTTCTTTTTTTTTTTTCAACTTTTTTTTTTTGGGGGGGGGACAGAGAGAGACAGAGCATGAACGGGGGAGGGGCAGAGAGAGAGGGAGACACAGAATCGGAAACAGGCTCCAGGCTCCGAGTCATCAGCCCAGAGCCCTACGCGGGGCTCGAACTCACGGACCACGAGATCGTGACCTGGCTGAAGTCGGACGCTCAACCGACTGCGCCACCCAGGCGCCCCACACATCTTATTTTCTATCCACCCACTGACGGATCCCTGGGTTGCTTCACCTTTTCGCTTTTGTGACCAATGCTACTTAAACACAGGGGTGCAAATACCCCTTTAAGTCTCCTCCCTCAGTTCTTCTGCATATGAAAATAATTTCTAAACAGTAAAAAAGGTAAAAGAATCTTCTTCTACTTCTGGAAAGCGAGCTTCTCTTCAATGTGTTGAGCACCTGAGGCATCATAGAAAGTCCACACGCTTTGCATTCAAACAGAGCCTCCATCAAAATTGTGGTTGTAACACTTAAAAGTGCTGTCAGTTTCGATACAGTAACTTCTCCAAGATTTACTTTCTTGACAAGAAAAATAGAAAAGAAAAATCAGTCCTTTCCAACATAGAAAGGTGGTTGGGAGGCCGGGTTCATGAAAAGCAATTCCAAGAAGGCAGGGAAGGAAGCAGCCTCCCTCCACCCTGTGTCCTCAGGGTTTCCTATCATGCCTGATGCAAAGAGAGACTTCCATAAAAGCCATTCCCACGAGTCAATGGGTAAATGACCTTGCAAAGTCCAAGGGTGGGGTATGTAGAAGGTACTCTGTCACTGGGGGCTCCAGCTACTTCCACCGTGGTGACCTGAACACATCGGGCAGCGATCGTCACCCAGCTTTGCAGGTGTGGCTCCCCACCTGATAAGGAAGGTTTGGGGACACAGTGACAAAGGAATGTGGCCAAGCCCGCGGAGGAAACTAGCGCAGAACCAGAGTTTAACTCTGCCTCCTGAGTCCCAGTGTATGGCTCTATGTCAGCTATTTCTTGTTCCAGCGAAATAGCTAAGTCACAGCTTAGCCGAAGCCTGCCACACAGACCCCCGTGTGCCGGGAGTGCACCCTTACAGACCCCCTATCACACCCCAGCGGCCATCCCAACGAAGCACCTGCATCCCTTGGCTCCCCCCCCCCCATCCGTGTGTCTTCCCGAACTTGAGCTCCTGTTACCATCTGTCCGATGACCTCTTCTGTAGTCAGATCTCCCCCTACTGCCATCTCCCTCCGTCGGGATGCTCGTGGCTGCATCTAGAGCCACACATATAATCTAGGATCGTCTCCCCATCTCAAGACCAGTAACTTAATCACATCTGCAAATTACGCCTGGCCATATAAGCAGCACTCACAGGCTCGGGACAGTAGGACCTGGACATCACTGGGGGCCCCCTTTCAGCCTGCTGCAGACCTCCAGCTGTCCAACTGTGGGTCCTTGTGGATGTTCTCAGGAAGGGAGCCCAGAAAATGCAAAAAATCACAACTCCGCTCCTGTCTACGTAACATGCAGTATTTAACTGTGGCTCAACACGGGTCCTGACCATCAGGGGTAATGTGAAAAATGCTCAACAGGCACCCCGCTGATCAGAAGGGACAGTGGCCCTGGGGCAGAAGCAGAGCCCCAGAGATGCCCTTGGGTGGCTGGACACTGGAGGCGGGTGAGGAGCCTGAGGAGGGCAGGGAAGGCTTCAGGGTCTTCGGAGAGTGTCTACTCACCAACTGGTTTTGTTGGGAAGTATTTGGGTATTTTAGCAGCCAGGGCAAAAGGTGCCTCTGGCCAAAAGCTGAGTATCAGCCCTGTTTTCACAGGGTAGGTGTTGGGAGCGCCCTCAAGTCCTTCCAGAAAGCTCCAAGCTGAGCCTCTGGAGCTCGGACATCCGTGTAGCATTGAATCCCGAGATTCCAAAGTGCAGAGAAGCAGCCCAAGCCAGCAGAGCCTCAGGACTCTGAAATTGAAATGCAGTGCAATTCCTTTTCACGTCCTGGGCCAGGAGCCGTCCAGGGCAGGCAACTCTGTGACGGGAGGGGAAAGTCAGGTGCCGTCAGAGGAACCCCAAGGTCAGCACAGCCATCCAGGGGCTCTTAGTAGGAAGCATTGTAATGATTGGAGTAGGAAAGAATCAGACATTTCCCCTGGAAGAACCATGCACACGCACACGCACACACACGTTCCTTCACACTCACCCATGCACACCCGCGCCACACATCCCCGCTCATTCAGACGCACTGAGCCAGCCACATACGCTCCCTCACGTGCTCGCTGTCTGAGTTTCCTATTCCTGTTGTAACAAATTGCCACAAACTTTGCGACTTCATCCAACACAAATCTATTCTCTTGCAGTTCTGGAAGCTGGGAGTCCGGCACGGGTCTCTCCAGGCCAACGTCAGGGGTCAGCGGGGCCATGCGCCTCCTGGAGCCTCTAGCAGGGACTGGTCTCTGTCCTCTCCGGTCCCCGGAGGCTCCCGCGTTCCTGGGCTCTCAGCCTGCCCTCCGCCCTCCACGCCAGCAGGCCGGCTGGGTGCCTGTCACCGCGTCCTCCACCTCCTCTCCTGCCTCGTGTGCCACTAGTGTCCTTGTGACTAAGGTCCCTGTGGGGACCTCAGCTCCACCCGCCGTCTCCCTTCCCCTTCGCCAGGAGCGCGGGACAGCGTCACCGGGGCCAGGATTACAGTGTGGGCTGTGTGGGACTGTTATTCTGCCTGCCACACACACACTCAGCCACACACACACACACCCCCCACACTCACCCACACACACTTTCAGAAAATGAAAAGCCAAACACTTGGATGAGTTTCCTTTGGGTCTTGCTGATCCGAAAGCATTTGGCCATAAATGGTGACATCTGACCCACCCGCCACCACACCCGCCATCCACAATCAGTTCTCCTTCTTTTCAGGGACACAAACAACAGAATCAGAAAAACATGCCCGTGGGGTCGACACCGGCCAGGCGGTGTGAGAGGGCTCCACAGGGGTGTCAGAGCCAGCGGGAGAGGAGCCCAGGACAGCCTGTTTCTGGGGCATCCGCAGGCAGACTCTGCACGACGGGGATGCCCTTGATGCCCGGGGCATGCAGAACCCAGGGGACCCGGGGGCGCAGACAAAGCCCTAGCAGGTGCATCAGAGGACCTGAAGCCGTGCAGGGTCCCGTGTGCACGCTACTCTCCACATGTCCTGATTCCCCACCGTCGCCTCTCCTGGGCAATGACAGTGGTGCCGAGGGACTCCAGGCCCAAGGCTGACGGGCCTCTCGTGCTTGTGACACCATCTACTGGGACAAAGAACGCTAAGCAACCAGACTGCAGAAGGGTCCCATTTTGTGGATGAGAAACTTGAGGCCTAGAGGGAAGAGTCCAGCTGGAGTCCGCACCGCTGGAGGCAGATACAGAGCCAGGACTCAACGCCCCCAGCTCCCGGACGGGGTCTTCTCTGGACCGGATTCTACACTTGCACTGTTCCTCTGTGGCGGAAGCTTCCCTGAAGCCAGGAGACAGTTCGCGTACCTCCTTGCCCCCTCCCTGCATGCAGCTCTCCAGGGAGCACCCACTACTGACCTGCTCCCATAAGGGCCCTGGACCCTGGATGGCACTGAGGCCACAGAGGGGGTGGAGGTGTGGCCACGGCTCCCGCTGCAGCCCCACGGTGCCGTCGCGAGACAGAAGGGGCCGGTGCAGGCATGCCGTCAAGGTGGTGGAGCCCAAGGGCCACAGGGGAGCAGAGCCTGAAGAGCCAGAGGACTCGGGAGTCCAGGAGATCAGAGCTGAAAGCTTAGTGCTGTCGCGTGCTTGCTTTGTGATGTCGGGAAAGTCACTCAACCTCTCTGAGCACCAGCCAGTCTCCTCACGGTGGCCCCTGATTCATACAATCATCATGAACTTGACCCACGTGAACGGTTCAAAGACACCTCTGACTCGCCCACACCACGGAGGTGCCTGCGTCCACACAGCCGGACGCGGCCTGACTTACTGCTCAAGACAGGTGTTGAGAAGCCAGAATCCAGGGGGAAGGGGGGCACGGCCACTGTGGACACAGGTGGCGGTCCCCGGGGAAGTTACACATAGAATCACCATACGACCCAGCAGGTCTGCTCCTAGGCGCACACCCAAGAGAACTGACATCAGGGACTCAAACGGGGATTTGCATGTCCGTGCTCCTGATCGCACTGCTCATGGTCACCAAAAGGCAGAAACAGTCCAAATGTCCGTGGACAGATGATTTGATTCGCAAAATGTGGGATATCCATACACTGGAAAACTCTTCAGCCTTGAAAAGGGAAGGAAATTCTGCCACGCTGCAACACGATAAACCTCGAAAACATTACGCTGAGTGAAATGAGGCACACACAAAGACAAATGCTGTCTGGTCCCACTTCTGTGGGCATTCTAGAATAGATAAATTCACAGAGAACAGAAAGGAGGATGGCTGGGGGAGGGGAGGTGGGAAGTTATGGGGTTATTTTTTTAATTTTTTTTTTAATGTTTATTTATTTTTGGGACAGAGAGAGACAGAGCATGAACAGGGGAGGGACAGAGAGAGAGGGAAACACAGAATCGGAAGCAGGCTCCAGGCTCTGAGCCGTCAGCCCAGAGCCCGACACGGGGCTCGAACTCACGGACCGTGAGATCGTGACCTGAGCTGAAGTCGGACGCTGAACCGACTGAGCCACCCAGGCGCCCCTTAGTAAGCCTATTGCCTCTGTTTATGACGAAGGAAACCGTTCCGGGGATGGATGGTGGCATTGGTTTCACAACAGTGTGAATGTGCTTAATGCCATTGAATTGTCCACGCAGAATTGGTTGCTGTGGTAAGTTTGATGCTGTGTTGCATTTACCGGTAGAAAAAAAGATTTACTTTTTTAAAAACAGGGGCAGTGTCTGTTCACACGGCACGGGTCTGCCAGGTAGTAAAGCATGGACCAGAGTGACGACGTTTCCTCCACGAGAGAGGGGGCGGGGGGGAAGGGGCAGCAGAAGTGCCCTCCCCACAGAGGTAAGAACCAGGGGGATGCAAAAGAAAGAGTGGGACCCTTCACACTCACCCGGAATCATCCACCCGGAGCCTTTACAGGAGAAACGGGAAACCGTGCGTAAGAACTTGGCGGGGAGGCTCCAACTTCCACCCACCGGGACATGGTGTCGTCACTCAAAGGCGCCATGTTGCCTCCCTCTTCCACACACTCATTCAGGTGGTTCCTCCTTCCAGAAATGCCATCCCTTCTCTTGTTCAACAGAGCAAACCACCAGCCCGCCCCCGGCAGCTGCTTGGACCTCCCGAGTTAGCTGAGCCCCACCCAGGGTTCCTCATTCTCATTCCCGTCGTTCCACTCACCACACCGGAGCCCACACAGCCATTTCCTCCAACACAAGCAACAGCTTCTTAAGGCTGAGCCCCCTTCTTCCCTCATGGCTTCTGGGTGAACAAATGAACGAATACATGCATCGTAGCGACAACAGCTCTCACAGGAGAACACGGCGCTCGGCTGGTCACGCACCCCTGGCCATGTGACGCCCGCAACAGCTCAGCCAAAGGGGCCCTGCTGTTCCTGTGCGTCACCAGCGAGAAAGGTCGGGTTTTAAAAAGTGAAAGAACTGGTCTCTATGCCAGAGATGGGGATGCATTTGTGGGTGAAAGGGTGCCCGAGTGCCTACTCGTGGGTCCTGCCTTACTTCCCACTGTGGGTTCTGAGGTTGAGAGACGTCCCCCCACATGAGCTCCCCAGGGCCCACGTTGGGCCCCCACCAGAAACTGCCTTGACTCGCATCCAGTCCAAATATGATGATTCACAGCAGGAAGTTCAGAGCCACGCAGACCTAAAACGACAACCCTGGCCTTCCCACTTGCTGGGCCAAGTCAACCTCTCAGAGACTCGGTTTCCTCATCTGTCACATAGTGATGAACGAGGATCGGGGGACACCACCCACCTGAAGCCCTCAGCACATAGACAACCAGCAACACGTGCCCATGCTTGTCATCGGTGGGGATGGAATCGGGGCTCCCGGGGCTCTTGCGCTGGCTGGCCATTCCTCTGAGCCTAATCAAGAAAGTACAGCAAAGACATGTGCTGGAGGGAAGACCGAGATCAAGGCAGGAGGGTGGGTCCCTGGCCTGTTTCCAGCCTGGGATGCAGGAGACAAGATTCATTTCCAAGGTTTGGAGTGGAGCGGGGCTGGAGGGCCAGGAGAGAAAGTCAGAGCCAGAGAGTGCGGGCAAAGACGACTGCAGAATCCAGAGACACGAGGTCATGCCCAAAGCTGGGCTTTTTCTTTTTCTTTCTTTTTCTATTCCTTTTTCTTTTCTGAGCTCCAGTACACAAGTGCCTGGGTGGGCCGGTCCCACTTAGAGGGGCCTGTGACAGGAAGGACAATTTTCCCCACAGCTGGAGACTCTTGGCATGCTGGAATTCAATCCCCTGTTAAATGGGTGGTCTGCTTCCCCCTCCCCCCCCCCCCCCCCCGTCTTCCCATGTTGGAATATGTCTTTGCCGTCCTGGATCCAGCCAACACAGAACATTTTCCTTGCTGCTTAAATTAGCACATGAGAAATAACTAGAGATCGAAATCACAGTTCACTTAACACTAATTATTTCCCTGGAAATGGAGATTAATATTGAACTTGTTACTTGCACTGTGAAGAGTAAACACACGCAGCCACACACCCTCCAAGCAAACGTGTGGATCTAATCCCTCCATTGCTTCAGACCCAACACACCAAGCGGCCCTGGTGGCCAAATGTTTCCAAATGGGCTATTATGATCAAATCCAGAAATTTGGGGAAGTTCAAGGCTGGCCCCAGGGGTAGGGACACAGCACAGAGGAGACAGGCGTCCTGGGGTAACTGGCGAGTTCTGGGGCTGCAGTGCTCCCCAGACGTGCATCCATCCACCGCCAGTGGACGGGGGCTGCCTTCCTGCTCCTGTGTCTTGGGTATAGACATCTTGTTCAGACCGCAGGGCCCTGAGGGGGTGTGTGAGTGGATGAGCGAACGGCGGAGTGAACGTGAGCAATGAGAAGCTGAGTGTAAAGGAAGCAGCTCACCTAGCATCACAGAGGGAGCAGAGGCAGAACCAGGAGCCCCAAGTCCCGATGCCCAGTCCAAACTTCAGTCCACGACTCCAAGTGCAGCCGACGACCCAGGGAGGCTTCGTGGAGGAAGTAGCATTGAAAACTCGGCAGCCTTTGAAGGATGAAAGGGTATTCCAACAGAAGATTCCATAGAGGCTGAGGTTGGAAAGCATGAAAGTTGGAAAGCATGAAGAGTGAGAGGTAGGTGTGTGCATCAGAGAGGTAGGTTTGGGGTATGTGTGGTGTGTGTGTGTGTGTGTGTGTGTGTGTGTGTGTTGAGGTCTGTGGTATGTGCATGTGTTGGGGTGTGGTGTGTGTGTGACGTATGTGATGCGTGTATTGTGCATATGGTGCACACGTGTGTGTGTGTGTGTGTGTGTGTGTGTGTCTTCCCTCTGGCAGGAGCCAAGAGGACTAGGAGGGACACCGTTAGGCACCTGCAGGCCAGCCCCGGGGTTCACAAGGCATGTCGTGGCCCCCACGGGCTCCCCTGGCAGATCTCCTGGTTGCAGATCGGGGCGCCCGACTGGCCCATGAGGAGGGGAAAGAAACCCCACCCGGACCCACAGAGACAGAGAGTGACGAAGCGGGAACGTGAACCCAGCCTCCTGAGTCCCACCCAAGAGCTGTCCCTGCCGCCCGTGCCTTGGGGAGAGGCACCTGTCCACGGGGCGGGTGCCCAGGCCAGCCGTCCCTCCTGAGTGGGAGACAACAAGTCGCGGACCTCCGCCGCCCAGGGCTGCTTCCCACGCAGAGACACCTCCGGCGGCTCAGCGGCCAGGGTGGGAGGACGGGAGCCGGAACCTGGGTGTCACCTCATCCCCTGCACATTCATCACCTGAACCTCAGAGCGGCCGTGCCTTGCTCCCCCAGCCTGAGGCATTTGTTCACCCCTAAGGTATTATCCCCAGGGTCCCTGGGATGGCAGGTGTGGTTCAAATCCAAGTGCAGACTAGACACAGTGCAGCCGTCTCCTCCTCCTTCCCCCGCCCGGCAAAGCCACCACAGGCCCAAATGTACACCTAGCGACTGTCCCCCACCCATGCCCCGGTAAGAAGGTGGTCCCTGGAGGTTAGTGATCTAAGTAGTAACCCGTGAGCAAAGTTGAAGGAAAAGTTAGTGGTAAGGTCGTTGTTCATCACCTTGGTGTGAGCCCCGCGTGTCCCGGAATTCAGAGCCGAGCATTGACATCTGCTAATGGCTCAGAGACCAGGGGACAGTTTGGAGCTGCACAGATACGGGTTTAGATCTCAGCTCCACTGGCATCATCTGCAGCGGGGGTGGGGGGGGGCCTCTGGGCCAAGTCCTTCACCTGTCAGCCTCAGTCATTCATCAGTCACAGGGTGATCATTCCACCTGGCAGAAGTGTCACAGGGATGGGAAAGTCCTATGCAACACGCCTGGCACACGCAGGTGCCTGGTCAATGCCAACCCTCTTCTTTGGGGAGGCTACTTCATCCATCTCAGACGCACTCAGGATCCAGGCAGGACCCGTCAGTAGGAACAAAAATGCCAGGCGGTAAGTGCTGGAGGTTTAGAGGACTGGATTCAACACGCCCCATCCTAAGACAGGTCATCTAGAGATTACTTTTGAGGGACTCAGTGCTTTCTGGTCACACCTACAGAATCCCATCTGATTCTCTCATTGCCTTTGAGAAGTGGGAGAATGAATGTTATTTTCTTCCGTCTGATAGGCAAGACCTATCTTCTTCAGGCGGGGACAGTGGCAGAGCTGTGTGAGCCCTGGGAGATGCGGTGGCCAGCGAGGCACATCCAGGCACCTGCCCCAACCCGCCCTCAGCCCCATGAATCCTCTTGATGTCCCTACACAGGAGTCGTGCGGCCTCGGCTTGTACACACAGCTGGTGGGGGTCTTTCTGTCCCTCGGCGAGTCACTGCCTCCTTGGACGGGCGGCCATTACAGCTGGCACTTAGCCGGGGAAGATGGCAGCAAAATGTTCGAGACAAAATGGTAAGCCTATTAAAACTGGTTGTCAGTAATGTCAGGACCGCCTATACACCTGGCAAAGTAACTACAATGATCTACAGAAGTCGTGCGTTTTCAGTCAGTGGGGGATAATTGTAAGCTTCTTGATCTTTGTCGTGTTTTCCAATTTTTTTCATAATGACTGTGTATTTGCTTTTATAATCAAGAAAAAAAAGCATTAATCAAAAGAAGCTATTGCTTGCATCAAGCAGATATAGATATATGCCTTTCTAAAACGCAGGCTTCTTGATTGCTAGCCCGGGCTCTTGTCAATAAAAGAAATGATGGATGTAAATGCAAGGGGTTGTGAGCTAGCTGTGTTCTACCAGGCTGACTCACAATATAATTAGCGTGTAAGCTTCAACACACAATTAAAGGGTGACCCTTCTCAACACGGAGAGATTATTTACTTTATATAAGGAATTGTCAGAGGTATATTAAGCAGCCACAGGGAGTAAGTAGTCACAGATCAATAAAAGGAGAGATGAAGGGCTCAGGAGAACCAGAACAGTGTCGAAGTGTGTGGCTTTGGTGGCTGGTCACTTCACCACTCGGTGCCTCAGTTTCCCCACATAAAGAGATCAGGATAGACTGCATGACTTCTAACGGAACTATCTGCATTTTAGGGGTGATCAGAAGAGAAACATTTTTAGAAGTCGACATCCAAACATGAAAACAGGGAAAGCTGTTGGCCACTGGACGTTCCATCCTTCAGAATCCCCATCAACAGAGCCAAAGATCTAGGCCAAGCACAGCTGAAACAAAACAAAACGCAAAGAAACTGTATGCCTTAAAATTGGAATTGGTGAGCACGATATACGACCCCAACACTGCAGAACCATCGCCCCTAGAAGATTAGATAAAAACAAAGACAAAACTGCCCTGAAATATTAATAAGAGCAAGCAGAAAAAAAAATACCTGTAATTGTAAAACACGCACACACACACCACCCAAATATGGCACAGGAAGCTTCACCTACTGGTGCAGAGGGTCCAATTATTAAGTAAGAGCAGAGACTCGGAACACGGGAAGGGTCTTCAGAGATCGTCCAACCACTCACTGCTAGTCAGTGTTTCTTTGAATCCACAAAACCCTTTCTCCAAAGGAAGCCCTGCACAGAATCATGGAGAGCACAGCTACTCTGGCTGCATGAGAGTGTGCAGAGACAGCTGCCTGTGTGTGGCCCCCACGGGGACACCCGCGTCCCTCCGCAGAACATCTGGGGCTCCACCCAGCACATGTGGAAAGCCACTGGCCTCACCCCGTGTAGAAACCGGGACCCGGAAGGGAGACGTGACTTGCCCAAGGTCGCCCAGCAAGCGGGTGGCAGGTGGAAGACTGATCCAAGCTCCTTCCACGGCTCCACACGACCTCCAAATCCAAGCAGTAGGACACGAGGTCAGCTCCTTGGCTTCCCCTTTTCTCCCAGTATCAGACCTCCCTCTGTTTCACACCGGAAAGAGGTGGTCTCGGAGCGGCCACACCCGGGAGTTTCCCTGGGCCGGAACCTCCACGCCCCACACTGTGTCAATTCTAGCTCCTCAGTCAATACTGGCTTTGGGAGAAGCCCAGACTGAACCCTATACCTCAAGGCAACTCAGCGCCCCCGCTCTGCCCACCTCCAAGGCCTCTTTGTTAAAAGGAGCCACAGATTCTTGGTGGCCCTAAGGACCCAGCCGCAATACCATCCACAAGTCTCGGTGAACACAGTCCCCTCCCCGAAGCCGGCGGTGGATTCGGTCCCTCTGTGAAGTACTCACAATGGCCATAACTTCCTTGAAAATAATGTCATTTCTTTTTTTGAATCCTTTTTTTTTTTTTTTTAAATTTGTCATGATGTTTTGTTTTTTGTTAAAGGATGAACGATAGCTCCTGGTAAACCTGGTGACCCCTGGATCTGTCTCCATATCTCAGCAATCTGTTCCACAGTCCATCAAAGAGACGGGGGAGGCAGTAATGATGCTTTTATTAGCAACCTTTACACTTTGTCAAAATTAAAATGAAAACTCGACATTCATATGTAAATCCAGTTACCTTCTGGGTTCCTCTTATCCTTTATCCCTTTCACGAAATTACAGATTATTAAGAAATGTTTGAAGAGTAGGAGACAGGCTTCAGGGAGGGTGAGGGAGGCAGAGCGAGACAAAGAGGGTAGAGAAGGCAAGGTGCTTTGACCTTGACCTTCTCTTTCAGGCTCAGAAGCCTCACAGCCTGTGTTTTTATTGTTCATCCATTGTCCGAAACATCCCACCCCAGCGGAGCCCAACTCGCAGGTGACTCACGCGTCCAGGCTCACCAGGACCCAAAGCCTGCGAAAGGACAGCACAAAAGTGTGATGGGAAGAAACTCCTGTTGACAAATACTTCTCCTTGAGGATGAACTATTTATAACGCAAGATGACCATGAATACTGATGGCAGGAGCCCTTGCTTAAAATCGCAAAGACAAATTTGAGATGCGAGAATGGAAAATTAAGAAAAAGAAAATGGGGCACCTGGGTGGCTCGGTCCATTAAGCGTCTGACTTTGGCTCAGGTCATGATCTCACGGTTTGTGGGTTCGAGCCCCGCATTGGGCTCTGTGCTGACAGCTCAGAGCCCGAAGCCTGTTTTGGATTCTCTCTCTCTCTCTCTCTCTCTCAAAAATAAATAAACATTTAAAAATTAAAAAAAAAAAAAAGGAATCCACACAGGGAAATTTCTCCGAACTGTTTCCATATATCTTTCTCAGACATGAACCGAGAGCAGCCAGTTCACACTGATGAACAACATGTTGCCACGGAAGGCCTGAAGCACGGGGGACTCATTCTCCCCCAGGGTCATCCTGGATGGTTTTGGCGAGGAGGCACATCTGTGGGTAGGATCGTGGCGGACCGACCCTTCAAGTGGCCTGTGTGATGTGCACCTCCTACCCTTCATACGTGGAGTGTCCTGGGACCCCGGCTCGATTCTAGGGCAGAGAATACGGTCGTGCTGATGGGAAGTTGTGATCGCGTGTTATGTGACTTCGTGACTGTGTTACAGGAGACTGCAGCGCGCATCTGGCTGGAGTCTCTCTCCTCCACTTGCTGGCTGAGGGAGCAAACAGCCACGTCAGGGAACTCTATGTCAAAGGACTGCGGGCAGCCTCTAGAAACTAAAGACAGCCTCCAGCTTGTAGTCTGCAAAAAAAAAAAAAAAAAAAAAAAAAAAAGCACGCTCTCAGTCCTTCAACATCAAGCAACTAAATGTTGTCAACAGTGCACCGGGGAGAGGTAGAGGCCATCCCCAGTGAGACCCCCTCTCCGATCCACACCTCGACTGAACCCTGGAAAGACCCTCAGCTCAGCCGTGCTGACTCACAGAAAGCCGTGCAATGATCAATATGCTGTGTGCTGTGCTAAGACACCACGTCTCTAGTGTTTCTTGCGCAGAGCAAGAGAAAATGAATACAGGGATGCTGGCGAAGGAGCAGGAATTCGCAAATTACGGGCGGCGGAGGAAATTTCAGGCCAAGGGAATAGGTGTGCTATTACCACAGAGCAATGGCATCGTATTAAGAAAGTATATGGGCTTGGCTCCAACAAAGGTATGGATTTCAGCATCCCTACTGTAGGAAAGTGAGTGGGAGGCAGAAGATAACAGGGGAACTCCAGGAAAAGAAATAAAAACATTAACCTCAAGGCCAGAGTTTCCCGAATGTGTCCTCACATCTAATCCTCCCAGGGAGCTGTGTGAATCCCAACCTCCACCCTCGTGCCCCGAGATTCCTCCTGGCCGTGTGCAGAACGGGGCAGAGGTGCCTGCAGCTCTAACAAATGCCCTGGCGGCTCGGATGCGGCCGGTCCACAGCCCAGGGTCGGGACCACTTTCTCGTCACGAAACATCCCACAAGAAGTCAGTGCAAGAGTGACCTGAGAAGCTTATTTTCCGCAGGATTAGCCCAGAAGCAGTCTGTAGTTTGTATCCTGGAGGGGGAGGGGCTGGAGAGTACTTGGGGACAGGGGTCACGTGGAACGCCACTCTGCTGGGGCGTGGCTGGAAAGTGGAGGGAACTGCATATGAGGGAGAGGGAAGGAGGTGTCCTCACTGAATCTGGTGACTAGCTGTATGTAAGCAGTCAAGAAAAGAGAGATATAGGGAGGCAGGGAGGAAGAAGAGAGGAGGAAGGAAGGAAGGAAGGAAGGAAGGAAGGAAGGAAGGGCGGGAAGGAGTGAGGAAGGAAGAGAGGGAGGAAGAGAAGGGAGGGAGGAAGAGAAGGAGGGAGAGAGGAAGGGAGGGAGGGAGGAAAGGAAAGAAGGAAGAAAGGAAAGAAGGAAAGGAGGGAGGGAGGGAGGGAGGGAAAGAAGAAAGGAAGGAAGGAAGGGAGGGAGGAGGGGAAGAAGGAATTGAAGGAGGGAGAGAAGGAAGGAAGGAAGGAAGGAGGGAGAGAGGGAAGGAGGGAGGAGGGAAAGAGGGAGGAAGAAAGGAAGGAAAGGAAGAAGGAAAGAAGGAAAAAGGGAGGAAGGAGGGAGAGAGAGATGTGGGGGGAATGATAGGAAGGTCTGTTTCACCGAGCTGCGTACTGCAAGCTCAATCTTCATTGACCCTCGAGGTGCTGCTAACTGGGCCTCTGGAGCTTTGCGTGTTGACTTTGGCTCCCTCTGTGCTTGGAATAGCCAATTGTCCAGACTCCAAATTTCCATAGCGTACAATCCTCTCCACATGGAGGCCATTTACAGAGAAAACTGCTAAACCCCAATCGTCACTGCCAGCGGGATAGTGGCTATTTGGCCATTTCAGACCCACAATTGTCACGGCGTTCAACACCAGAGGTGATGGAGTAGGACAGAGTCAAAGATCCCTGAACAGGGGTGGCCCACCCCCTGAGAGCCACCAGTCTGGAGGGCTGGTTCCCGGCCCCTGCCCCCGGAGACGGACCGCATCACAAGGTACGGATGCCAGGAATGTGTTCATTCAGTCAGCACTCGCGGAGAGCACATAGAATGTCCAGCAGCTTTCCAGGCCCAGGGCGACTGCCCCAGACGAGACAGAGGAGTCCTCATTTGTTGGAGCACCCCACCTTTTCTCTCCCATGAGAGCAATGTCCAGGGGCAGAGGAGCTGTAGGGGAGGAAGCTGGTCCCCACCACATCAGTTCCTTCCAGACTGCCTGCCCTACCGGGGCTGTGTTTTCCAAGCTGGGTTCCATGGAACCCTGTTTCTGTGGGGAGCAAGCGAAGGTCAGACCTTCAAAGAGGAGACTCAGCCGTGGTAGTGCTCACCACATGCCAAGCCCTGTTCTAAGCGCATGATGACATTAACCCGTAGGATCCTGCCAACCAGCATGATCCTTACTTTATACACGGGGAGACTGAGGCAGAGAGGGCTAAGCTGTTCCCGAAGCTCAGTGACGGAGCTGATATTTAAACCCAGGGATGGAGATCGAGTGTGAGCCTTCCCGACTGTGGGTCGCCAGTTCTACATTGGTCAAATGAGCCAGGAAAACCCTGGTTTTAAAAACCAAAGAATCACACCACACATGCCCCTGCTAAGCAGATTTTCACACTCAGTAGTCTTCTTTCGTGAAGAACCCGTTCATATATTTTGCACATTTTTGTTGGGTTGTCTTTTTATTATTGATTCATAGGGGAAACTTTACATATGCTGGTAACCATCCCTTTGCAGATTTTATATATATTGCAAATGTTCCCCCCACCCCCGGTTGGTGGCTTGCCTGTTGATTTTCTTCATGAGGAGCAGTATTTCATTTTGATGAAGACCAATTTATCCATTTTTAAAATACTTAATACTTTCTGTGTCCTCCTAGAAAATAGATTTCCCTGTCCCCAAGGTCGCAAAAATAATCTTCTATAGTTTATAGTTCTACCTTTTACGTTTAGAGTTACGATCCACCTTGGTGTGAGATAAGGGCCAAGATACATTATTTTCCATGTGGGTATCTAACAACTTCAGCACCGTGTTTTGCAAAGACTTTTCTCTGTTGAATTGCTTTGGTGCTTCTTCTGCAAATCAGCTGAACTTATCGGTGTGGATCTATTTCTAAGTCCGCATTCTGTTCATCATTACACGTGTCTGCCTTCATATTGACAGCATGTTGTTTCGATTGCTGTAGCTTTTACTATTCATCAAGGAAATTAAAATTAATACCTTGATGAGACACAGCTATATGCCCATGAGAGTGGCTAAAACTAAAAACGCTGACAATACCCAATGCTGGCAGGGATGTTGAGTGACCAGAACTTTATTCATCGCTGGGGCTGAATGCAAAATGGCCAAACTACTTTAGACAACTGTTTGGTGGTTTCACATAAAGGGAAGGTTACACTCACCCCACCACCCAGCAACTCCACTCCCAGATGTAGAAGTGAAATTGTAAGCTCATGAAGGTTCACAGCTGCTTTATGTGTAATAGCCAAATCTGGAAACAACCCAAGTGTCCCTCATTAAGTAAATGAATAAACTGTGTTAGGTCCATACAATAGAATTCTATCCCTTAACAAAAAGGAACACACTGTGGCAAATACCACTACATGGTAAGCCTCAAAGACATCATGCTGAGTGAAAGAAAACAGACACAATGGAGTGTCTATATGATTCCATTATAGGAAGTTCTAGAATGGGCCAAGTTAATCTATGGCGGAAGACATTTGATTGGCACTGGCTGTTTCCTAGGAGGGATGATCGCCCGGCAGCATGGGGTATCTTCTCTAACTTCATGAAATAGAGGTGACACAGATTTTTGCATCTGTAAAAACTTACCAAACTCTGCATTTTACCTCAATTAAAAAATAGCATACAATGGAAGTTGAAGACATTTAAAATGTACGGGGGGTGGGGGGAAGGAAGAAACAGGGTTCCTTCTTCTTGCACGGCAGCTAGGTATCTTAAAGCAAGCTGTGAATCCCTAGAAAGGGCTAACACCCACAGAGTGTTCCAAGTTTCACTCTGGACATAGTTGTGGGTTGAATTGTGTCTCCGAAAATTCATACGTTGACCCAAGCACCGCAAAGAATGACCTTATTTGGAACTAGGGTCATTGCAAATGTAATTAGTTAAGATGAAGTCCTACTGGAGTAGAGAGGGTCCCTGGGCCAAGGCAACTGGTGTCCTTAGCAAAAGAGGAAATTTGGACACAGACATGCACACGGGAGAACACCATGCATAGATCGGAGTTAAGTTCCTGTGAGCCAAGAAACCACCGGAAAGTACGAGAGGCTGGGAGCACACCCTTCCCCAGAGCCTAGAGCCTTCAAAGGAAGCGTGGCCCTCCTGACATCCCAATCTCAGCCTTCCAGCCTCTAGAACCACGAGAGAATAGATTTTCTGTTGTTTCAGCTACTACATGCAACCCAAGCAAACGTACAGCCACAGAACCATTTCTGTCCCTTGGCGCGTCTATGGTAACAGACTCTACATAATGTCCCTTGTTCTAGGAACAAACATCATTTTCTCATCTTCCTTTTTCCAAGAGATACAGGCCTCTATTGCGACAGGAGCTGCTGCAATCTCAGAAGTGAAGAGTCACCAAAACGACAGTGCCCCCTGACCTGGCTCCGGCACAAACAGGATGCCCCGATGACCTTTGCCGTTTTATCTGCCAAGTCTAGAAGCCAGATTCGTTGCTCCCATTTTGCAGATGAGGCAAGTAAGGCCTCCCCCAGACAGCAGCTGCCCTCAGCATGCCCAGCTCTTTCTCCACGCCTGACCTCAGGCCAGCCCTGTCCTGGGTTTCCCAGGGCTGCTCCTGGCTCGTCCTGGTGGGAAGAAGGACAGAGAGCCAGCATCCTGAGCACCTGCTCTCCTGACCTGTTCCTGGAGCCAGGGATGAGTCAGAGCCAACCATGTGGGAATCCCTACCCTGCTGGTCATTCACTATTGCCAGCAACCTCAGACCGGCCACCGACCCTTCCTCTGTGAATCATCACAGCCCCTAAGCCACAGGTCCCAGAGAGGCCCAGGTGACAAGGGATCCCCTCGAGACACAGGCAATGGCAAATGCTCCTTCGGCATGGTCTCCTCTCCCACCGTCCAGCCCCTCCACCGCCTCACCCCTGGACGATGCCGAGCATCTATCACACGGGGGTGGCCCGAAGCTGAGTTTAGAAAATGGAAGTCCATTTCATAATCTTCTCCAAGATGGGTTAAACAGCATGATCTCTCATTACCCATTGACAGAAATGGGAAATGTGGAATAACTGGGTTCGGCCGATTCTGAGTTGCGATATGTCTCCTTTTTAGCTGAGATAATAACAGAGAAGCGTGCATTCATGAGGCTTAGTAAAGAAGGAGCAGATTAACACCACAGTCAGATGACTTTTGAAGCAAAGCTTCTATTGAAGTCGCTGCCAAAAAGTCACTTTATCTTCCCTCCGATGCATTTCAGATTTTATCTACCCTTTTATTCTTTTTGTCCTTAATTTTAAATCCTTTTTATTATTATTTTTTTCCCCATGTAAGCACCAAGGGAGTTGTTTGGAACTCATTCTTTTGGAAGCAATTATCCACAAGAGAGGCGTTCACTTCATTTGGGCTGCATTTTATATCCAAACCATGATAAAAATGCACAAAATTGACTTTGCCTGTGTAGCTCAGACCCTGGAAAGTCCTTCACTGTGAATTTTGATTCG
The DNA here is from genome assembly GCF_023721935.1 of Panthera uncia. Taxonomy (NCBI): domain Eukaryota; kingdom Metazoa; phylum Chordata; class Mammalia; order Carnivora; family Felidae; genus Panthera; species Panthera uncia. The sequence goes on along the minus strand of NW_026057582.1, from coordinate 5,767,468 downwards.
GCTGCCTGTTGACAGAGCCTGTCTTGGAAGGAAGACCAGGCGAGTGGCAATCACTTCAACCACGTTCTCGCTGGTAGCCGTACGAGCATCTCCTCGCAGCCCAATAGGGCAAATAAAACCTTTTCATTTAATTGTCCATTAATTCAGACCTTGGAGACCCCACACTGTCTTTAAATTCTTGTTTGGTCTAAACAAGAATATCTCTTACCCAGACGGTTGCAAAACCTCACCTCTGAAGCCTTCACATGTTTTCAAAGATGAGTCCCTCACACCTACAGCAGGGGTGGGACCGGGGCAATTTGGTACCCCAGCCCTACAAAATCTATTACAAACAGAAAACTTCTGTGTGAAGTCTCCTATTTCTTTAGAGGTCCTGTGAATATTGCATTCGACTGTATAATGTGTCTGCGTTTGGTTTTAATATACTAATGACGTTTTAAATTAATTACTATCTGGGGTGCCTGGGTGGTTCACTCGGTTAAGCATCTGACTTCAGCTCCGGTCATGATCTCGCGGTTTATGAGTTCGAGCCCAGCATCGGGCTCTGTGCTGACAGCTCAGAACCTGGAGCCTGCTTCAGATTCCATGTCTTGCTCTCTCTCTGCCCCTCCCCACTAGCACTCTGTGTCTCTTTCTCTCTCAAAAATAAATAAACATTAAAAAAATTGGGGTGGGGGGGCGCCTGGGTGGCTCAGCCAGTTAAGCGTCTGACTTCAGCTCCGGTCATGATCTCACGGTTCGTGAGTTCGAGCCCCACGTCGGGCTCTGTGCTGACAGCTCAGAGCTTGGATCCTGCTTCGGATTCTGTGTCTCCCTCCCTCTCTCTCTCTCTCTCACTCTCTCTCTCTCTCTCTGCCCTTCCCCCACTCATGTTCTGTCTCTCTTTCCTTCAAAATAAATACACATTAAAATTTTTTTAATTTTAATAACAATAATTAATTAATTAATTACTATCCATAAACAAACAAAAAAAAAGTTCCCGTCTTGTCGATGTTAAGCAAGACGCAATCGAATTGATTTTTTTATCAATTTTACAAAACGTGGCTGGACCGAAGAAAAGTTGCATCCCTTTGCACATCCACGTTGGCATCTGGGCAACTTCTCTTTCTGTCCCACACTGTTTAAAACCCCAACTATGTGCCTACGTGGATGGAAACGTCATCGAGTTCCTTGGCTGCTCCATGAGCCTATCTAGACACTGGCCAGAAGGATGGAACCAAATATGCACAGGGTGACTCTTGGTGACCAGGATTCTCACTAAGCGGTACAGTCGCCTGTGTCTGACCTCTGAGCTGCTGGCCAAAGTATTTCCTGCCTCAGGAAAATACTGGGCGATGGACTTTCTCACCAGGAAAACGGCTGCGGGTGTGGTTCGCCTTCCCATTAATGCTGTAATTTCATCCCGTGTAAATCGACTCCTCGGGGAGGACCCACCGGAGCCCTCCCCCTCTCTCCGCCCCGCCCTGCAGTGTCACCTGTCCTGACATTCACTGGCCGCCTTTTACCGCGAAAGCAGACGCAGCGTCACTCTGTAGCCATGGCCACAAACGCTCAGACACAGGAGAAAATAGCTTCTAAATAAAAAACTCCATGGGCTACATTTGCAGTTAGTGAGAACAATTCCTTATCAATTTTTCTGAGTCTTATTTTTTGGTCCGGGAGCTTTTTCCTTCTGTGAAGAAAAATAACCACACACCCCCAAGTTAGCAAACCCTGAACCACCACACCCTCTGCCCGGGGAGACAGCCTGCTCTGGTGGAGGGGGCAGCTTCGAAAGCACTTTCCACGCCATCACAAACAGAAAAATAAGGATTTGGGTCCCCGTGGCTTACCGAAGCGGTTGCCGTGGTCCCTCTTCGGCCCCCTCTTCGGTCCCTCTTCACTGCTTGTAAAGGGAGTCTCGGCTGCCAGAAGCGTCCGGGTGAACAGGCGGGAATCACAGCCCCGGGACCTCAGCCCCACTCTGGGAGCTTCCCCCTCTGCCTTTCAATCTGGCACACCCTGCCTCTGTGGGCCCTCACTGGCTTTCTCCCCTCCCCCAGAATACCCTCCATTCTCCCACTGAATCTAAAAATAGCCATCCACCAGACCCCCCCCCCCAGAAAAGGGAGAAGGGTACCCTGATCACCTCCTGACTTAAATCATCTTAAGTTCCCTCCCGCCAATAGACTGCAGCCCCCGCTGTGTTCATCTGCTGTGTTTGCGTGTCTCTGTGTGAGTACGTGTGTGTGTGTGTGCGCGCACGTGTGGTGTACATATGTGCATGTGAGCACGCATATGTGTGATACGTATGCACGCTCACACTTACCCCAAGGCTGGCTCCTACCCCTTGAACAGAGGGGCTGGAAGGAAAACTCATGGTTAGCTACAAAAGGATTTCAGTTCTAGTCCTGGACTTACCGCCGGGCACCAGCGTTTTTCCACTTTTCACACGATAGAAGCCTTTCTTACGTGTAAAGAGCAGTGCTATCATCTGTCCACGTGCCTGAAATTGCAAATCTTTTCTAAATAAGGTCCACTGCTGACCCAAATCCGGTTCCCTGGGGGACGGCAGGGGTGAGTGGACCCTCTCCGTTGTTTGAGTGTTGGTTGGTTGTTCTTCCTGTTGCTTTCCTCACATTATCCCACTTCACCTTGGGATGCGAGACGGGGGATAATTGGTCTAAATGACCTGCTGAAGGTCACTTGTCTGCCCCTGGGCTAAGGCGAGAGGGGCCACTTAATTGTCAGACCCTCTGATAACACATGCAGCAGCGTCCTTCCCCCAAAAGAAGGCAGGGCTCTGGTACCAAAGGAATCAATGACAAACACCTCCACCAAGGGGGCGAGGAAGCTCCTCGAGCCCCGGGGGCTGTCATGGGCCTTTGAGCCGCGCTCATAATTCCAGCCTCCCCTGCTGTTGAGAGGACGTGCATTCCTCCATCACCACAACCTTCTCGTCAAAAACGAGATGCTTCCCTCCTCGTGAAATATTGCAGGTGAGCAGATGCTGTGTCCTTAAATCAGGACATTTGTCAAAGAGCTTTGACAGGTCCTTGTCAATAAAGACAAAAAATGCAGAACATGTAACCACACCGTATGGGGGGGGGGGAGTGACGACGTGTGTTGTTCTTTCCACTCAACGTTTCTCTTGAAGTGAAAATTTTTTTTTTCCTCGTTACTGAGAATTTATGAGTCTCCTCGATGTTTCATCTTCTGTTCCAACTTTGATCTAGAACCAAACTTCCTGGAAGGGGCGTACCCAAGTCAGAAAGAATCCAAATCAAAAGCAAGGAGACATTCGAGGCTTCGTGTGGCCGGGGAGCTGTGCCAGCCGAGAGAACTGGTTTCGGAACCCCCTCCCACCGTTTGCTGGTTCCATGACACTGGATAAGTAATCCCAGCTTCAACGTCCTCCTTCAAGTGGGAGAACATCTGCGCCAACGCTGTCTGGGTCATTGCAAAGGTTCCGCGTGATAACGCCTAGCGATCGTTATCCATCCAGCCCCACCTGGGGGGGTACTTCGTAAACTTCTGTTAGCTCCATAGTGAATGCACTATGCTTCTGGGACAATATTTCTCTGACTTACAATGACTTCCCACAGTGGTTTAATCCCCATTTGGCAGATGAGCAAACCGAGGCTCAGAGAAATCATGTCACCCCCCACCCCGATGTTTCTAGAGCCAGCGAGCCCTCCCAGGTCCCCCTGGCTGCCTAAGCAATTGGAAATCACATCAGCTACTGTGAGCCTTCCAAAACGTGAACCTCAGGTGGGTCCTGAAGGTACGGCCTGGAGCTCGCGGAGCTCCCCGCCAGTCACCCCATGTGCCATAAGACCCTTACTACCATTGTCCTCCCCGGGTGTCAAGGCATTTTAAAGGCGGGAAAACACCAAGCCAGAATGCAGGGGAAGTCCCAAAAGGTAAAATGGGGGCTGAATTATTTAGGGGCTCCAGCCCACCGACTCATTCGGGAGCCTGCCCGACGGTGCTCACTAGTGGCTTCTCGGAGACTGTCCCCGCAAGCCACTTGGGGGACCCTCATCTGCTTTTCAAAAGAGCAAACGTCCTGGGCAGCCGACACCGGCTTCCCCGCAATGTGTCCCCTCCGAGATTAGACAGCTTACATCCAGACGCGTGGGAAAATGAAAGAGACCAGGAGAGGAGAGGAAGGTTATCGGGGGTGGAGACGGTGAAAGAATTTCAATATCACCATCTCGTTCTTTATTCGGGCAAAATGAAAAGTCCTCATTATTAAATCACAAAGCAATTAAAAAATTAAAAATTTCATAAGACCCTACATAAAAGAAATACAAGTGTTTAATGATGGATTAGAAAGTGGAAGTTGGGGGGGGAGAGAGAAAAAGTAAAAGCCTGCTTGTCTCAGGGGGTTCCCACCGCGGCGGCGGTGAGAGCGGTTTCTGCCTGCGCCCTCGCGCCAGCCGCAAGAACTAATAAATTCCGGGCTCCCCTGCCTAGAAGCCAAGGCCGATTAATATCTGCCTACCTTGTTACCTAATTCATTATGGAATAGCAGTTAATTTGATTTGATATTATTTTAATAAAATTCTGTAATATATTAGATTGTTTCAGGCTATCAAAATAATTTTCCAATTATTACGGTTACTCAAGCAAGTCTTTTTTTTTCCCCCTTCATGAGCGGCAGTTGGTCTGACTCGGAATATATTAGCTCCCACAGCTTCACCCCGGCCGGGGGAGCAGGGGATCCATGCATGGTTACACAGAAGACCTCCTACCAAGAACACTTGCCCACGGTTCACAGCAACATGTCCACACCATGGACTGGCATGGATTTACGGCCTCGTGACCTTCACCGGAGGCCGCCCCCCTTCAAACACACGGTCATATTTTCAGGGAACGTTGAGATAAATTTATATCAAAAGTAACCGTAGAAATCAATGAGTGGAAGAGTGACAATGACTTGCAAGTTGAGTTATCCGGGCACCTGGGTGGCTCAGTGGGCTAAGCGGTCGACCCTTGATTTCAGCTCAGGTCATGACCTCACGGTTTGTGGGTTCGAGCCCCGCGTCGGGCTCTGCGCTGACAGCTCGGAGCCCGGAGCCTGCTTCGGATTCTGCGTCTCCCTCTCTCTCTGCCCCTCCCTGCTCACACTCTGTCTCTCACCGTCTCAAAAATAAAATAAAAACATTAAAAAAAGAAAAAGAAAAGAAAAGAAAGCAATCCCCTTGAGAGGTGAGGATCGGGGAAGAAGAAAATCCCAGGAGGGAATTTGGATAAAGTAGCTGGGCTTGGATCCTCTCTCAAACATAAATAAACATAAAAAAAATTTAAATAAAAAAATAAGTCAAAGCAAATCAAATCTATGAAGGAAAAGCACAAGGGGCTGTGAGGGCCGATAACAAGGGGAAGTCAGAAGAAATCCAGAGAATGAATAGGCATGAGCCATGCAAAGAAGAAGAGAAGGGTGCTCCAGGTGTGGCAAACAACATAAGCAAAGGCCCTGGGGTGGAACTGGCAGAGGCTTCAGGACAGAAAGAGGGCCGCCATCAGGGAGTGAGGGTGGGTGGTAGGTGCAGGCCAAGTTCCTGAGGCATCAGGCTCACGGATACACTTAGATCCGTGGGCTTGACCCCATGAGCCACAGGAAACAGTGAGATCTCAAGCTCAGGAACATGTGTTCAGGCCTGGATTCTTGAAAGCTTGTCCCATGCGGTGTGGAGAACGAATTGACACAGGAGCAGGTGCGGATGACCGTAAAAAAAAACCATGACAGGCACCCAGGGAACAGCTAACGGCCCGGAACTGGGCAGATGTCAAAGTCAGACTCCGCGAGTCCCGGGGAACACTCGCACCTGCCTGGGATCAGGGGTGCTCTGAGCAGAGCTGCCCAAGTACAAGGCCACAGAGTGCTGTGACCCTGCCGGCCTCCCCGGCTTCACCCCAGGACCCCATGCATCCCCAGCCACAGGCCTCTGACCCCTCAGCTCGCCGTGCACGACAAGCTGCCCTGGGTCCTCACCAGGGCCCTGCGGGGCTCACGGCCAGCCGGCCCCTGATCTGATGCCACCCCATCAAGACCCAGAATCCACCTGCTCGTTCCCTACTTTGTCCTGCCCGGCCAGACAGGGGAGACATTCCCACCTCCCTTTTGCGGAGCAGGAGAGACCTACGTGTTTGGGCTCAGGAGCTGCTCCCCCAGCTGGCTCACGGTGTTGTCTTCCTCACCTCTCTGCCCTTAGAGGCCAATGACTGGAATAAGGTTCCCAATTACAATGAAAGAATTGTAAGCAGGTCTCGGTTTATGAGAAGTTATGGTTCCTCTGGGGGTGGGAGAGGGATGCTAAGGGAGGAAGCTGGTAAAATTACAGACCCTGATCAGCAAGGGCAGGGGCGGGGGCTGAGGAGGGCGCAGGCCCAGAAGGAACAGTCTGGGAGGTGGACTCCATGACCCTTCGGGCTCCTGAGTCTCACTCGGTCCAGACCTGGAGGGGACACAGCCAGAAGTGGTGTCCCCTGGATGACATCCCCTGGGTGCGGGTGAACAGGGAGCTGGAAATATATAGACCTTCTGGGGGACTGAAGGCTGCAGGGTTCTAAGACCCCATGGGTATTTCCAACCACCATTCCCAGGCCTCCTCAAATCGTGCTGAAACCCAAGGAGCCTGGCCTCAGCTATGCTCAGATTAGACGAGCTCATGGGCCACACCAGGGACTGAGCTTCAAAGGGGGATCAGGTTGGAGCCCCTGGGTGACTCATTCAGTTGACCATCTGACTCTTGATTTTGGCTCAGGTCATGATCTCACGGTTCATGATTTCGAGTCCCAAGTTGGGTTCTGCAATGACAGTGTGGAGCCTGCTTGGGATTCTCTCTCTCTCTCTCTCTCTCTCTCTCTCAAAATAAATAAATAAACATTTTTTAAAAATTAAAGGGGGATCTGGGAGGAGCCGGCACTGCTCCCTGGTGCTGGTCCAGTACCCAGAGCATGGGGACTCAGAAGCCAGGGAGAGAACATCCTCCATTCACCCACCAGACATGTGCTCAGCCTCCCAGGTGCCAAGTCCCAGCCATCTGGGGCACTCAGAACAACTCTGGACCTCGTGTCACAAAGAGCTCTGTTGGAAGATGATGCCAGAGAAGCGGGAGGGACAGGCAGTGGAGAAGGAGTGCGATCACGGAGAGAGGAGTGTGCACGAATCCCAGGGAGACAGGTGGGTAGCCTCATGGCCCCCAGGGAAGCCTGTCCCAGGGCCACGGGATGGATCAGAGGCATGCCAGAGACCAGCCGAGGAGCACAGTGGCTGGACATGGGGGGAGAGTCGCAGGGGCCAGAAGGCTCCAGGCTTCTGGGCAAACGAGGGGGTAATGCCTGCCTAGTAGAGCTCGTGGTTGAGCCAAGTCCGAGGTGGTCTTGAGCACTCTATAGCATCTGGGCAGGTGACCCCGTCGGCTTTCAAATGTGCATCTGAGCCTCAGAACTGCACCCTTCAATGTCCCTTAACTGACACATCTGGACAGCCTTCCACGTGCCTGCCCTCCCATGCTCCTCGCACACAGGGAGCCCCTGGGGACCTGGGGACTGACACAGTCTGCAGGCTCTTCCGGATGGATTTCCAAGTCCACCTCCCGTCTTGCGTCCCAGACGTTTGTCACACAGGTGATGTCCCCAAACCCCACAACACCCCCCCCCCCGACGGTCTTCAGCTGCTTTGCATCTTCGAGAAGTCCCGGCAGAGACAACAGGGCTCAGGACATGTGCCCTCACTCTCAGAGACACCCGTGGCTGGATTTCTGTGCCGGTGGATGGTTTTGTGCTCTCCTCTACCTGGCTGTCATTAGGTGAAGGACACCATGCCTCAGAGAGCCATGTGGCTTCCGGTCCCTCGCTGACGAGTAGAAGGAAATGAAGTGCCCCTGTTTTCACAGCACCGCTGTCCTACCCAACTCTGGAAGAGAGGGCATGGTCGTCGGCACACTAATGTTATTTCCATTAAATTGCCGCTCGGCTGGCTTATTGCCTAACAGAAAGCTCTGTAGTGAGACATAACAAAAAAAAGAAAAGTGAAAGCTTCCTGCCGGCTTGTGTCCCCTTGAAATAATACAACAGGATGGCTCAGAAGGCTGTCCTTCGGAGGCGGGCTACCTTTGGGCAGAGTGAGGTCTTAGTTTTTCACAGATGCCCAGTATGGTGGGTTGAGTGGCAACCCCTCAGAAGACAGGTTCCCCAGGAACCTGTGAATGTGACCCTCACTTGGCAAAAGGGTCTTTACAGAGATAATTAAATTAAGGGTATTTATTTATTTATTTATTGAGAGATTGAGAGAGAGAGAGAATCCCAAGCAGGCTCTGTGCCCAGCACGGAGCTTGATTTCATGACCGTGAGATCATGACCCTGAGCCGACATCAAAAGTCAGAGACTTGGGGTGCCTGGGTGGCTCAGTCCGTTAAGCCTCCGACTTTGGCTCAGGTCACAGTCTCACCGTTCATGGGTCCGAGCCCTTGTGTCAGGCTCTGTGCCGACAGCTCAGGGCCTGGAGCCTGCTTCAGATTCTGTGTCCCCCTCTCTTCTGGCCCCTCCCTGGCTCATGCACTCTTTCTCTCTCTCTCTCTTTCTGTCTCTCAAAAATAAATAAACATTAAGAAAAAAAAAAAGAACCAGACACTTAACTTACTGAGCCAACCAGCCACCCTATTAAGGACCTTTAAATGAAACCATCCTTGATTACCTGGGTAGACCCAATTCCGTGACAGTGACAATTGTCATAAAAGAAAAGCACCAGGATTTTTCAGACACAGAGGAAAACCCAGAGCCACCAGAAGCCGGGAGAAGCCAGGAATGGACTCTCCTCCAGAGTCTTCAAAGGGGGCACAGCCCTGCACCCCAATCTTGGACTTCTGGCCTCCCAAACTGGAAGAGAGTAAATTTTCGTTGCTTTAAGCCTCCTGGTTTGTTGTTGTGAACTATGGCAGCCCTAGGGACTCATCCACCTAGATTGTATAAATACACCTTTTTTTAGGACCAGAAAACAAAACAAGTGAGGATGTTACATGAAAACAGTTACTAACCCAAATTCCCAGGAGATAAGCTCACGCATCGTTTAAGACATATGCGTTCCAGGATTTTATTAAACGACATCAACTGAAGTCAGTGTTAACAGAAGTCCGAGCTGTCTTAAATACATGGTAAAGCTGTGCCTCGCATGGGGACACTTGACCTTTACTCGAACTGCGAAGGCATCGTTGCTATGTTGTCGCAGGGAGAAACTGAGGCTCTGAAAGCTGAAGGTCTCCAACCCCACAGCTCAGGAATAGCCCCTGCATGATGGAAGCCCAGGCCTTCTGACTCAGCAGCTCATTTCCACCTTACGGGATCTGCCCCCACCAAGCATGACTTTTACAGAGGTTGTAAATCGCTTATACTTCTAAAAGATAGCCTGAGACAGGTGGTGTGCATCAGAGGAAGTCAGTCTAGTCCGCCAAGGTAAATGTCCACTCCTTCTGAGAAATCCCAGTTTCCAAACCCAAACTTGGAAACCCAGAAGCTCTGTAGCTCCCTTTCCATCTTGTCCAGATGAGACCAAAGGTTAGTGCTTCCTTCAGAGACCTCTTTAATGCATAATCAGCTAAAATGATGGCAGAGCTTAGAAATTGCTACAAGATGGTTATAAAGTCTTTGTGTGGACAACTTTTCCATTTGGTGGTAAAACTGGAAGGCTTTATCACTCTTTTATAACTTTCCATATAATTTTTATGAAACCAAAGAGCCAACATCAAAGACTATGGGCTGAAAGTGTTCCTGTGATCCAAACCAAGTGGCAGAATCCAGTCCTAAAGATGTGAAGGCTCACATCTGGTTCGTGGCCTGCCCAGAGGACTTGGCCAGAGAACATAGCCCGGGAGCAGGCAGGAGGAGGGCTCAAAGCTAATAATCACGCTCAGTTACAACCGTAAAGACAGATGCAATGAAATGTACGCCCCGCGTCCTCACTCGCTCATCATGTACCAGGGGACCAGGAGGTATCATGAAGGAGGAAACAGAACTAGGAGGCAGGGTGGTCGACCTGCCAGCAGCTCAGTTACCTTGTTGAGCAATGATGAATGCCGAGGCCCCGATTGGACAGCAAACTACATACATGTTGGAAGAAAGAGCTCAAAGTCTGGAGTTGGCCAATGCAGGTTCCAAACTCGCGCTTGGCCTCTTATCAGCTGTGTTTTGGCGGGCAAGACACAATACCTTTTACAACCTCAGGGATCTCAACTGCACGTAGGGGATGATAATACCACCGTTGACATGAAGGTTAGAAAACAACGTGCGGAAAATACCAGATTCCATGAACAGTGGCTGTTACTATTAGGAAGGTGGGAGGAGGGGTAACCATTTGTTTGACTGCTAAGAGCATGGGTTTTGAAGTCAGAGAGACCCGAACTGAGTTCCAGCTCTGTCACTAAGTCTAGAACAACTTACCTTGCTCTTCTAGACCTCAGGTGTCGCGTCTGTGAGGTGTAAGTGGATATTCAGTACCTATCAATAGTGGGCTGAACGCTAGCCCTTCCTCCCCAGAAGCTATGTCCATCAGGAACCTAAGAATAAGATCTTATTTGGAAAAAAAGGTCTTTGTGGATGTGATCAAGTTAAGGATCTCCAGATGAGATCCTCCTGGGTTATCTCAGGGGGCTCAACCTCCACCGTAAGTGTCCGGTTGGAGAAAAGGCAGAGAAGTTGCACAGAGACACAGAGAAAGAGACCACTGAAGTTGAACCAGAGGCTGGAGTGACACATCTCAATCGCGGGATCCAAGATGGCCAGAGCCACCAGCAGCTAGGACAGAGGCACGGACCCTAGTCTCCCTCGGAAGCGTGAGAATGTAAGTTTCTGTTGCTCTAAGCCCCCCTGTTTGTGACAATTTGTCACTACTGCTCTGGGAACCTAAGACGCCCCTTAGCACAGCACCTCACCCACAAGAAGCCCTCATGAAGGTCGCTAAGCAGAGGTGACAGAAATGCAGTAGCTTAGTCCTCGGGTCAGGAATGAGGCAAATGCACACCGTGCGTCCTCAACCACACACTGCCTCCCGCCAGACACGGGCACCACCCCATGAAGGTGCCTAGAAGGATCTTCCTTGTCTACACCCCATGACATGGAAGGTGCGGTCAACAGACTCATCCCCACTTTGTGGGAGAAGATGTTAAGGCAGCATGGCAAAGGTCACACAAACTGCCGAGATGAACGCCACCTTGTTTCTCCTGATTAACAGTCCAGAGGTTTTTGTCTCGTTTTTGCATTGGTTTCGCTTAGGTTGAAGGGACATGTGTGTGTGTGTGTATGTGTGTGTGTGTGTGTGTGTAAGTATGGTGCCCAAAAACTTTGTCCTTTACACAAACCCCCAAGACTGCAGGCTCACATCACCCTGGTTGTCGCTGGAATTGTCTCCACACGGGTCCAGGCATCATGAAGTGACATTCTCAAAATGCAAGAAGTTGACAAAACGCTGACTGTGATCCACCTTCTCGGGTGGAGAAGGTAAGACGTGTGCACGTTGTCCTGCGGCTGCAGAGAGAGCAGTCAGGTTCCAAACGTGTGCCTGCACACACACATGTGCTCCCAACGTCACACAGGAATGGGGGGGTGGGCACCAGACCCCAATATTCGAGCTGCACATGTTTTTTAATGTTTATTTATTTTTGAGAGAAGGAGAGACAGAGTATGAATGAGGGAGGGGCAGACAGAGAGGGAGACACAGAATCCGAAGCGGGCTGGGGCAGCCAGTCCTGCCCTGTTGATCAGTTCTGCCATGGAATGCAGGGAGCTTTCCCTTTGCGGAATGAAACCCCCAGAGAAAGACCCTGAGTTGGCCTCCTGTGTGCTTCCCCCAGCCTTTCCCACCTCCAGGAACGGAGTGGAGTGTCCCCAGCTGCCTGCTGTGGGGATTTGCCCCAGACTTCAACGGCCCAGTGTGGACCCCCGGCCCCCGGGCCGGCTGCCGGACTCACAAAGCTCTCTGTCCACACGGGGCAAGTCTCACTGCCCCGCATCCTCTCTCGGAAAGTTTCCTCTTCCTCCACCTTCTCCTCCCAACATGCCCCGGAAGGAATGAGGGGTACGTTCACTACTGCACAATAATTTTCCGCAGAGAAAACCCGAGGCCCGTCTGCCGTGCCTGCCCGTCCCTGGGATCCCGGCCCCTTGTACTCAGGCCCAGCTACGCGTTCTCTCCAGCCGCTCTCCGTGTGACACACTCACGGCCCCCAGGCTCCCCAGGCAGACTGCACGGCACCCCCAGAATCGTCCCACGGGAGGCCATGCCAGGGCGGTGACCGTGGCCAGTCACAGACACCCGGCTCCCCGCCATCCACACCGCTCGTACCCCACCCGGAACTTTGTCTTTTTGTTCTGATTTTTCTTTTTCTTGGGCATTTCCCTCCCTCCTCCCTCCCTTGACCGAAGGCCCTTGTTCCGAGGGACAGAAAGGTGTCCCGGGTAGATCTGAGTCTGACACCTGTGCTGTTTTCCGGCCGTGTGCTCTTGGGAAGTCTTTTTCCGCGCCGTGCCTCCATTTCTCTGTCAATGAAGTGGGCAGAGCGTGGGCAACTTGAAGAGTCGCTGGGGCGATGAACAACAGGACAAATACCCCAGAACGTCTGCCTGTGGAATCCCGAATGCAGGCACGCCAGCCACTTTCCCGCCCGGATGAACTCACATCACCTCGCTTCCAGCAGATCCACAGCAGAGGGGAGACGGCCGGCCCACAGCGCGAGCTTCCCCCAAGCTTGGAAGGACCTTGGCGAACTATAGAGTCTACGAATTAGAGTCTACAGGGTCAGTGTAGCTGACCCTCTGAGAAGACAGGTCCTGGAGCAAGACAGCTCACCTCATCCTGGCACCACGACCTTGGGCGGCTTACCCAACCTTTCTGTGACTCAGTTTCCTCATGGTCGTGCATGAAGTTCTAACGCATTAACCCATGCAAAGCACTTAGTACACAGTGCCCCACACACAGAGTGAATCACTAGATGTCAGCTGTTGTCATCACCAGCATGATCATCACTGCAAAAGAGCACTGGACAAGGGGCCAGGAGGCAAGGGATCTGGGCTCCTGCGGCGGCTTCTCCTGCAATAGCGAGAACACGGGTGTGGGGGGCAGATGGGGTCAGGTCTCAGCCCGCTCTGGCCCATGCCAGCGGTGTCACCCTTGGGCTGAGGCCACCGCACCGGAACCTGCATCAGCCCCTGATAACGTGCACACACTCACATGTGCAGAGCAGGACTCCAGACAGAGAAGGGTCAGTGGCTCCCACGTGTGCTGCTGTGTCACAGCTCAGGAGGGTTGGAGCCACCAGGCAGTACAACACAGCCCCTCGGCCCACGGGGGCCTCAGTCACACAGGCTCTCCACAGCCCTGGCCAGGGGCTTCACGATCTCGGGTGGCCCTTTCCGTCTGCCGACCAGTCAGGAGAATGAGAAGCCACCCAGTGACCGGTGAGCGAGCATCAGAGCCCCACCCCGGGCCGTTGGGAGAGTTGACCCGTCTTCCCTGGACCGCGTGCCTGGGAGCCGCAGGCATCCTTCCTCCCGGAGAGGATCAGGCTGCCCTTTCTCAGGGCTTGACGAAAGCCCTGAGAGCATCACAGGGAAGTGGCTTGAAAAAGCATCTCTCCTTGTGTTTACCAGCATCGCCTTGATGGAATGCCAAGAAAATACAAAGTGTACCCTGAAGGGGGGAGATACTTCTCACATTACCCAATCATAACTATTACAATTCCCGGTGTTTTAAAAACAGGGAGATCAAAGACAGAGGAGAAGGCAGAGCTTGACTTATCACGTGAGCATCTTTGGGGAGAAGGGTGAAGGAACCCTCAGGGCCCGCACCCGCCTCAGTGTTGAGCTTGAGAAGGGAGGGCGGGCGTGGAAAGGGTCTCTGGCATCGTGTATTCAAGCCCAGTGTCGCCCACCTGCTCTGTGGGCCCCTGACCCAACCAGTCTCCTCTCTGAGCCTCAGTGTCCATGTGGGGGGGTGGTCCCTCCAATGGCCCTTCCTCCTGTCTCGGTGAATGACACACACGCCCAGGGGGATAGGAAGCCTAAGGCAGGGTGTCACAGGCGTCATGAAAGGTAGAGGAGGCTCAGGGGGTTATGGGAGCTCGAAATGGGGCCCCACCTCACCGAAAAGTCGGGAGAACCTCTCAGATGAGAAGCTTGAGCTCCGTGTTGGAGACCAAGAGGAAACAGAAGCCAAGGACGGTCCAGGCCGAGGGACGAAGCTGACAAATCATGGCGCATTCCCCGCCCCACACCCGGCCGGCAGGTGCACGGCCGGCCTCCCAGCCCCAAGGCCCCCACCTGGGTGCGCTCGGACTTGGGCAGCTGTGGCTGAGCAGCACGTAGGGTGTGCATCACACATTGAGGAATGCTTTTCCCCCGTCCCCACTACCGCCCCCCGCCCCCAGCATCTCCACGGACGCCACATCCGGAGCCAGCCGGCTCACACAGACCCGGGAAGGTGAGAGGGTGTCCCACCCTGGTCTTTCAAAGCATCTGGAGTCCCCCGCCCGGGTCATATAAGCTTCTGCTGCCCACACTCCGGGCCCATCCCCTCCCGCACTGTCTTAGTCCACTCAGGCTGCTGTAAGGAAACCCCCAGGAACTGGAAGGCTAAACGGGAGATCTGTTTCTCACAGTCTGGAGGCTGGGAAACCCGGGATCGAGGTGCTGGCAGATCTGGAGCCTGACGAGCCGTCTCCTGGTCTGCGTCCTCGAGCGGCAGAGAGCGCGGGGTGGGTCAGGGATGGAGGGGAGAATGAGAACGCTGTCAGCTCTCTTCGGGAAGGGCGCTGATCCCATCCTCGGGGCACCACCCAAATGACCTCGCCGAATCCCAGTCACCTCCCAAAGACCCCATCTCTGGAAATCATCACGCTTGGGATCAGAGTCTCAACACACAGCTTGGCAGGGGCACAAACGTTCCGTCTCCATAGAACGTGCACGCCCGGTCTGGGTCCTGCCCTCCACCTGCTTTCTTGTTGCTTTTTACTGCTCTGCTTCTGTTCATCTTTTTTTTTTTTATTTTTTTAAAGCTTTATTTATTTACTCTGAGAGAGAGAGAGGAAGGGGCAGAGAGAGAGAAAAGAGAGAATCCCAAGCAGGCTCCAAACTGTCAGCACAGAGCCCAACGCGGGGCTCAAACTCATAAACCATGAGATCACGACCTGAGCCAAAGTCGGATGCTTAACTGACTGAGCCACCCAGGCGCCCCCTTCCACTCATCTTAAACAGCCATCTTGGGCACTGTCACCCGAAAGCCACACGGTCCCTCTAAGAATTTCACGTTGGGGGAAACTCCACCCGTGGTGGCACTTACCAAGAAGTAGCATTTCAATCAGTGGGACAGACAAGCCCACAGAGAGACTTCTTTTGACTTTCAGAGTGTTTAAAATTGAGGGGCCGATCGTTACGAATCAGATGTCACATAAGCTCTGACCCCCACAGGACCCGTCCAACTGCACAACTTCAGCCAACCAAAGCTGAACAGTGGTCACCCCACTTCAGACGGGACACGTCCTCCTCAGGCCACCAGTGTCCCTACCCTCACCTGACGGTGGCCAGCTTCAGTCCATCTGCCCGGTTCCTACACACGTTTGAATTTGCAACTTCTGGGACCACAGACTTCAGGGACGCCCATCTCTGCTTGTTTTATATGGAAGGCTTTTTGTTTTCTTTCTTGTTGTTGTTTTTAACATGAACATTTTTCTTACAAAATGAGCATTCCGTAGGAAAACACCCCAGAAGTCCCTGAATCTCACTTCCCGTTGTACAGAAGGAAATGCCGTGGCCAGGAAGGCAAAGGGAGTTGGCCTGCTTTCCGTAGTCACTTTGCACGCGACTGAATTGCACAGAAGCCCAACCAAGGAGGTACTAGTCTCCTCATTTCAAAATAGCCCGAGCTTGGTTTTGAGAAGTTGGAAGGCTCGCCCAAGGTCACCGGACTGGTGAGACTCAGAGCTTACACGGGACTCAGAGTTTTGACTCTATGCCTGGTAACTTTCCCAAGACACCACGGGGACTGCCTCCCATGTAGCAGAGGGAGCTGGAGACCCAGGGCAGCCCCAAACCAGAGGGCTCAATGCCACCCACCCATCAACAGGGTGGTCAGCTGACGCTCTAGTAATTTTCAACTGATCCACAAGCATGCCTGTGAAACCCCACTAGCTTAAAGTAGAGAATGTAGAACAAATTTCTCTTACACACACATGTACTGCACACACACACACACACACGCACGCACACACGCTGTACCATAGTGTCTGGTCTCTGTCTCATTTGTTAGAACACACGGGACTATCACCAGCCCCTGCAGCCCAGAGACAGTGTGGCAAGCAACAGCCCTGGGTCACTGAAAGGGACTTTTGTTTCCCATTAGGCCAATCCGGTCCAGATCAGAGATAAGGAGGGATCGTGTCCTCAAAGGAGAAAACAAAATCTCTGAGCAGACTCTCCCAATCAACAGTCAGGAAGGGCCAGGGCCCTGGGGGTCTGAAGCCATGACATGTGCAGGCACTCTGTCACAGCAGGCAGGAGACGAAATATCAGAGAGGAGGTTGTGACCCACTGGGATCCCCTCAGATCTCAAGAAAGCTCTGGTCTCTGGGACAACGGTGGAAGGAGGGAATCATTCGTGCAGCCACCGGGCTGGTTCAGGTAACGCAAGGTGACGGAGGGCACAGCTTCGCCCTGCAGGCGCTCCTGGCCCAGGGAGGAGAAGGGCACAGAACTTAGGGATTACAGAACTCGTAAAGGTGCTGTAACAACCACGCCTCCAAAACGCGCCCTCTCCAGTGGTGCCACCTCATTAAACAGCCCCACCATCCACCAGGTGAGCAAGTCCAACATTCAAGTCACACCTGAGTCTCGTATCCTTTCAGCGACTTCCCAAAGCTCTCAGAATAAAATGGAAGTCCCCATGCACAGGTGATCCAACAAGCCCTCCCCGGGCAGGCTCAGGGCTGCCCCACCCACTGGGCTCAGCCCGCTACGTGCCCAACCCTTGCCGGGTCTTCTCACCATGTGGGTCAGTGCCTGGGCTTTGGGTGCCCTCCTGAGCTCTCCAATGTGCCCGACTCCTTCTGCTCTACCAGACCTCCATCAATCATCTGCTCCTCTGAGAAGCCTTCCTTGCCCCCAACATGAAGAGAACATTCACCATAGCAACTTGCTTATGTCTTGTCACACTTTTTGGGGTGTGTGTGTGTGTGTGTGTATCTTCCCCACTAAACTAGAAGCTCCTTGAGGGCGGGACCAAGGTCTGATTTTATATCCCAGAGGTGTTTTAGGATGTTAAAAGTAACGGTCTTGGAACTTCAAGGGAAATCACCATGAAGGACGAGAATCTCCTCTATCCCCCCTCGAGGGGCTGTACATCGTGTGTTTGGTTCCATCCCGTGACAGGAAACCTACATTCTCCCAGTCAGCTGACCCCATCCTTGGATGACTTTATTAGGAAGGTCTTCCTCATATAGAGTCAAAATTTAGTGCCCTTCATCTTCTGCTTCCTGGTCCTCACTCTGTCTGTAAGGGCCTCCCCGAATAAGCTACTGCCCTGTTCCCCCAATAGCACTCCAGATATTTGAAGACACTGGTCTGGTTGCTCCTGAGTCCTCTCAAGAGTATCTCAGGTGTTCTGACTCCTCATGCAACTTCCTTTGGAACTCTTGGACCACCAAGGCCCTCTTCCACTGAACCTGCTAGGCTTCCATAAAATGTTTTAGTTGACATTTTAACCAACCAACCCCAACACTCCTGTCATGGTCTGAGCAACATAAAGCAGAATTTTCCCCTCCCTTATTCTAGATACTATACTCCTCTTGACGCAACCAAAGCATACACGGCTGTGGCAGATGTCTGGGATCAGGTTTCCCAAAAGTGGACCCTGAGGTGACGATTTATGGGCTAGGGATCTCCTATCGGCGTTCTCCCAGGCGAAACTCGTAAGAGTAGGAGAAGAAACTCAGCAAGGCTGTGAAGCTCCCTGAAGAGCAGATTCAGACTGACCCTGCAAGAGAACTCTTGACTCCCTCCCCAGCCAGTCATTGCATTGGCTAAGGAACCCCAAGGGGTTATAACCTCACATGGCAGTTCCCTTCTCTTCCTGGGCTGGCAAGGCAGCTCCAGTAGGTTAAAGGCCATCCCCGAAGGGAGGCACAGGTGCCACGGGTGAGAAGCCAAAGCACCTAGCAGCCAAGGGAAGGGCGGGCTGGAGAAATGTGGCTGCAACACCAACAAGATATCCCTCAGAGGGCCCCCGGATTCAGATTTCCCCAGCCGCTCGCCCAAACCCTCAGCTTCCCTCTCAAGTTCCTCCAAGTGCTGCCTTCTGTGTCTGTTCTTATGCCTTTTTCATTTTAATTGTTTAGTGTTTATTTATTTTTGAGAGAGAGAGACAGAGTGTGAGCAGAGGAAGGGCAGAGAGAGAGGGAGACACAGAATCCGAAGCAGGCTCCAGGCCCTGAGCTGTCAGCACAGACCCCGACGTGGGGCTCAAACCCACAAACCATGAGATCGTGACCTGAGCCGAAGTCGGATACTCCATCAACTGAGCCACCCAGGCTCCCTCCTCTGATTCTTACTTTAAATTCCTTTCTTGAGGCCAATTTTCAAAAAATGTCCCTTAATAATTGGGTCAGAATTCAGATAGAGAAAGGAAACAAGCAGATAAATTTAGACAAAAAAAAAAAAAAAAAAGAAAAATAAAGATTGTTTAACTCTGGGTTACAATCATCAAATTGTCAAACAAATCCCGTACCGCAGAATCTGACAGACCCTACGTTAATTTTTAAGGTCAATGTTGAAAACAACAACTTTCTAATGAGGTAAAAAACATGTAATAATTTTCCAGGCAATTAAATGAATATCATCTGCTTTGCCTCACCCTGAATTTGTCATTTTCAACATTTCTTCTAAAGGGTAGAGTAGCTCTGTCAGACCCGATGATATTCTCCCCCAATTGGATGGCATCTCAACAGTCGCAGGACCATGGAAATCTCAGTTCCCGTGAGGATGTCATCTAGTGTGAATCTCTCATCTCAAGACGAAGCATCTCAGATGCGGAGAGGGGAGGGGACCATCTGTTGGCCACAGACTTAGTCGCAGAGCCAGGACTAGAACCCACAGACATGCCATCACAGAGCTCTGACGACTAGCAAAGGCAGTGACCTGGTGAGGCACAGGGTTTGATGCCCTTTGGAGGCAATTCGAAAGCTCTCTGGGCAGGACGCTCAGCCCTTTCATAGGCTTGTGAGTCAAAAGGACCGGGACACCAAAACAATGTCCACAAAGAAGAGGGAAGCCAAAAGATCCGCACTTCCCGATTTCAGAACTTACGAAGAGTTACAGTAATCCAGGCAGTGTGGTCCCGGCAGAAGGACAAATGATAGATCGATGTGATAGACATGACAATCCAGAAACAAACTCTCACATTTATGGTCAATTGAGTCTTCACGAGGGTCAAGACAATAAAACTGAGAAAGAACAGTCTTTTTAGCACCTCGTTTGGGACAACTGGGCATCTACGTGTGAAAGAGTGAAACTGGATGCCCCTACTTCCCACACGTACAGAAACCTACACAAAAGGATCGAGCGTCTAAATGTGAGGGCTAAAATCATAAGCCCCTCAGAAGAAAATGTAGGAGTAAATCTTTGCGAGCTTAGGTGAAGCACTGTTTTCGTGGCTATGATAACAAAAGCTCAGGCAACAAAAGAAATAAAAAACAGATAAATCGGACTTGGTCTAAATTTAAAACCTTTATGCTTCGTGGGACATCATCAAGAAATTGGAAACACAGCCCACAGACTAGGAAATGATATTTGCAAATCATATACCCGATAAGGGATTTACAGCCAGGATAGACAACACGCTTTTATTCCATAGTAGAAACATACGCAACCGAATTTAAAAATGGGCAAAGGATCTTGAACAGACACTTCTTCAAAGGAAATATACGAATGGCCAATAAAGACATGAAAAGATGCTCAACATCTTTACTCACCAGGAAGGTGCAGATCAACTCCAGAAAGTGACCCCACTTGGTACACACTAGGATGGCTGGGAACAAGAGTGGGGACAGAAAGAGGGGGTGTTGTGGTTGCAACAAATTCCCGAATATTATCCGGCAACAAAAAGGAGTGGAGTTCAGACACGGGCTGCATCACCGACGAACCTTGGAAACACAATGCCAAGTGAAAGCAGCCGGGCGTAAAAGACCACATATTGTACGATTCCATTGGTTTGAAACAGCCAGAACAGGCAAACCCGCACAGTCACAAGCAAGCAGATTAATAGTCGCCTAGGGCTGGGCACAGGAGGTGCGGGGAGTGGAGAGAGCTGTTAACGGGCACACGGCTTCTTTTTGGAGTGATGCAAATTTTCTAAAATTGGGCTGTGGTGGTTGCACCACTTCTCAAATACACTAAAAATCATTGAACTGAACATTTCAAATGGATACGCTTTATACAAGCAAATTATAACCCGATAAAGCTCTTCTTAAAAAGAAAAGGGACACAGTTGGACATTCATTTATTTATGAGTCAACATTCACCTGAACGACTACTGTGTTCTAGGTTCCGGGGTACAGTAATGAATCCAGGCAATCACCTATTTCATAAATAAAGTTTTATTGACACACAACCCTGCTCAGGCACTTATGCATCGTCTGTGGGTGTTTTCCCGCCACTAGGGCAGGAATAAATAGTTGTGACGGACACCAGATAGCCCGCAAAGCTGAAGCTATTTGCTATCTGTCCCTTTATAGAAAGTTTGTCAATCCCTATAACAGAGGGTCGGGTAATAACACGTGCCACAAGTCCAAGGAGAACAAGGTAGGAGCTGTTGTTTCAGGTACGTGGAGAGAGAAGGCTTTTCTGAGCCGGGCATGTTGGAGCCCCTAACGAGAGGATAGAGTGAGTCATGTGACCCTCTAGGCGACAAATGTTCCAGGAAGAGGGAAGAGAAGGTGAAACTCTGGGAGCCAGCACGGCAATACTGTGTCCTGGGGGCCTAGGGGACCGGGAGTGAGTTACACAGGAGCGGCTGTCCCCAGACGGCCAAGCCACGACACCAACCCAAGCCAGGAGATCACACATAATTTGAGAACCTCCCGGGTGAGCAGACACCAGGATCCATTTCATGGTGGGACAGGAGAGACTCTAAACCAAAGGGTGACCAAAAGCCGGTGATGGGAAGTCAATTAGGTGAAACTACACTTCAAAAAAAAAAAAAAATGCCAGGGCATCTAGGTGGCTCAGTCTGTTAAGCATCTGAATTGGGCTCATGAGCTCATGGTTCGTGAGTTCGAGCCCCGAATCGGGCTCTGCACTGACAGTGTGGAGACTGCTGGGGATTCTTTCTTTCTTTTCCTCTCTCTCTCTCTGCCTCTCCCCCACTTGCATGAGCTCACTCTCTCTCTCTCTCTCTCTCTCTCTCTCAAAATAAATAAATAAACTTAAAAAAATAAAGTAAAATTTAAAAAAATAACATAACATAACATAACATAACATAACATAACATAACAATGTCCAGGCCATTAGCACTGGTCTCAGGACGGTGAAAACTGTCACAGTCCACATAAGGAGTTCTTCGGGGTGAAGGCCAGTGAGGGCCATGGACGACTGAGGTTGGAAATACAAGCTGTCACTGACAGGTTGTGCCATGCAGCAGTGGATTTATTTACATATGTCCTTCTTATAACGACTTCTTGTCTTATTGTCTAGGTGAGACCACCTTTGCTCTCCGAGTCCCAGCTCCCTCCGATGTGAACGGGGGTAATGCCCTCCTCCCAATGTGTGCAACTGCCCGCCCTGAGACGGGCACCAAGCCTCCCTCTGGTTGCGCTGTTGAAGCTGAAAGGATCCGGTCGTCAGGGCGAGCCCACAGTTTATACTCTTGAAGGTCAACTCCTCTTGGAGCGCCCCACGTCTCTGAGCTCAGCTGACGGATAAATGCCCCAAGTACAGTCCTGGGCGCACTCCATGGCCTAATCCAGGATAAGAAGAACAAATATCACCACTTCACATCTGCAGGCCTCCCCAAAATTAAAATAAACGAACACCCCATAGGACACGTAAGAACTCCAGTTGTGTTTGTTTGCAAGGTCAGTTTGGAGACGACAGCATCCAGGATGTTTTGGAAATACTCCAGATCCTTACCTTATTTTATGGCATGACCAGAGCGCTCCCAGCTATTGGTCTAAAATGGGTCCAGGAGAATGAGAAAGCCACCATGCAGGCGTCTCACTGGCTTAAACTGACTAGATGGCACAACAGCGCGGGAGGCCTGGAGGGTGGCCTCTGCATCCGTGAGTGTGCAAAGATGTGTTCCCCTCCTGTCGGGCCACCGGCATCCCAGGGAACCACGCCCTGTTGTTAGATGATTGCAAGTAAGTTCATTGCTGCTGAGATCAAAGTCCGCAGGGAATTACCGTGCCCTCTCTGTCTGGAAGGAACCCTGGGCGCTGTGGTCTCCAGAGATATCCCCTTCGGAAGGCTGGCGTTGCAACAAATTACATCCCAGTCCGCGACAGAATCCAGTCTGACTCTGGGGGCCCCCTCTCTGGTCCAGTAGTTCATCGCTGGAAATCCTGCCCCACAGAGAGGACTGAGCCCCCTCCTCCCAACTCGCCTTCCGCAGATCCACAAACCCACAAACCCACCTGGGAATCGAGAGTTCCAGGATACGCCCACCTCACCCTTGTCCCCAAGCCCAAGACATTTTCTAAAGCTAAGGCATCTTTCGTTCAAAGGAAACGCTGAGCAGAATCTGTGTGGCCTCAGGGTAGAAAACAGATAAAAAGAAAGAAACTCTGGAGAAACCAGTGGGTGTGGGGCATCATCCCACCCCACCCGTGTCTGTTCCTCCCACTCAACGCCAGGGTCTATTGGGGTCCACCGGGGATCCAGAAAGCACAACCCGAAAGCCACAGTCTAACCCAATTCTTTCATTTGACAGATGGGAAAACTGAGACCCAGGGAAGAGAAATGCCTCACTCAAAAGCCACGAAAAAAGTCAGGCCCGTGCCCTGGTTCCATTAGTGTGGAGGTTGGCAAATTGCCTCTGTAAAGGGACAGATGGTAAATATTTCTGGCTATGAGCGTTGCAAATACTCAGCTCTGCCCTGGTAGAGAAAAGAACTCATTGGCAATGCGTGATACACTGACGGACATCATTGTGCTCCAAAAAACATTTATTTACAAAAACAAGGGCACTGGTTGCTCGTAGCCACATTATTGGCAAGTGCCAAGGGTGGGAGTCGCCCAAGTGCCCCCAGAAGCGTGATAAACAGAATGAGGTCTATCCATGCAATGGGGTATTGCTCAGCCTTAAAAAGGAGGGGCATTCTGGCACCTGCTACAGCATGGATGAACCTTGAGGACGTTATGCTGAGTGAAATAAGCGAGGCACAGAAGGACGCATAGTGTGTGCTCCCGCTTAGATGAAACCCCTGAACCATTCCGATTCGCAGAGCCAGAAAGCAGAAGCGTGGGGGCCCAGATAGCCAGGTGAGGGGAGAATCGAGAGTAGTGTTCCATGGGGGACAGAGTGCCAGTTTTGCGAGAGGAAAAGATTCTCTGACAGCCGCACAACAGTGTGAATGTGCAAAGTGCCGCTGAAGGGTACACTTAAAGGTGGTTAAGACGGTAAGTCTTATGTGGTGGGTATTTTACAACAATAAAAATAGCAATGGAAAAAAAAAAGCGAGGGGCCAGATTTGCCAGTCCCTGTGACTGTTCAAGCTACTTGCCTTTGGACGGAGAGGTGATCAGACCACAGATGAGGGTATCGCAGCTGTTCAGGGTGGGAGGGTAGCCACTGACCCCTAAAGTGACTGCCATCCATTGAGCGGAGAAGCCAGCGGTGGGTTGGTGACGTGTCGTCCACCTGGAGCCATCCACATTCAGTCACTGAGGCCATGGCCAGATTAAAACCGGCAGGTTCCACAGGGAGACACAGGGGTCCAGATGCAGGCTTGGCATCAGACTAAGGAAGGTTTACATCCCAGAATTCATAGGTGGTATGCAACCGGCCAAGGATTTCTTTCTCTGAGTCTTGGTTTTCCCACCCGTAAAATGTCTTCTGTATCATATGATCTCTTCAATTACATGATAAAACCTCCTGTTGCAGTTATGCTAACATTTAGGGGCAACAGTTAAGTGTCTGACTCTTGGTTTTGGCTCAGGTCATGATCTCAGGGTTCGTGAGTTTGAACCCCACATCTGGCTCGGCTCTGACAGCACAGAGCCTGCTTGGGATTCTCTCTCTCGCCCTCTCTCTCTGCGCCTCCCTCACTGGCACTGTCTCTGTCTCTCTCAAAATAAGTAAATAAACTTAAAAAATAATAATATTAATAAAACCTGCCGTGCCAGGTTATGCTAACATTTATTTTAGAAAAAATATGTGCAAAGAACCTACCGTAGGATAAAAACGCATTAAGTCCTTTCTGTTTCTGGACCTTAAATTAGCAATAGCTGAAAAAGTAAAGGGCCCCCTGAAAGGAAAGAGAAAAACACTTAATTCTTGAGGAAAAGGATGAGAAAAAAATTCAGCTCAGAGGAGAGGTCAGTCTAGGAGACAGAAATTTTAATTTCAGAATCTGCCTGCTTCCTTTGTAGTGTGGACTGAATGTTTGTGTCTCCCCCCTGCCCTGATGCCCCCCACCCGCTCCCGATCCCTATGTTGAAGCCCTAACCCCCAGTGAGATGGCATTTGGATGTGGGACTTTTTGGAAGTTAAGTGGTTAAAGGCACATGAACCCCAAGAACCGGGCAACTCGTAGCATCCACATTTTAAAACAGAAGCACGGGTAGGTAAACTGCCCCCACCCCCCCAAACTCACCCAGACGAAGGGGTGGGGCAGGGATTCATCAAACCCAGAGAGGTTGACTGGGGATGGACATTTGAGCAGAGAACAGAAGGGAGAGAAGGTAACCGGGTAGAAGCCTAGGGGGCAGGGGCGCATTCCAGGCAGAGGAGAGTAAGGGCAAAGGCCCTGTGGCAGGCACCAGCGTCGGAGAGAAGTGCTATGATGGTCAAAGATTTGCATATTGAGCCAATTAAACAAAATGATCAGGCTCTTTCTCCTGACCCTGTGCCCCCAGCAACCGGGGGTCTCTGCTGGCTCCCACATCACTGCACTGTGAGATATCAAGAGTTCGTCCATCCGTCTACCCTCCGATGGCCAAGCTCCTTATGTGTTTTGGGGAGAGAGAGAATACACATGTTCTCTCATTTTACTTTGGAATTGCAGAGCCGAGCACAAGCCTGACGGTGTGCAAGGACGTCTTATTGGAAAAGCGCATTTCTGAGTGAAGGGATGATGGCTTCCGTCCCCCACAGAGTGGGCGGTGATAGGACGGACCACGTGAAGCGTGTGGCCCCTGATAGGGCTGTACCAGCTCTCCCTCACCTCCCTCAAGGAGCTCATGGTTCAGGAGTGGGTAAGATTTATAGAATAAAATGCCACACGGTGCCCAGAACTGGATCCTGAAGCAGAAAAGGGACATTAATGGAGAAACTAGAATATCCGATAAAGTCTGTAGTTTAATTGATGATAATGCTGGTTTACGGGCGCCTGGGTGGCTCAGTCGGTTGAGCGTCCGACTTCGGCTCAGGCCATCATCTCGCGGTTCGTGGTTTCGAGCCCCGCGTTGGGCTCTGTGCTGACGGCTCGGAGCCTGGTGCCTGCTTTGGATTCGGTGTCTCACTATCTCTCTGACTGTCTCCGGCTCACGCTCTCTCTGACTCTCTCGCTCTCAAAAATAAATAAACATTTTAAAAAATAATTTTTTTAATGATAATGCTGGTTTTTTTGTCAACGACACATGTGCCAGGGTGATGGAAGGTGAGAACGGTGGAGGGAGGAAACTGAGTGGGTGGTTTACAGGATTTCCCATTCCTCCAAAAATAATCCAAAATAAAAAGTGTATCCCCCAAAGCTGTGAGATTATTGGGCAAATTTGAACATGGGGTAGTCGATACTATTAAAGATCTCTTGTTACTTTTGAGGCATGATCATTGTATTAAGATTCTGCTTCTTAGGGGCACTTGGGTGGCTCAGTCGGTTGAGCGTCCGACTTCGGCTCAGGTCACAGTCTCGCCATTCACGGGTTCTAGCCCCGCGTCGGGCTCTGTGCTGACAGCTCGGAGCCTGGAGCTGCTTCGGATTCTGTGCCTCCCTCTCTCTTCTGCCCCATCCCTGCTCACACTCTGTCTCTCTCTCTGTCTCAAAAACAAATAAACGTTAAAAACATTTTTTAAAGAAGGTAATCCTGCCTTCTAGCAACATGGATGAACTTGGAGGAGATGATGTCATTTACATGATGGATTAAAAACAGTCAAGCTCTTACAAGGGCAAGCAGAGAACCGTGGTTGCCCAGATGCTAGGAGGCGGGGAGTGGGACTTGTTCCATGGGCATAAAGTTTCAATTTGGCAAGACGAATAAGTTGTGCCCATAGATAGCAACGCTGTGTCACGCATTTAGACATCTTCGAAGAGGGCAGAGCTCATGTGAAGTGTTCTTACCAAATAAAGTAGAATAAAACAAATAAAACCTGAACTCTAGACCCATGGAGTCAAGGTGCAAAGTCTAGTTTATTGGCTACGGTATTTAACCTTTCTAGGTAAGGCCTGGTTTCCTCCCGTGAAGAGTGGAGTCATTGCCCCACGGCCCCATGGGGCCCTGTGGGAAGTAAGTCCCGGCCTGGCACGTGCCCAGAGCTCGACAGATATTAGCTTCTGTTCCTAAAGTGAGTGGAGGGGTAAGTTTTAGTGCTGTGCCATTACGCTCATTATGTTCATTCTGGAAGCCTCTGTGGAGTTCCTATTCCGGGAT
The DNA here is from genome assembly GCF_023721935.1 of Panthera uncia. Classification (NCBI taxonomy): domain Eukaryota; kingdom Metazoa; phylum Chordata; class Mammalia; order Carnivora; family Felidae; genus Panthera; species Panthera uncia. Next base: position 5,740,636 of record NW_026057582.1, on the reverse strand, counting down.
CGTGGAAAGCCGTGGGGAAGCGCTGGCCGAGGCACTTTAATAAAAGTCAGTGTGAGAGCAGCGGAGACCCACAGTGAGGGGGGCACTCTGAAGGAGCCGGCAGGGGAGAAGTCGAGGCCAGAAGCCAGGGCTGGAGGCTTGGAGGCCACGTGTCCTCCCAGGACAGAAGAGGCAATTGAAGGAACAGGACAGAGCAGGGAAAGAGGGGCCAGAAGATAAACGTGGATGGGCTTCTGTCCCCTGAGGAGCCTGGAGGAGGAGCAGAGGCCAGAGGTCCAGCCTGAGGTCCAGCCTGAGAGGAAAGAAAGGCAGGATTGGAGAACTCTGGGGGGAGCCGAGCCGGTCAGCGGTGGATGGGGACAGCCAGGCCTGGGATGCTCCAGAAAGGCTGTGGGGCCAGTGGGCTGCAGAAAGGCCTCTGACCAGAGGGCGTGGGCCGCAAACTGAGCTCTCCCTGAGTTGCAGAGAGATGAGAATGAGGGTCACAGGCGGTCGGCTGGGCACCTTGCCAGCCCCACTGAGCCAGGAAGGCGGACGGGAACAGACCAGGTGAGCAGGGCCAAAGCAAGGCCTGAAGGTGATAGAAAGAGGGCAGCCAGGGGCAGAGGTCACGGTGAGAGAGTTGGCAAGAGCAGACAACGTCTGCGGGACGGGAGAGGCCACGACCGGAACCAGGGCCTGCCCCCAGCGGCAGGTGAGGACAGAAAAGTCGCTGTGCCCTGTGGGGCTGCCCTTTCCTCCTGTGGGCCGGAAATAAGTTAAAGAAAGGAATCTGCCACTTAAAGGGGAGGGCAAAAAGGTTTGGGCACCACTGTTTCGAGGTCATGCATCATTTCAGGCTTCAACTCACCTGCGAACCCCCCTCTCCCATCATCACTGGATGTGGCAGAAAGACAGGGCGACAGACACCTCATCAGGGGTTGTTATTGGCCTTTGGGCTCAGAAACTGGACGGCCTGCTTTCAAGTCACTGCTGGGTGACTTGGAGCAAATTACTTAACCCCTCTGGGCCCACCCCTTATGCCTGTGATTTGCAAGCTGCTATCAGACAGAGGCGGAGACAAACATCAGGCTGGGCCCTGAGACATTCGAGCTGAAACCGGAGGGACAGGAAGGCAGGGAAAGAGCATGCCAGACGCGGAGAACCACAGAAGTCCGCAACCCGAGACCTGAGTGAGCCCCGGGTGGGTGGAGCCTGGTGAGTGAGAGCAGAGAATGCTTCAGCCAGCCTTAGCTGTGTAACAAATCAGCCGGAGCTTAGTGGCCTAAAACCACAATGCTCTGCGATTTCTCCTGACCCCGTGGGCTGGCGGGGCATCTCCTCTGCTGGGGTCACCTGCTGACGCACCTGCAGTCACGTTCCGCTAGAGGATCGGTCAGGCTGGGATGTCCAAGGTGGCATCGCTCACACGTCTGGTGGCCGCTGCCGTGACGGCTGGGACCCCTCTGCTCCCTCCACGGGGCGCAGCCTTGGCACGTGACCAACCTCCACCTGCCCTTCTCTCTCCTCTGCATCTGAACCTCTTTCCTGTGAACCCCTAGGGAAACACAGCATGAAGGGGGGACTTCAGGAACACGACGGACAGCCCTTCAAATGCAGCCCCTCAGACCGCTCGCCCGTTTAGCATAATTCTGCGTGCTAGCATGCAGAGTTCCAGGCTGGTGCCACCACAGCAAAGCCGTGACTGTGACCTCTCTCTCTCTCTCCGGGACAGGACTGCTGCTGGGGGGAGGGGGACGATCCCACGGGTACCACATCTGGCAGTCCTCAAGCATCCCGGCCCCTGAGATGATCCCACCCGATGGCAGTTCGGGTCCCTCTGAGACCAGCCTGCAGTAAGCCGTTTAGACAGAGGAGGAGAAGGAGTGTGGCTGGGGAGTGACAGTGTTTAAGAGGACATGCAGACCAGGGCAAAGGACTTCAGTTTGGCAACAGTCATGGCACCTCTCTGACCCTCAGGCTTCTCTTCTCTAAAACAAGAGAACAAACAAAAGAGGGGTTGTGTTTGATGCACCTCAAAGTACCACGTGAGCGTTAAGCATCCTCTGTGCTGAGCCTGTGAAGAGAGGATTTGACCCTCAGTACTTTGCGGATTGGGAGAACCAGTTACACCTGTGTCACTGTGCAGAGCCACACGGGAATGAATGAATGAATGAATGAATGAATGAACAAATAAACCAGGACTCTGAGAAGCAAGAGGCCGCAGCATCCCATCCTGAGAATTTGGGTTTGTTCGCATCTTCAGGGGACGAGGAGAAATCTCTCCTTCTGCACATCCGTTGAAAAGCCAGCAGGAAAATCCCCCGACAGGACCACGCTTGGGCATCTATCTCACCAAAGTGCTCGACGGAACACGTCCGCGGCAAAGTAACAATTTCTATTGCTCTGAGTCGCCATGACTCCCCTTTTATTGATGTCATAAAGTAGGTATTTATGGGAGGAGGTTATGGAGATCAGTGGGAGAAATGGAACGCCTAATTCGGCCTTTTACAGAGAGGCACGAAGCATTTTGCTGGCACGGTCCCAATGAGGAAAAGGACCGGGGCGCTGTCACTTAGGCCTAATCCCAAAGCAAAGAGCTCACCGTATTAACGGTGACTCACTTTTTACGTGCTTTTGGAGTCCAAAACCCTCTTGGCCCTGAGTAGCCGTTATTGAAATTAAAAGTGCAGGTTGGAATTCATTGTGTAACTGGATTTACCACATTCATAACCAGGTTGGCTCCCTGGGCTTTCTATTTCGCAGCAGAAGAAAAAAATAAAAATAAAAATAAAAATAACAGAGAGAGGAAAGAGCCCTCTGTTTTTAAAGTCTTTGGGGAACGTGCAACCGGTTTACCTAATACCAATTTCAAGGGGAAAATGTTCCAGCTCAGGGAACAGTTGTTGGCTCCTGGATGGACACCAGTGGCTGAGGGAAGCCAGGGTGTCCACTGAGGCCGCTCGGCTCCTGAGCGAGTGCATTGTTGACCTGTTTTTTTGCGCCAGAATGAATGCTTCCAGGGGCAATTATCAAATGTCTGTATTTAGAGGAACCCTGCCCATCCTGATAGAACAGCACAGGCACATATCTGCCTAGCGTGTTTTCCGAGGAAGAAGGCAATCCAGAAACTTGTGCTTGGCATATTTGCTCAAACTGAAGTGACCCAATAAATCGGGAGTAGAGTGATCACGCTTTCTGCGGCAGCTTCTGGAACCCGATCTGGTTCTGCCCCAGCTCCTGTGGGGCGGCTGATGTCAGGCAGGACTGGGAAGGACAAGAACGGGGCACCCACAGCCACCAGCGTGTGGGTACCACGGTCCTAGATGGAGCCCCAGCAGGCCAGTCCTGTCTTAGTGGTTATGGCCTGCGAGACCCCCGTAGTCAGGCTATCCCATCCCAGCCTTCTCTCTGCCCCCCATCCTCCACGTACCCTACAAGAGGTCCAAGTAATTACTCAGTGTTTCTTTTTCATCCCTGTGACTTCTGTCACCTTGGCCTTCATTCATAGGGACCACCTCCAAGCCTCCTTTCCCTCTCACCCATATTCCCATATCTTGTCCCCGGATTCATCACCAACGATGGGATCCACGCATTACACAATGTCAAGCCCTGCACAGGGCACTCCTGGGCATCAGGGTCATAGCGGGGCCAGGAGATCCCCTCATGAGCCTCAGGACCCCAGTCGCTCCCTGCAAACAAGACAATGCCGTTAGACATGGATAGTGAGGACAGACAGAAAATCACAGAGCACGCAGGGATTCCAGAACAAGAAAAGGACGCGTCCAGCTACCCGGCTCTGCTGGTTACCAGCCATTTCCCCCCATCAGTAGAACATCTTTTATGCAGACATCTGCAATGCAAGCCCGACAAGGGCATTTTCAAGTGTAAGTGGCCTAAATGCCTGGGTCACTTCCTAACATGGTGCTCTGAGCTCATGGAGAAGCCAAGGTGAGATCAGAGGACGCAGGTGTCCAGAGGTGGGAGGGGCATAGACAATTAAGCCTTCACTCCTGCTTATTTTACAGGTATGAAGACACAACGACCAGAAGTAAAGCAACTCACCCAATCTCAGGACAAACTAGTGCGAGAGTTCAGTCATTCATTCTTCTGCTGTGCCTCCCCTGCCAGACGCTGGGGACAGAAATGTGAAGAAGAGCCTACCCCCTGCCCCAAGGAGCTCACCACCTGCCCAACAGAGCATGCAATTGTCCTCAGGGGGTGGGAATTGCTGACTGTCAAATCCAAAAGGCCCAAACTCAAAGGCAGGTGGAAGATACAAAGGAAGCCAACGTGATGCGTCCTCTTGATGCCCTATCAGTCAGCGTGAGACAGGTTGTGCTGCCTAACAACCAGCCCTGTGACTGTGCACACTCACCCCGTGTGGCAGGGGACGCTCGGCTTCATAAAATTCATAAAACTGCTGACCGAGGTGTCACCACCTTGCGGCTACACTTCATGGGAGCCCTTCATGGGAGCACTTCTCGCTGCCTTGGGATTGAGGGCAGTGACCCCAGTACCACCACAGGATGCTTCCTTCCTTAGACAACAAAGGGCTTTGGAGCTAGTCTCTCATTGGACCACTCCAAAGCCCTGATGGGTGAGGTTATTACCCAAGGGACCTCGTTTACCAGAAATACCCGGAGAGAAAAGATCATGTGACCGATTAGCGGCAGACCTAACAGTCCAGCTCTATTCCCAGACCTCTAAGTAAAATACTCGTGCCATTCTCCCAACTTCCAGAGTAAATTGTGAAAATTAGGATCTGTGTGGGCTACAGAAGAAAAAGCATGTGATATCCCAGTCATGCATTCGCTTGTTCACTGGAGAAAGAATGCCAGGCACTTTACGTATTTTACGTGTAAACAAACCAATGACAAAAAAAAAAAACAGCAATAAGAGTGCAGATTCAGAATCAGGAACATCACAATTCCCGATTCACAGAAGAAAAAGCCCAGAGGCTCATGGCCACCCAGGTAAGAGTAGCGAACTGACTGTGTGCGGAGGCTGCGATCTGCCTGGATATCGTGCATTTGAATTTCCAGACCCCTATCGACACTTCACGTTTACTGATATCTCCACTCGAGGGTTGATGGGTTTTTTTTTTAATGTTTATTTATTTTTGAGAGAGAGAGAGAGAGAGCATGAACAGGGGAGGGGCAGAGAGAGGCAGACACAGAATCCGAAGCAGGCTCCAGGCTCCGAGCTGCCAGCACAGAACCCGACGCGGGGCTTGAACTCATGAGCTGCGAGATCATGACCTGAGCCGAAGTCGGACGCTCAACCGACTGAGCCACCCAGGTGCCCCTCAAGGGCCGATGCTTTTTTTTTTATTTTTTTTAATGTTTTATTTATTTTTGAGACAGAGAGAGACAGAGCATGAGCAGGGGAGGAGCAGAGAGAGAGGGAGACACAGAATCGGAAGCAGGCTCCAGGCTCTGAGCTGTCAGCACAGAGCCCGACTCGGGGCTCGAACCCACGGACCGTGAGATCGTGACCTGAGCTGAAGTCAGATGCTTAACCGACTGCGCCACCCAGGTGCCCCTCAAGGGTCGATGCTTTTAACAACCCTGTGTACATACTATCAAACCCAGTCATGGACTTTAAGTTCACACTCATCCAAGTGATATTTCGTTGATGTTCAGGGTTGTGCGATCACCATCACCATCCAATTTGAGAACACGTGCATCACCCCCAGAAAGGTCCCTTCAGCCCCTTCGCAACCACTGCTCCCCCGCCCACCCCCATTGCCTCTCCCCTCTGACCACTAACCTACTTCCTCTCTCTCTGGATGTACCTGTTCTGCATGATTCATGTAAATGGAATCATAGTATATGTGGTCTTCTGTGACTCACTTCTCTCTGCATCATGGTTTTGAAGCCTATGCCGCTTGCCCTGAATCAGTACTCTGTTCCCTCCGTTCCTTTCGATTGCCAAGTAATATTCCACGGAGGGACATTCTGTGTCATTCGTACTGACCATCTAGTTTGTGTCCACTTCAGAGGTATGGCGCTGCGAACCAATGTTAATGTGCGAGTCCTTGTGTAGACATGGTTTTACTTCTCCTGGATAGATATCCAGCAGCGGAATTGCTGGCTTGTAAGATGCATTTATGTTCTTTAATAAGCAGGCCCAGTATTTTCCAAAATAGCTGCACCAGTGTTTATATTCCTTCCAGCCATGGATGAGGGTTCTGGTTTCTCCACACCTTTACTGACACTTGTTCGTCTGTCTTTTCTACGACAGCCATGTGATTTGTTTCATGAATTAACTTGTGAATCTGACAGACACCCCACAGACAGGCCGCCATCACTCCCATTTGACAGATGGGAAAACCGAGGCTCCTGAAGAGTAAAGCGACTTGCCCAACGTCCCAAGGCTGGTAAGGAGCAGTGTTAGAGCCTGAGCCACATCTCCCTGCCACCGAGACAGGTCTGCCCCTAAGCCCCCTCCTCTCCTGCCCCGTATAGTCTGAGGCACCGCCCAGGCCTTTCTACACCATCCATCTGTTAACCAACACCTACCACGAGCCGGCACTGACGGGGCCTCAAAGAGCTCATACACTCGTACAACGACATGCTTCCCACACCTAAGTGTCACACTGAGGAAAAAGATCCGGGAGACGTAGCCATCTACCCGGGGATCAGCAAATTTTTCTGCAAGAATGAGATAGTAAGTATTGTCAGCTTTGCAGGCTAGGCGGCCCCTGTTCCAGATATTCCACTCTGCCTTTGTAGGGCACAGACACAGGGTATGTGCATGCATGCACGTGGCCGGGTGCCAGTCCGACCTTGTGAACTAACACAGGCAGCCGGCCAGGGTTGGCCCACAGGCCAACCCCTGATTTATCCGTTGTCACACGGCTAGCAAGCCGATGAGTCAAGACTTGAAGCCGGTCGGCCTGACATTTTGGAGTGTGTGCTCTCTCCGCCCCTTGCTGCCTTGGTACACAGCTACCCCCCATACTGACTTCGGGACACTCTTTCCAACTTGGGCGCACGACCGGTTCCCCTCTATTACTGCTCGTGATCGCCTGGCCCTGTTAAGTCCTATGCACACAGTTCGACCACTAGCAGCTTCCTCGGGCCCCAGGCCCACGCAGTGTAACAGGAGCCCAAAGCACTGGCCCAAGACACCTGCTTCAGGCCCCAGCTGCACACTGTGGGCCCTCTCTGAGCCTCCCTGTTCCGATCTATAAAATGGGGCCAGGAATGGGGCCTGCGTCACGGGTTGGTTTTGATCGCTAGATGTCTCAGTGTAGGTGCACCACTTTCCCACGGGGCCTGTCACAAAGTAGGCTCTCGGTAATCGATCGCGACCGGCATGCAGCACCCCCCCCCCCAAGGAAGTGGAATTACTTTCCTATCTGCACATTATTCAGTATCTCACTGGGGAGAGCAAAAACTGCATTGCGGTGAAAAGTTCCTACGTAATTATTGCTGGCTGCACCGGCTTGTGCCAAATAGTTTTGCAGAAAGCGGAACAGCCCTGAGGACACAGTGTAATATGCAGTAGTAATAATAATGATAATAGTAATAATAATAATAATAATAGTTCCCATTTATTAGGCACTTAGTAAAGCAACATGCTAAATGCTTTGCAAACATGCTCCCATAATAGGTAGCATCTGGACAGACTTTTTTTTTTTCCTTTAGTATTTTTTTAGTGTTTATTTACTTTTGAGAGAGAGAGAGACAGAGCACAAGTGGGGGAGGGGCAGAGAGAGAGGGGGACGCAGAATCCGAAGCAGGCTCCAGGCTCCGAGCCATCAGCACAGAGCCCGACGCGGGGCTCGAACCCATGAACTGCGAGATCATGACCTGAGCCAAAGTCGGACGCTTAACTGACTGAGCCACCCAGGCGCCCCTGGACAGCCCTTTTGAGCTGAGAACACATTTTCCTGAGTTCTCACTCACATGTGCCTGCCATCCTTCATGAGGGTGGCCTCTGTGTCCTCTCTAGGTTACAGACAAGGAAGCTGAGGTGACTCACCTGAGCTGCCATCTAGAAGTGGCCGGGTTGGACCCGTACCCAGAACTCTGAACTCCAGAGCCGGCTCCCTCCCCTCACTGTGCCGCAAGCTTTGCCTTACCCTGGACAGGTCTCCATCCCAGGGTTTCTCCATCCCAGGGTTTCTCCACGCCCTCTCCCTGTGGCTGCAGGAAACACCTACCAGGATCATTCATGTTCAGTCTCGAGGAATCGCCTCTCCTACAGAGCCTCCTGCTTTAAAAGATCAAGTGGGATGGGCACTTGGGTGGCTCAGTCGGTTAAGCATCCGACTTCAGCTCAGGTCATGATCTTGTGGTTCGTGACTTCAACCCCACCCCACCACGCACACCGCCTCCGTTGGTCTCTGTGCTGACAGCTGGGAGCCTGGAGCCTGCTTCGGATTCTGTGTCTCCCTCTCTCTCTGCCCCTTCCTCACTCATGCTCTGTCCATCTCTCCCAAAAATAAATAAATGTTGGGGCGCCTGGGTGGCTCAGTCAGTTGAGGGTCCGACTTCAGCTCAGGTCATGATCTTGTGGTTCATGACTTCAAGACCCCCATCAGGCTCTGTGCTGACAGCTCAGAGCCTGGAGCCTGCTTCGGGTTCTGTGTCTCCCTCTCTCTCTGCCCCACCCTCCCCCCAACTCAAAAATAAATAAATATTAAGAAAATTTTTTTGATAAAATTAAAGATCAAGGGGAGGGGCAAAGCTTAACCCAACGTAGGGCCCTCCTGTGTTGGGACCACCAAAAGGCACGTGGTGCTGAAGGACCACACCCAAGTCTCCGGTGTCCGTGTGTCCTGTGACTTCCAGCCTCATAGTCCTCTGTGCGGTGACAGTAGAATCCCAGTGTGGCACTTAAAAGGGGGAGGTGCCTGAGCAGCCACCCCAGAGCTAGACTGTTCTCGTAGGCTTGTGCTCTGGGGAAATCTAAGGACAGCAGATGATTCCCGTCTCCCCAAGCAGCTCCTGCTGGGGTCGGAGAAATCTGTCCTTGTCAGGTCTCCTAGACTTGCTGGAACCAGCCTGCTTTCTCCTGCCGCATGACGGCCTCAGGACAGATGGCCATCCCTGCTCTTCCTCTGTAGGATCTCTGCAGCATCCATTCCCTCCACTGGATTTTGTCCCTGGTAGCATTTCCAGCATCCTCAGAAGCAGCCTTGTTCTCTCCTGACCACTCTTGCTGGTGGCTGCTTTGGGGGGACACAGGCCAGGCTTGACCACGGAGGTGAGGGCTGGTCTCCTCACCTACAAAATGGAAACGGTGGTGCTCACGGTGTGGCCATGACACTTAGAGGCAGTCGATGTGAAGCGGTGTCTAGACAGGGATTGTGACGTGTGGCTCTCCTGGGAACCCTGAAGCTAGGCACCATGTCCTCCTGTCGTGCCCCCTCGCCAGGTGCCTCTAGGCACCTACTCACGCATTGGATGATATGAATTGTGACTAAATGAAATTATAACCATTTTGCGCTGCTGGTGGGAATGCAAACTGGTGCAGCCGCTCTAGAGAACAGTGTGCAGTTTCCTGAAAACGTTAAAAACAGAACTACCCTACGACCCAGCAATCGCACTCTTAAGAATTTATCCAAAGGATACGAGTACATGCTGATTCAAAGGGGCACAGGCACCCCTGTCGACAACAGCCAAATTATGCAAAGAGCCCAAATGTCCATCGACTGACAAATGGATAAAGAAGATGTGGTTTATATATACCGTGGAATACTACTTGGCGATGAGAAAGAATGAAATCTTGCCGTTTGCAACAACATGGATGGAACTGGAGGGTGTTATGCTGAGTGAAATAAGTCAGGCAGAGAAAGACAAATATCAAATGATTGCTCTCATATGTGGAATTTGAGAAACTCAACAGATATACATAGGGGAAGGGAAGGAAAAATAAGATAAAAACAGAGAGGGAGGCAGACCATAAGAGACTCCTAAATACAGAGAACAAGCTGCAGGTTGCTGGAGGGGGCGTGGGGGGAACGGGTCGATGGGCGAATGACATTAAGGAGGGCACTTGTCGGGATGAGCCCTGGGTGTCATATGTAAGAGATGAATCACTGGGCTCTACTCCTGAGGCCAAGACGACGCTGTATGTTAACTAACTTACATTTAATTAAAAAATTTAAAACAAGAAACTTTTTGGTTTAAAAATTCAAATTTAAAAAAACATTTAATTTTTAAAAAAAAGCAGTCTGTGTGGAGAATCCCACGACCCCTCCCTGCCCCCCAAACTGTGTGCAATCTGGTTCTGGCTGCCAGGATTCGGTAGTGAACCCGTTCCCACGGGAGAGACGCGCGAGGGGATTCGAGGAGGGGAGCACCTGACCCCTGCAGAGCCTCCCGTGGCCTCCACCCAAGCATAGCGTCACTAGACAGAACATGCATTCGTCCCGTGGCTCCCTCCGTCTGGAAGGCCATCTATCTCCTGCCCTCGTGTCCTAGAGCGACAATTATCACTTCTCCGGAGGCCTCCCTGTCTCCCAGGAAGCTCTCCGCGCCCCAGCACACGGTTCTGTGCCCCTCACGCGGCACCCCGGGCACAGTGTCATGTGAGGGTCGTTCACCCACCGCGCCCTCCACTGGGTGGTTACAATAATGACCGACAGCCACCGTTAGATGAGCACTTACTACATGCCAGGCACGGTGTGGGCTGATTCACAGCCCTGGGCTCCGGCCACGGCCAGAGTGACCCTGGTATCCCCAGCGGCAAGCCGGGTGCCCAACGCCTCTGTCAAACTCAGCTGGTGTTGGCTGCACACGTGAGTGAGTGAGGGGGAAAGTGAACACACAAATGAATGAAATTACCCAGCCCTGGTCGCATCCCAGGCCCGGGGAAGCCCTCCGCACATGGGTGTGTGACCCCCACCCTGAGAGCCGCGGACGGCCCTCTCAGGAGAAAAACAAAGTTATCAGCTGTTGTTTGACAATAACAGGGCCTCCCAGATCCCTCATTTGTTGGGGAGCCAGATGGCAGCTGGAGCGCAGTTCCTGGTCCGTGGCACCTGAGAAAGTGTCCTTCAGCACCTCGGGAAATGGCCTTTCCTCAGATTGCATCATCTCCCCTCCCCCCGGGGGACTTCTTGATCTAAGGACCTTGGCGAGCAGGGAGACTTGGGCCAATGCCAGCCTCCGAGACTTTCCTCTCTCCCCCACCCCGTCTCCTTCCCCCCCCCCACCTCACTCCCTCTCTCCTTCTTTCCTTTTGTTTCTTTCCTTCCCTGTTCCCTCCTGCCCCCTTTCCCCCATCCTTCCAACCCTTTCTTTCTCCTTCACTGAGCAGGTAATAACCAGGCTGCGTCGCCCTGGGGCCCCTGGAGGACTGGGACCCACCCCTGCCCTCAGGGTGCCGAGTAGGGAACTTCAGGAAGGCTTCTCAGAGGAGGAGTCCCCACTCTCTGTCCTGACGGGCTGCAAGGACTGTTCTGAGCTGTCACGGCCCCTGCTCAGAGGCCAGCACGCCGCTGCCCGTGACCAGGCTCCTGTCGATGGCCAGCCTTCCATGGCCTCCCTGACTCAGAGGGACCCGGTGCTGTGCCCCAGCGAGCGGGCAGTCGTGCTGTCCTGGTGCCTCTCACCTTGCGAAGTCTGCCTCCCAGCACCCTGCTCTTCTCCACCCAGCGGCCACACGCAGCCAGCTCCCCTCGGCTCCCTGCCCAGCCCCTGGCTCAGTGCCCAGCCTGCTCCCCACCTCCCAGCCCTCGTCGCCCAGCCTGCCTGTCCTCCGTGGCACAAGCCAGCTGCCCACACAACCTTCCCACCGCACCAGGGCTCTCGGTGAGCCCCCCTCTGCCTCTGCTGACCACCCCTCCCTTGGCAGACCTGGAGGGGAGCCCCAACACCGTATGCTCCGTCCTGCCCTGAGCCCGCAGCCTTCCCTGAATGAGCCCCCTCTGCACCTCTTCTCCCGCGAACCCCTCCCCAAGGCACACAGGCACCAGGACGCCAGTAAACCTGGAGGGTGCTAGCTGCTGAGAGGGACAACAGTCATGGCAGTCCCACCAGCAACAAAGGAGCAGCCAAGTGCCAGGGACGGTGCCAAGCACCTCACATGGGCCCACCCGTGTAACCCCCAAAACCACCCATCAGTGATGGTCTTTGTCACGGGGGAGGAAACAGCTCACTCGGAGTCACTGATTATGACACACGTCCAGGTATCAACCTCCAAACGCTCCGCACCATTAGACTAGCCCTTCTTAGGTGCCGAGTGCGCTCCACTGCCCCTTGGCCATCTGCCTCCTCCTGGAAGCCTTCCCTGACTTTCAAGGCTGGAGCACCTGCTCCTGTTTTGCATACACACAGGAAGTCTGCTCTCTGCAACCCCGGACCCCCCAAACCTATATGCTCTCCAAGCATCCCCCGCAGCCCCTGTATGCAGCATGCCGTAGCTGCTCAGGAAATCCCACGGACCTAACAAAAACACAGAAGCTCCCCGGGGCTGCGGGCAACGAGCACAAGAGACACCTGATCCCAGGGACCCCACGGGGAAGCTCCAAGGGAGAACCCTTTGAACAGAGCTTGGAGAGACAAGGAGGGTTCAAACAGAGCCGGGCCGAGGGCAGCCAGCAGCCACACGGGCGTGCACAGTGGTTAGACGCCCCCCCCAGAGTGTCCCCCAGGCGGTTTGGGGGTGCCACAGGAGGTGGACTGAACCCTCAGTGGAGGTTTGAGGAGGACCCTGAGTGTCGAAACTCTCCCCTCCTCCCCCAAACCCGAGGTCAGAGGTCAGAGACCGCAAGCCCACTTTTCGTTGAGCTGCACAGTGCTTTAAAGATATTTCTGAGGGGCCCCCCGGGTGGCTCAGTCGCTTGAGCGTCCGACTTCAGCTCAGGTCATGATCTCGCAGGTCGTGAGTTCGAGCCCCGCGTCGGGCTCTGCGCTGACGGCTCGGGGCCCGGAGCCTGCTTCGGCTTCTGGGTCTCCCTCTCTCTCTGCCTCTCCCCCACTCACGCACACTTGCAGACACTCTCTCAAAATAAATAGACTTTCATTAAAAAGTAATAATAATAAATCAATTAAAATCTGCACTTTTGCCTTTTCTGAAAAAAAAATTTTAAATGTGGCCACATTGGGGTCCCTCCCTGTCAGCCTGATCAGTCAGCTGCAGCCCCGGGCTGTCCCCCTGCCCACCCCCCTCAGGGCCTGGTTCCTCCAGTTCACCACAGTCCCCTGCATTTCCCAGTGTCACCCACAAGCACACCGTGGGGGACCTTCCTTCTTCTTGCACCATTTTGTAAACAGCATCCCCTGGCCAGCCTCACTGGGGGTCCCTGCCTGGCCCCGAAGACATTTAAATGAACCCAGTCACTAACTTCACCTTGGAGCCGGGGCTGGGGGGCGGGGGTCCACACTGGAACCCTAACTTGGATGGAACCTGAGGCTGCCTCCCAGACTCCGAGCTCCCCGACCCTGACATGAGTTTGCCTTGCCACGGACAGACTTTAACTACCCCTCGGCCGGGTACATCAGCAGGGCCACCGTCCTCAAAGGACACTTTGCACGTCCACCCCTGGCCTCTTCTCCCTCCTCCAGCCCACCCCACTCCGCCATCTCACTTCTCTCTCTCTCTCCTCTCTCCCTCTCCCCTCCCAGACCCAGAATATTTGGTTGGGTTGAAACTTGGCGCCAGAGTCCTGAGCCTTAAGGCAAACATTTGTCCTAGAATTTGCTAGAAATCACTTGGCTTCTCTTAGCCAGGTAATGGCAAAACCAAACAGCCACCCCCTTCCCTGCACCTTGTCAGCACCTCCTCCCGCCTCCCCAGCCCCCATGCAGCTTGGCTAATTGGAGGCTCCCGGAATTTCCCTGGGAAAGACTCAAGAGCCTCTCCTGACACACAGCCCCACAAAGTCCTGGAAAGCTCAGGAGTCGGTGAGTCACTGGCCAGGCCTGCGGACCACAAGGGGGGCCCACCCATCAGTCACAGAGGTCGATGGGCCCCCACCACCTGCAGAGAGAGCTTCTTTGTGTTACCGGGGGCGGGGGGATCATTGGAAAGCTTTCCCTTAAAAAATTTTTAAAAATTAAAAGTTAAATAAAATAATTTAAAAAAAATTTTTTTTTAATTAGAAAGGGGGCCCCTGGGTGGCTCAGTCGGTTAAGCATCCGACCTCGGCTCGGGTCACGATCTCACACTTCGTGAGTTCAAGCCCCACGTCGGGCCCTCCACTATCAGCACAGAGCCCGCTTCGGATCCTCTGTCCCCCTCTCTCTCTCTGCCCCTCCCCCCCCCCTCAAAAATAAATAAACATTAAAAATTTTTAAGAAAGCTTTCCCATGACCGGTGTGCATTGGCCGAGCTCAGTTCTCGAGGACCCTGGCCGGTGCCTGAGAAGCTGATGGATGACAGAAGCTACCCACTCCCTCACCAACCAGTTCATTCATGCATCCACTCCCTACTTCTTCATTTACTGCTGCTTAAATTATTCCCTTCCTTCTCTCCTTCACTCCGCCATTCCCTCAGACTTGTACTAGTTTACAAATAGATGCAGATACAGGCGTCGATATAAATATCAATGCAGAGCCCTTGTCTACTTACTCATTGATTAATTCACCCGCCATCCACACATCCGCTCATCTGTTTCCATTCTTCCATCCAATTGTCCGTCCACTTGTTTCTACGTTGACTCATGGTGTGAGTGCAGCCACCGATACGTCCATCCATCCACTCATCCATTGATGGCTGCATCCACTCGATCACTGCATTCATTCATTAACTCACACACGGGAGGGAAAGGGGAGTTCACAGCACAACAGGAAAAAGAGCGGTGAGGTCGAGGTGTGCAGGGGCAACAGGAGAGCTGCCCCCGAAGGGCAGTGCCTCCGGGGATGTGGGGGACTTACCGGGGCAGAGGTGGGATGAGGGGAAACGGTCACTCAGGGTGGTGAGCGGGCACCTGAGTCAGGCAAAGGGAGTCCCCACCCCAGCTGGCAGCTGCCCAATTAGCAACGACAAAGGCAGGAGGCTGGGTGGCGTGGCTAAGGTCACGAAGTCCGGAGCCCCGAGATCCCAGACTCACTTCTGGAACTACCTCTGAGGTGCTGTGGGGCCTTGGGTCACCTACCTAACCTGGGTGAGCCTCCCAAAAAGGCAGGCTCATGACCCTCATACAGTTCTTTTGACGACTTCATGGCGTAAACAAAGGATGCCCCACAGACACGGGTGTGCTTGGCCCTTGTCCGTGCGCCGGTCGGCCCTCCACCGGAGCAGAAGTCCTCTGGAGTTCCAGAATCCACAACTGGCCGGGCCTGGTTCCCTGCTGTCCACCCAGAGCCTAGGTAGGGCTGGGACATGCAAGATGCTCAATAAATATTTGTTGAATGAATGAACGAGCTAGGAAGGGATCTTAAAAATGATCAAGTCCGGGCATTTTCAAACTTGGCTACTTTTGAGGCACCACCAGGCCCACCAGACAAGGTTCAGAGCCACATCCCACTTGACCCAAGTCACCTCTATTTTTACCTGTTTCCATATGGGGCTTTTCTTGCAAAATTTAATTTGAAAATTTAATTCCCCTCTCTCTCTCTCTCTCTAAAAAAAGTTGAAAACCGACGGTCTAATCGTCTTCTTTTAAAAATAGAAATCAAAATCCAGAGAGAGGAAGCGAGGGCCCACAATCACCCACCGACTTGTGGTGGGGCCCGAAGGAGACCCCAGGATTGCAGACACACCCCCCACCGCCCCGTCCAAGGAGCCTGCCCTCCATCGCAACCCCCGCCTTGCCCCTGGCTTTCCCTCCAGGCTTCAGGGGCCACCTGCCCTCCGTCCCCACCCTGCACAGGACCCTGGTGGTTCCAGACAGAAGTGGAAATCAGGGTGGAAAAAGATATAACCGGGCCGCGTGGAGGAGGGAGGGAGGGCTCGCCAGGTACACAGCGTCTCCTCAGGTGGAGGACTTAGCTGGAGACTCCACGGGAGAGCAGCTGACTCCATATGGCCGGGGTGCTGGGTTTTGAAACCCTATACGTTTTTTTAAATCTATAATTATGTGGCACACACCTAATTAAAATGGACTATAATTGTTGAAATATTTTATTGAAGTCATTTTTTTTTTTCCAAACGACAGGTTTAACAGATGATAAAACTTGTCTTGTGGTTAACTCGAGCTGCCAAGATCCCCGGGCAGAGAACAGGGGTGCGGCTGTCCAACGGCGGACAGTCAACCCCATATGAATGCCAGCATTCTTTGCTAAGCGCTCCTTCTGAAGGCTTCTCTCGGGCCCCATGCCAAGCGCTCGGGACGGAGACAAATAGCCTGGGTGGGTGTTTTGTGCACAAAGATGACTGAGGTTTGCTTTAGCTCCATGGAGAAATCCTTTGAAATTGTGCTCCCGGGGAGTGAGCGCAGCTAAGATCAGAGGGAACTGTTTATTCAAAAGCACAAGGAGGCGAGTGTGATCTTTACCCCCCTACCCCAGCCAGCAGCACTCTCCTCTAAAAATCCCAGTGACCAATGGGTAACCGGCCCTCGGCTCGAGGGCCATGGTGCCTCACTTTTCATCAGGGAAGGGACGGATGCTTCTCAAATAATGCCTCCGACAGCAGCTGCAATTATAGACTGTCTCCCAAGTGCTCCGTGTTTTATATGCTTTGTTTCTAATATTTACCGCCCACTTTATAGATGAGGAAACTGAGTCGTAGATTAACTGAATGGTTTCAGGGCTCACGGCGCAGAAGCGTGGCCCGGGTCCTAACCCCAGCGCTGTCTAACCTGGAAGCCAGTGTTTCTCCACTACTGTGTTCTGACTCAGACCCTGACTCAGAACAGCATCTTCATTATTAAAAAGAAAACTGAATCAGCCTGAAGGAGGGAAGGGCAAGAAAACACACTCCAGGATCCGGGGGCTCCTTTTCCCCGGGTGTTCATTCTGTCTACTGGCAGGGGGACGGGCGGGCTGGAAGAGGATGGGCCCCCCACACATCCATGAGCCCAGAACAAGGGCCGGGCTGGGGACCACGGGACCACGAACGGGTCCTGTGGCCCAGGTCTGATGCTGATCAGAGAGTGAGCAGGAGAAAGCAGGGCCCGCTTTAGGAGCCACACGCTGTTCTCGAGATTGACAATCTGCTTCCTCCTGCATTACTGTCCCGACCCAGAGGTGAGGTGGCTGCTGTCACCCCCAGGTTACAGATGACAAGTGAGTCAACAGGTGAGTGCGACCTGATGGGGACACCGCTAAAACAAAGCTCCAAAATCACCAGGGGGTGGGGGTGAGCATTTTCATGGAGTTTCTCCCGTTTCTCCCCTTTTTGTGGCTATTTTTTCTTTAAAAAAAAAAAAGCGTATTCCTTCTTACTCCTGTTATTAGCTTTGTACTGTGTTTTTGTCTGCTTTCCCTTGACTTATTCACGCAACTCATTTTTACTGACCACCTATAATGTCTGAGACCCTGTGTGAGGCGTGGGCCGGCGGAGGCGGGGGCGGGCGGGGGGTGGGGGCGGGCTGTGGGCTTCCAGAATGTCTCTGTGTTCCCTGAGAGAAACCCCAACTCCCGACTCGGGGCTGCGTGTAGATGCAGGGAACAGCGTCAGGTGGGGGCCTGGCTCAGCGCCTGCGAGCCCTCCCCTCCCAGCCAACCCCCCCAACCGCTGTGGGGGAGGACAGGGCCCTGAGAGCAGGACTCACTCTGACAGCTGTCGAGGAAGGGGGGTTGTTTGTACAAAGCAGACTGACTGTGTCTAAATCCCTCCCTGGGGCACTGGTTCCAAATGAAAATGTGGCAGGTTTGATCCCTGCCACCCCGCCCCGCAGGACTTTCCCTCCACCCACCCCCACCCCGTCCTACCCGTCCTGCCCGGTGTTACCACCATGATGAATACTTCCAACTGCTCCTAACCCCCTGGTTACCCAACTGTCCCTCCCCCTCCTCCTTCACTGCCGTCCCACCTGTTGGATCTATCCATTTCCATTTGGCACAGGGACGCGTGGGCGGTGCCCTGCCCTCCAGCCCTCAACCCTGGGAGAGCGGCAAGGGGACAATTACTTCCCGGAATTCATTAATCAACCGAGCGCCCAGGCCAGTTGTCTGGTATCATTGCCTCATCAGCCCTGAGAGATAGATGTCTCAGGACGCCCATTGATGAAGAAACTGTAGGTCATGGGGGTCACTGCTCAAGGTGACAAGTGGCCCAGGTAGGGGTGGGGTGGAATTCACACGTGGAGCCGTTGTCCTATTTACCGTAAGAACGGCTGCCCTTTGGAATGTGCTTCCTGGCCTCTGGACACTCTGCGTGCAGGAACATCGCACCCAGAGGACCCACAAGGTCTCAGGCACCATCGCCCCATCGTCTGCACTGGGGCAGCGACGTCTGGAGGTGGGACCACTGTGGCCTGAGAGCCCGGCGGGCACTCAGCTGTGAGGTGGGACAGGACGGCTTTGTATCCCTCTCTCCGTCCCCCCTTCGGAGACCCAGGTAAGGAGGAACGGCCGGTGACCTGGCAGCGGGGGCCCTCAGCCTGGCGCTGTGGACGTTTGGGAGCCGGATAGCACATCGTCAGGAGCCCCCGACCTGCACCCTGCAGCCCAGCAACACCCCAGCCGCCCCTACCACCACCTCCTGACCGAAAAGTAGCGACACCCAAAAATGTCACTGGACACTGCCAACTAGTTCCCATGGAGAGGGCACAAAATCACTGCCCACCCCCTCCTTGGAAACCACTGCCTTACAGTTTTCTGTTTCCCTTAAAGAAAGGCCATGCCATTTCCCCCAAGGGCATTTAGAAATCCAGAGTAGCTAGTGCCCAAAAAGTAAGTTAGTAGCACAGAACATGGCCCAACAAACACTAGCCAAATGTGGCGGTATTATGATGATGATAATGATGATGATTATTCTGTGACTTGTAGGTGAGAGCTCCATCACCAGCTACTGGTGGGTAATGGGACCTCACAACCTGAGTCCTGTAGCTGCCGCACTGGACACACTGAACAAGTCTGTTTGTCTGTGTTCCCATCTCTAAAATGGGAAGCCCAAAGGATGTGACCCTCAAGGACCATTTTAAATCTCGTATTTCCAGATTTCCCAGGTTCTGCCATTTTGGAACCAGTGTTTCACACAGCAGCAAAGTACAAGGGCCCTGGGCTCTGTCCACCTGGGCTCCGATCATGGCCCGAGGACTCCCCACCTAGGCAGCCTCCAACAGGCCACTCAATCTCTCCATGTGTCTTTCTCTTCATCTGTGGAACTCAGAGATAATCTCTGCCCTCATATGTTTGTCACAAGCATCAACGGAGGGGTGATACATACACTTGAACAGTGCCTGGCCCTAATAATAGCCCCCTAAGAATTAGTCATTACCATCAGAAACACACTGGCGGTATTTAAAACACATGACCCGCAGTCCTGATCATAGATCTTCCAAAGTGAAACTGTGCGTGCATATTTTTTTTAAGTCTTTCCCAAATAATTCTGAAGTAGTCGGTCATTGGTCTAGAATCTAAGAACCAGTGAAAACTGTATGAAGTTCTCTGATGTTAGGAATGTTTCATTAATGTTTCGAGCGTCCATGTGGGCAGGGGGCCCGAAGGGGTACAAAGGTAAGAAATGTCCTCTGTCCGCAGGGAGCCACCACCTCATCATGCAAGGTCAACTCATAAGCCAAATGCATAGCCCAAGTAGGCTTCTGTGGCCACGGCCACCAAGAAGTTTGGGATATGTGCTCACACATGGTAAAGGAGAGAGTGTGACCTACAGGACTGACAGTTAGGGACACTAAAGTGTCCAGGAGAAGTGACCTTCTCATTCAACAAAAGCCACATGGGACCAGTAGAAGGCCTGCAGGTCACTGTTTAGAAGCTCAGAGTATCCATCAGTACAGTATCCATCAGTACCAGTTTACCTGCCCCCTTCTCTGGAGGACATTTCCCAAGATCCTACAAAAGGAATAGTCCACTGTGCCATGTTCTAGTAGAGTTTTCCCTTTCCCACATTCAAATTGCATTTGAGTTTGGGTCAATGCCTCCCCAAGAGATTATGAGCCCTTTGAGGGAAGGTACTGGATCTTTTTAATTTAATTTAATTTAATTTAATTTAATTTTGTTTTGTTTTTATTTATTTATTGGTTGGCTGGTTGGCTGGTTGGTTGTTTGTTTGGTATTTCCAGCACTGAACATACAACCTGATACAGAGTAGGTGCTGAACAGATGCTAGTTGAATGAGTGGATGAAGGGATAGATCAATGGATGAAGGATGGAGGGATGTATGGAAGGATGGATGGATGGATGGATGGTTGGATGGATGGATGGGTGGATGGATGGATGGATGGAAGGATGGATGGATGGATGGTTGGATGGATGGATGGATAATTTGATAAATAAACACATGAATTCCAACTAATTTACAGGGTCTACATGAGCACTGTGAGAAGGAACTACAATGCCAATCAAGAGACCTGGGTGCAAGCTGAAGTGACTTCTTGGAGGAAGAGGAAATGTGCCTTGAAGGGTAGACTTGGCTTTGGTGGGCACGGACACAGTGTAGAGGGAGTGAAGGGAACATTTTTCAGCAATCTCATGCACAGAAAGTGAGATCAAAGAACTAGAAGGTGTAGGGAGTTGTTAATTAAGGGTTCAAGAAAAACATAGTTTGACAGTTGCCATGGAAACATGATCTTCATTTGCTATCAGTCACAAAGTCAACATTTTCATAAAATCAACATAATAGTAAGAAGACACACGTTACAGCATCTGGGGGAAAGTCAGTCCTTTGCACTCTGGATTTGGTTATCTCATCCACAGTTTCCTATGAGCATTGAGCAAATGGAGGGCCATGTGCGCAAGAGACAGAGGAGCCCTGGGTGCCAGGGGTGGCCCTGAACTCACTGTTTTGCAGGTGCGTTACAATAGTGATGCTCCTTCCCGACCTGACAGACCTGGGCTCTGACTCGTCTTGCTGCCTGACACTAGATAAGTTGGATTCACCTCTGGGCCTCAGTTTCTTCACGCATATAATGGGAATACAAATCCCTATTCCTCAGGACTCATGGCCCATTGAATCAAACGTAATACAACCGTTGACTTTGAAGGCCATTAATCCTTTTTGGGTCTCTTTCCCCAGAACGTTCCATTAATGTGCACTCGACTGAGTTCAGGAATCCATCTCCAAAAGTCAGAGGTAACCATGTGTATTAAAACTGCTGGAATGTCCTGTGAACCATTTGTCCCACCCATCCAGGGAACCTGCCTTTGGATTTATCCAAAAGGCAAAATGTGTGCCCAACGATTTCCACTGCAGTGCTGCTCTAACAGTGAAATGCAAATTATGTTGGCGATAGTGAGGTACGTAAGAGAAACACCCATGATATAGAATATTCTGCAGAATGCAAAAGTATGAGGATAAAGCAAAGGCTTTTTAATAACACAGGGAAGGTGTGATGTAGATGTCACTAGGAAGCTTCAAACAAAATCCATAATCAATTTCATCTTTGGGTTATTTTCCTTACTATGCAGATTTTTCTTTTGTTTTCTGTAGATGGCATCAAAGTGGAATGCTGGGACTACTTCCTCCTTCAACCCCAAAGCAGACCCAGCTCCCAAGTACCCTGTGATCACAGCTGTGAAGAGCATGCTCTTGGCAGGACGCCACAAGGATGACAAGTGTTGTCCTTGACTTTGTCACACTGACGTGTTGTAACGCCCAGGGACAGTTCAAGGCACTGGGCACCGTGAGCAGCACGTCCACACCCAGCCTCGTGCTAGGTGCTGTGGTGCATTGCCCAGCAGGTGAAGCTGAGTCTCTCAGCTGTGAAACACTCAAAAGAGGAAAGAGGAAAGAGTGGGGACAACAGGTGCACCCTGGCCACAAGCGACTCCCACTGCAGTCAGAAGAAGGAGTGATCTGTAGATGCCATCAGCTCTCAGGCAGACCCTCTCTGTGCCCTGCCTCTCCCTTGCCTGAGCTTAAGTCTCATCTCGGATGCTTGGATGCGGATCCTTGGATGCGGCAGCCAGGCCAGCTGGCACGACCAGCTGTGTGAGCCCAGGCAAGTGACATGACCTCTCTGTACTTCAGTTTCCTCTTCTGGAAAAGGTGTACGGTGGGATTCCTTGGTGTATAAAGCTCTTAGAGCACAACCCTTGGCAAATGCTATGTGAGGGCATTTCTTTTTTTTTTTTTTTTTAAGTTTATTTATTTTGAGAGAGACAGAGAGAGTGTGATCAGGGGAAAGGCAGAGAAAGAGGGAGAATCTTAAGCAGGTTCCACGTTGTCAGCACAGAGCCCATGTGGGGCTCGAACTCACGAGACCATGAGATCATGACCTGAGCCAAAATCAAGAGTCAGACACTCAGCTGACCGAGCCACCCAGGCGCCCCAGTGAGGACTTTCTATTAATATAGGTTCAGAGGCAGCTGAAGTAAGATTGTCTGACTTCAAATCACACAATCCTTCCACTCGACCTCACTGCCAGATGTCCACAAATAACTGTGAACCAAGTCCCTCAGAAGGGCTGGAAGAGAGGGTCCAATAGGATACTACAATGTCCGCCCCCTGGGGGCGGGGACAACAGGAGTGCTGGAATCTGACAACTTTGGGTTCCACCTCTGCCTCTGTCACTCGTGCTGGTCTAACCCTCCTGCCCCATCCCTCTACACCTCAGCCTCTGTGTCCAGAAGCCGGGGCTAGCTTCCACCCACTCATGGGGAAGTCTCCGTCAGCAATAAGTATGCATCAGACAAAGCCCAAGAATTGTGTCGTTAACCCCACACCAAGAGGCCACAGGTGTCGTAGGGACGATCCCGTGAGAGTATGTGGCATGTGCCCACATTAGGCATTGCCCAGCAGGTGAAGCTGAGTCTCTCAGCTGTGAAACACTCAAAAGAGGAAAGAGCCAAAAACAGTTCCCTGGAGAAGCAGGGGTTCTAGATGGCAATGAAAGAAAACAGGACTTTGGGCCACCAGAGATGAGGGGCTGGGTCCTTCCAATCAGAGGGGCGGCTTGGGCGATGACCATCTCCACAGAGGATCTTCAAATGGTCATATTACAGAGTACCCTGCACACGTCTGGGCTGGAGCAGGTGGCGGGAGAAAAGAGGGAGGGAGGGAAGGAGGAGGGAGTATGGGAAGTGTTTGCGTCCAGCCCTTTTCCCAAAGCCCCATCTGTGGCCAGCGCAATGCTGACACGGCTCCCCCGCTGCCTGACCCCACACAGAAGGTCCCTTGTTCCCCAGCCTGCTCTGCGTGATCTCTGGGGAACATGATTACAAACCTCGACACTCCCATTTCACCCTTTCAAAGGGCACTGTTCCCACTCAGACGTCTGCTTCCCTCCCCTCTGGGACATAATGCACCCCGCTTGCCATGGGGAGATTTAGTGTCCCCCACCCCCCCCACCAC
The DNA here is from genome assembly GCF_023721935.1 of Panthera uncia. NCBI lineage: Eukaryota > Metazoa > Chordata > Mammalia > Carnivora > Felidae > Panthera > Panthera uncia. The sequence continues at coordinate 5,717,332 of NW_026057582.1, read as the reverse complement.
CACCACCCTGGAAGGAAAAATGTAGCTTGAGATTTTAATTCCTATTCATGTCATTTTACAATAGCTTCATTCATTCCTACTGGCTGTATGATTTTTTTCTTTTTAATTTATGGAGTACATTCGTAATGTATGAATTAGGGAAAGGAAGTGTTCTTAGAAAGGTCCCGAGGAGTGAGCTGCTTCATGTCTGAGGACTGAAATGTAAGTGTCAAGGAAAGAAGAGTGATGTGGGGGGCAAAGAGAGATGTGTTCTGGCCCACACGGGCCCCCAAAGTGCTGTGTGACTTTGGGCAAAGCACTTAACCTCTCTGGGCTATTATTACACGACTCTGTCTCAAGAGTGGTTTCCCACTCTCATTAAACGGTGTCTTCGTCAACCATCACGGCAGCCCTGTGGGTTAGGCGGTCATTGTCATAATCAATACAGAGAAGCATCCTTTATGGGAACTGACCCCAGACCCTATCCCCCTCTTAGGCTCCTGCTGGGAAGAGAGCAAGGCTGAGCACCCCCACCCCACCCCCACTCCATTGTCCAGCTTCAGCTGCCAGGGCCCCTCATGGGCAGAAGCATAAGTGAAGAAATCCAGTAAGCCTGGGGAGGCCAGCGTTTCGGCCTCATAAAGCCCTTTTCCTAAACAGCTGGCCACAGCTGTCCAGAGCTAAGTCTTACAGTAAATTGGCCCACAGCCCTGAAAACTGAGGGGCTGGGGCATGGGGACCCGGATGGGGAGAGGGAACAAAGGCCTTCCTCGGAGAATGGAAAGAGGCGGCCAATCCTGCTGCCCACTGGCTCTGAGTTCTTTCCTCTCAAGCCTCAGTTTCCCCAACTGTAAAGCACAGAGAGCCCTTCCCCCGCCATTGCACAGTGATGGTAAGGATGAGACTGTGGACGTCAGACCCCCAGGTCTAGGCCTGGCCAGGGCCGCATTCTCAGTGGGCTCCCCGCCAATGTCCAGCCCAGGCTGCCCTCCCCCGCTCCCACTGCTGTAAAACTCATCCCCGCCCTCCCCAGCCAGACCCCCAGGGACATGCGCACCTGTCTCCCCTGTTTCTGTCCACACGGCCGCTCTGTGGAGGGCCACCGAGAGGGCCCTTCAGAAAGGTGAGTGAGTGCTTTTCCCAATTTGCAGCCTGTTGTTTGAGTCTGACGTCTCACCTAAATTCCCCCCACAAGTCACAGCACAGGAGCAAGAGCTGGGTGGCTGGTCTAAATGTTCCCAAAGGCCAAGTATCGGGGCACAGAAGGAACAGACTTAGTCCTTCCTGACGATGGTAGAAAACCATCCGTTTGTGCTGACCCGAGTTCCTCTGATTTAAACAGGCACCTTTGGGCAAGTCGCTAGTCTAATCAGGGTTTTCCCGGTTCCTTTTCTCCAGGAAAGGTCTGAGAGGTTAAGAGGGAGAGGTCATTCTGGCATCAGGGGGGCCAGTCCCCGCATCAACTGTCCTCGGTGCCCATCGGCCTTGGCCAGCCTCTGCCGTTCTCATAGCCTGTTTCTGAGGCCCGTGGCTGCCTCGCTCTCTTGTTCTCCTTCACAAGGTCCTCCTGGCCTGGGTCTGGGCTCTCTGGGTCCTGCAGCCCTCCATCGGCAGCTGCCCACACCTCAGGGGGCTTGGGTTCCCACCCGAAGCTTCCCAGACAGGTGCCACGCAGGGGTGCACAAGACCGAGGCCGAGAGATCCCTCGAGAAGCCACTCTGTGCTCTGCAGCCCGAGGGCGTCCTCCCGTGACGGTCATGGGCACAGAAGCAAGGCACGGTTGTCTCGGCTGGCCCCTCACATTCATCTAGGGCTGTTCTCACACTCCCACCCACTGTCCACCTCTCCCCAAAGAGGCAGAGCATGCTGGGTGCTAAAAGTCAGGCCTTACGACACCACGGGAGAAGGAAGAAATGGCATCGACCACGGTGGCCCTGCAAAGGAGACATTCTCTTATAAAGGAGACATTCTCGGTCATCCAGAAGATGTAATGCCACCCTGAAAGGTAGAAGCATTCGTCCACACTCACACAGTCAACAAATGTGACAACCAGGCATCTCCCCAAACTGTTACCTCCTGCCTACGTCATGGACCACTGCACATCCATCATGGTGTCCCTAACGCAGCACAACCCTTCCCTGCGTACTGGGGGGGGGGGTCCCCCTTCTGCACAGACGTGGGCACTCTACAAACCCCCTATTACATCAGAGTTAGCAGAAAGTGACCCAAATGGAACGGCACACACCCCATGGGCAGAAAATGAGATGTAAAATCCTATCGGTCCCTCTGACAGTTAAAGTAAAATTTTATGTGAGCAATATACTCTCGCTCTGATTACCATGCAGTATAATTTTATTCTGGTTTTTCTGGGCCTGCTGAACCCCCTGCTCTTTTAAGTGTTCAAATGCTCTGCTTGCCAAGATAAATGATTATAATTGACAGGGCATTGTCAATCTATAGCGAAGCCGATTTCATTAAGCATGCCAAGGGCCAGCTCTGGGGGCAGGTAGCTGAGCGGAGAGGGGTTTTGATCTCACCCTCTCCCTGTAGTACAGTCCACACTGGTACCAAAGGCTGGAGGGCAAGAGAACAAAGGAAACGTTATGTCTCTGAATTCAAATCTTTCCCTTTGAAATGAGGCGTCCGGAATGGCCAATAAAACTGTGGAAATGGATTTCTGGCTGCATTTGATGTTAAGCCTTTAGTGTCAAGGGCTAGGTCTATCGGTTGCCTTTTCATTCCCCCCTTTCCATTCTCTTCTCCTTTGGCTCCTCTTGGATCCACCTCCCTGCTCCCCCCCCCCCCCACCGCCGTCTCTGGGCAGCCTTGTGGGGGCTTGGTCCTTTCATAAATAATGTCTTGAGTTGGTGGATGGGCCGTTAAGTCGCATTTCTGCTTTGACACGAGAGGGGCAAATTAAGTCTTAAAAGAATAGAAACTTGCTCTTGCGTCTGTAATAGGATTCGTCTTGTATAGGTTGATGATGACCCAGACGTCTCCCGCCTCAGACTTAAATACTGGGTATCAAGGCATCTCAGGGTACAGAGTTGCCCTCCTTTTCCACTGAGCCATCATATCCCACATCCCTACCATCCCCTTCCACCTGGAGAAGAGGTTTGGAGAGAAAATCCCGGGTTCAGAGCCTCCTCCCTAATCATCTGTGACCGGATATCCGTGACCAGGGACGAGCTTTCATCTCGAGCAGTGAGTCTAGCCCTTGGTAGGGAGAGAAGGACATAGCCCGTCCATGGTGACGTCCTTTCTGTCATCAGGCTGAGGGGCATGATGTGAAACAGAGCTCTGAAGACACAGACCACAGTCAGTTTGGGGAACCCCAGTGGAACAGGTGGGTAGCCCCACCCAGCCTGGTTATATCCTTGAGCCGGATCAAATCATTGACCCCTTTACATAGTGGGTTGTGGCTTCTGATAAGAGAGAGGATCAGCGAGGAGAGGAGAATAGCAAATAGGATATGGGATCCAAAAACCAGTCTCCAGTCCTGATGCTGCCCCGACAGGGTGATGTTGGGCTACTTAATTCACCCTGCAGCTCGGGTATCTGCCTGTAAAAAATAAGGGCAGTCATTCCTCCCCTGTCCTGAGTTCTAAATGGGACAATTCCAGGAGCATTGTTGAAACGCCAGACCATGGAGATCAAATGAGAGCTCGCATCGTTGCAAGAATATCATATGCGCTAGCTAGAGTCAACCCATCTTCATAATAAGTTAACGGGGGAAGCATTGTTTCCTTTTATTCTTGGAGCAAGGAAACTGAGGCAGCTCCTCTTTGGCTTGTAGCAGCCATAGAGCCAGCCAATGGCAGAGCTCCATTCCCAGCAATAGAGCCAGTCAGGAATGCAGGAAACCACCAAGAGCTCTAGATAATAACATATAAAACATCTTCTGAAATGCTTTAAACAGCTGGTAAGACAGCGGGAAGTTAGGTGGGAATCTAAGTGGAAGTGAGAAGGGGAGGAAGGTCTGTGAAGCCACATTTGCCCTGAGGGCAACTGGTATACCTGCAGAACTTGTTCTGGCATCTTCAGACCCTCGGAGGGGACAGAGGACAGAGAGAAAAACCTACTCAAGGTGGGGAGTCCAAGAGGAGACTTTCCTTATGAAAAATCAGAGTCTCAAAGTGGGCTAGGGCAAAGTACATGGAAACAGAGAAAGAGAGAGAGAGAACAAAGCCTTGGTGCTGAGCAAAGTCCTAATTTAGATTGTCAACCAGGGACCTATAATACAGCCCAGCCTCCCTCGCTAACCTCATCTTCCTTTACTGTCTGACACATCATCACCCCCTGAACTACTCTGACACACTTCCCCAGCTCATTGCCCTCCTCTCTCCTGCTGCACCTCCCACTGGCTGAACCCTCACTGGCTGGAGTATCCACCGGATACCCCTCTCTACACACATCCCTCCCGCCACACACCTCAACTTCACTGCACATCGGCCCCTCCCCATATCCATTAAATCCTTCTAGTCAGACCCCTGAAAGAAAACCAACCTTGTCTGCTTAGGTGTTAGGCTATCTATCAGTAAATCAATCAATCTGTCAATCATAGGCACGTCTTCGAGAAATAGCTTGTTCTACATTTTTATGGACTCTAACCGTGTCTGGGAGATAGGACTGGTCATAGATGCCAGTGGAGAGGGGACCTCACTGGGGGGACACTGGCTCCTGGCCCTAGCTTCTGTCTTTGCTGGCCATGGCATGGTGATGGTCCTTTTCTCAGACCCTTTGGTGGCTCTTCTCCTTTCACAGAGAGCTAAACCTCAGGTGCTAGGAAGGGACGGATGGCCTGGCCCATTCCCTGGCTGCTGTGTTGACCTCAGCCAGACCCAGAGCCCAGAGGCAAGGCCCTGTAGGGTCCTAGTCCCCCAACTCCCAGCCAGCGTGCCATGCACATCACACCGACCATCCCCTCCCTGTCGCTGGACGCGTGGGGCACTCAGTGGGAACCTGAAAGGGATCGGGGCGAGGAGGGGAGAAGTGCTTTATGCATCATCCTGGACTAAACATTGTTCTGGGGATTTTTCAAACACCATTTATGATTGGATGGGTCTGTAATTTCAATCTTCAAACTGGACCATTTTTTGTTTTTAACATGTAAGGGTTTGGGGCACCTGGGTGGCTCAGTTGATCGAGCACCCAAGTTCATGATCTCATGGTCCCTGGGTTCAAGCCCCGCATCAGGCTCTGTGCTGACAGCTCAGAGCCTGGAGCCTGCTTCCGATTCTGTGTCTCCCTCCCTCTCTCTGCCACTTCCCCTGCTTGTGCTCTGTCTCTCTCCATCTGTCTCTCTGTCTTTGTCTCTCTCTCTCTCAAAAATAAATAAACATTTAAAAAAAATTTTTTTTAAAAAGAACATTCAGAGAAGAGAGACCACAGGTCTACAAAGCCCTGATGGGCTCAGGACCAGGAACACCAAGTACAAGAAAGCAGGAGTGGAAAGTGGGTTTCAATGACTCTTGGGTGTAGACCCTTATTTGCCCATCCCCGACACACAGAAAAAAGTGACCAATATCTACTCCCACTAAAAAAAAAGGGGGGGGGGTGGATAATCTTTATTTTAAAAAAAATAAAAGGGCAAAAACTAAGAATGTTGATATAAGCCAACCAAATGCCACTGCATGTAGTTAGAGGAATAGAAACTATAGACATGTGATTGAAATTTGCAAACACAACTAATAAAACAACTAAAAGATTGTGTGTGTGTGTGTGTGTGTGTGTGTGTGTGTTTGTATATAAAATGAGGTGGGGGGAAAGTATGTGGATGATGGTCCAGATGAACAGATTCTTTATCTCTTATATGACATGGGGTCAGCACATGACCTCTAAACTTGATCGATCAAAAATAGGAGTATTGACACATTTAACACACGTAGACATATGGGGTTTATCACCAAGACAAACAAAAACACTCAAAAAGAGCTAACAGAGGGGCACCCCTGTGGATCAGTTGGTTCAGCGTCTGACTCTTGTTCTCAGCTGAGGTCATGATCCCAGGGTCTTGGGATCAAGCCCCACGTCAAACTCTGCACTGACAGTGTGGAGCCTGCTTGGGATTCTCTCTCTCGCCCTCTCAATAAATAAATAAACTTTAAAAAAATAGAGGTAACAGAATTTTCAGTGCTGACTCAGGAGTAAAGGACTAACATGAAGGGTTGCTGTGACAAAATACTATTACTTTTTATTAGAAATGTGTCTCTGGATTTGGTTTTGCTAATCACATGTAGGGATTTGACAGGTACCTGTAGATATCATTTTTAAGTAAGTTTGACTTCGTGTTGCAGTCACAGGTGGCTTGAGATGGGGATGTGCCAACTGTATTTATGATTCTTGAGATGTTATCAGCTGAATGCTGCTGATGCATTTGTCACTTTTGTGTAGAAATGATTTTGCACTAAAATCTAGATTTCTCTGTTTCACTGTATTCACAGATCACATCCAGAAATCAAGCTTTATGTAGAAAAATAAGTAAATGTGCTGTTTGAAAGCACATTTTGAGGTATGGATATGCCCCCATCGAAATCCCACCACTAAGGATTCGTTCACCCATCATTTATTGGGTGCCTATGAAGAACAGTGATATTTGCAATACTGCAGGGGCTGACAGGCTCCATTCCGGTGACACACAGGTTTTCTTTCCCAAAGGGAGAGAGACGCAGAATCTAAGCACCCTTCTGCACACCCCCACCCACACCTTGGTTTTAATCCACCGTTTACAGAAAGGACTGAAGCCAGGGTGTCGGGAATTTTAGACACAGCTGTTTCATTTTTGCTAGCTACAGCACCTAGGAAAGTCACCTCTCTGATCTGGCCCTCAGTTCTTTCCAATTGACGTTTGAATGACAGAGTTTGGAACAGCTGGATTCTGAAGCACCCGACCTTGGTGCGTTGAGCTAACTGGTCAACCCAACATAGGGGAGGGGAGAGCTGTCTACCGCTGGAGGCAGAAGACGCAGATGGTGTTATTACACAGGACTGTCTGGGCCTCAGAGTACAACCTGCAGAATGCCCCTGAGGAGTCAGGCGAGGCAATCCCGTGTGGTGGAAAGAAAGAGTGCAGGCCTGGGGGGGGGGGCTAGAGACCCAGGGTTTAGTTCCAGCTCCGCCCAAACTTTGCTGGATGATCCCGAACAAGTCATTACAGCCCCATGGCCCTCAGTGTCCTCACCTGGAAGGTGAAAAGTTCCAACTAGACAATGCCCGAAGTCCCTTCCAGCTCTAACATGCTCTCATTCCATGATTGCGTGACCACCAAATTAAATTAAAATCGGAGCTTTTGCATCACCCCGTGTGTTGGCGAAGACAAGTTAACACGCCCATGTGTACATGAAAAAGCCTCCGACGCTGGGTCGCTCAGCTTCTTGTTGTTGTTGGGTTTTTTTTTTTTTTTTTTATCCTTTCCTCAGCTTATCTGCCCGTGATCAAGGGCTCCTTCTCCAATGCAGGTGCTTATCTGCCTGCTGAGGCCAAGGGCACACCTTAGTAACCCAAAGCTTGTGAGGCAACCCAGGCGTTTCTGCCACTGCTAAGCCACCACCTCTGGCTACAACAAGGCGTTGCCTGATAAACAGACTTTCTATATACATGTCTGCCTGGGAAACAGCGACACTGCCTGCCAGCCCACTCCTGCCAAGGTCTGCACACAGCCATCTGCAGGGGAGTCTGAGGACAGGGAGACATGGGGGATGGCCAAGATGCCAGGTCTGGGGATAGAATGGGGCGAGGGGGAGATACGGCTTCTGTGGAGGGGGGAGCTTCCTAGGCACCTGGACCCGAGGGCAGGACACAGACCTGCTAGCTGAGGGAGATGGGGTCCTCCTGGAAAACTGAGGCTGGGTTTGATATCAATGCACCAGGGAGATCTGGCCTACAGATCTGGGTGTTTCTAAATCCCAGGACGGCTCGTTCTCTCAAGGAAAATTTCCTGGGAGCTGATACTCACCGGGCCCACTGAAGACACAGGTGAATCTCTCCATCTGGGTCCCTCCCATCAGAGAGTCCCCCGTCTGGTCGCGAGAAGAAAGGGGCACGCAAAGCAAACAATCACGGTATGTGTTATTCTTTCCCGGATCCGGCGAATATAAAATGAACGCCTACTATATGCAGGTGTCATTCTCTGTACTAGGATAATTCAGGCGAACAAGGAAGATGTCTGACTTCTCAAGGCCACCTCACTGACTTTCCTCTGCCTTCTCCCAAAGGTAAATGTCACGGCTGGTGGAGTGCTTGCCATGGACAGGACACTTGGCTGCAGTTCCACATTTGTTAGCACCGGTCGCCCCAGCGGTAGTGATCATCACGAGCGATTACAACTCTCCCTATTTCTCATCTGAGGACACTGAGGTCAGAGGGGCCCGAAACCATCCTGACAGTAGGAGACACTGGCCCCCGGTCTGCTAGTCTCCACAGCCTGGCTTCCTTTTGCCACGTTGTTCTGCCGCAGCTCAGTCTTCCCAACTCCAGAAATGCCATTCTCCCCGCCCTTGTTCTCAGCCTACTCATGCTCCTCCACCCCACCCCCCTGTCCGTCCCGGGAACAGCATCACGTTTGGTCAGCATTGCAGGGGAGGGGTGGGGGGTGTTGTGCTGCAGTGATGACTCTAAACATCCGTGGCTTAAAGCAACACAGATGTACTTCCCGCTGACACTCCGGCCACATGAGTCCACTTGCCGCCATCTTTCACGTGTCCAGGTTGATGGAATGTGCATCTCCAAGTGTTTCCCCGGCCAGCAGGCAGGAGCAGTGGGGGGTGGGGGGGCCCGCCCACCACCTGTGAAGTTGCTCTAGCCCAGAGGTGACATATGTCAGCTCCACTCCCTGCTTACTGGCCAGAACTGGCCACATGGCCACACTGAAACTCAGGAGAGGAGACTGGACACTGGGAAGCAGTAGAGACGTCTCCCAATGTCATTCTTCACCCAGGTTTCCAAGCGGGACGCCCTAGTCTTCTGGGATTGCTGATTGCTTTTCCTTCCTTTGTTGGGAAGTAGGGGAAACAGACCTGACTCTGGACTTCCCTCCCTCAACCCTGAACTGCATTCTGTCCTCCACCCTGTGGCTGCCCGCGGATCTCCCTGAGCCACAAATCTCATTGCATTGCTTCCCTGCTCTTAATTCTCTTATGGTCCACTTGCAACATTCATGATCGAGTCATTCCACCATCTATCCTCCCAGGCTCCCAATTTTCCCACATCCTCCCCATCCTCCGTGCACTGAACCATTCCTGTCCCTGCTTCTTCCCCGATTTTCTATACCTGCACATCCTCTGGGAGTGGCCTTTTCCCTAGCTCATCTGCAAAACTCCTATTCATACTTCAAAACTCAGCTCACGTGTCACCTCTCGGAGGAAGGCTTTCGCAGCTGCCCCCAGAAGAGTCCAGAATCTCTCTTGCTGCTGCCTGACATTGCATTAGCAGCAGTCCACTCCCTTGAGTCAAGCTGATGTTTCTCCATTCAGTCCTCTTTCATAATGGAAAAGTGGGAAGCGCCCACAAACAGCAGACCAAGCCCTGAGTTTGACCTCAGGGCTTCCCAGACCTTGCTCCGTAAGCTTAGCAAAGTCACCTCCTGCTTGCAGCTACCCCGGAGTAGAGGGGCAACGGAAGTATCTCTCCCTCTGCATGATCACATTCTGCCAGGGGCTTTGCCTGTCTGAGGACCCGCCTGATCCCAAGGTGACAGAGCTGGGAATGACTTCACCCTTCAGAAGGGAACCCTCCGTGTCCACCCTTTGGGGTGACTGCCCCTAGCATATCCTGAGACGTTACACAAAGGGCAGAATTCCCATGGCAAAACTTACGCACACAGCGGGGCGATCTAAGGTGAGAAGCGAGTGGTTGTTCCATCGCAAACAAGCCCCACGATGGGAATAAAAGCTTTTCTCCTTAGACGCCTAGATGTGGGGGAAGCCAGAGCTATGGGAAGGTTTCACATTTGTCCACACAATTCTCAGGCAAATTGCCTTCACCGAGATAAGGAAACTGAGGCACGGATGGTGATGGGGCCCACTCGGGGCCCTCCTGTCATTTCAGATCCCGGGCAGAGACAAGCCACGAGAGCCCTCCAGGTTTCTAGGTCTGTCACCCAGAAGCTCATTGAAAGGCAAGCCACGCAGCTTGATGACAACCCAGGAGTGTGCGCGTGGCTGAGAAGTGGCAGGATCGTGCAGAGGAATCTGCTCAGCCACCGAGGGAAATGAGCCGGATCTATATCCGTCCACACAAACAGATCTCCAGAAATACATCACTGGGGCAAATAGAAGTGGGCTGATAACACAGTAGGATAGAGGAGACCGCGTATGTAAATATGTAAATGTTTAATCACGAAAACAGTAATACATAGTTTGGGGGAGATGGGCGTAATTCTAAGTGGATGGGAAGGAAGAACATGAAATTCATAATAACGGCCACTTCTGTGGAAAAGGAAACGGACCAGGATAGGAATAGTGCTGGGGGGCGGGGAGGCGCGCAGCTGTAGATTTATCTGTACGGTCCTTGAAGTTTTTAAAGTGTCCTCATGCATTACTTGCAGAACGGTTCAACTATGTATGCAGAAAAATAACTGAAGGAAATACGAAAAAGCATAAGTAGGTAATTCTGGATGGTAGGAAAATGGGGTGATTGTTTTTATTTTTTTCAAATTTCAAACAAAAAAAATACTGTGTAAAAAAAGCCTGGCTTCAGATCCCACCTCTGTTGAGATTATAAGAAGCTATGAAGCTCTTGGTTACCTCCTTTCCCCCTGTGCCTCAGTTTCCCCCCCGGTGACCGCAGGCATCGGGTCAGACAGGCGGTCCGGCTGCTCTGGTTCTCAGCCCTGTGAGCTCGCGCAGGGGCAGGCCAGATCCCTCCCTAACCAGGTGGTGTTTCCCAGCCGGACGGAAAATAGACCAGATGTTTCATGCAGAAAAATGTATGGATTGTGCACAGACTAGGCAAGAAAGGAAAGAAGACAGACAGAAGAAGAAGCAAGCAACTGAAGATCCATGCTGAGAAGCAGCCGCAGAACCTTGCCGAGACGGGACATAACTCTACCTGTCTTCTACCTGCACACACACACACACACACACACATACACGGCAAGGCTGGAGAAGTGATAACTCAGACCTCAAGCCTGTCTCTGCTGAATGGCCTCCAACAAGTTCTGCGAGGTCTCAACCTGGAAACCGGTTCAGCCTATGGGCAAGTACCTTCTTCTAGGCTCACCCGACCACCTGTAGCTCTGCCTCCCCAGGGTGAACAGCACAGAGCAGGTCGCACTTCCCCATCTAGCCGAATCAAGACAGCGTAAGCCTGGGTGCCTATTCTCACGCCACCGCATGATCCGCATCCCACCCATCTTGCCATGTGAAACACTCCAAGACAGTCATAGTCTGATACGATCCCAGTGGCCACCAGCCAGGGAGGAAGGAAAGGAAGCGTGGGCCCCCAGTCCCCAGAATAACGAATATCAGCTCCCTGGCCTGCACGGCTGGCACCGGGCTGAACCCCCACGTGCGTTTTCTCACTGGTCCTCCTGGCTCCAGATGTCCCATGCAGAAAACCAGAGCAAGGAGTGCCCTGTCCCATCCTGCACCTGCCAGGCCAGGCCATGAACCCGGCCCCCGTTCGAGGCTTTTGGCTCTGGACGAGGTGGCCACATTCACACCATTGTCATTCAGTACATTCTCAACGTTCTGAGGCAGTAAGCAGCGATCATCCAACCATGAAGATGTTTGGAGGAAGAAGAAAGCGTGCTTCGGGGTCGTCGAGCCAGCGATTGCCATCTCCCACCTTCAGCATCTGCAGAGGGATTCATGGATGCCCACCTCACAGTGCTCCGGAGAGAAGCAAGCGAGAGAGCGCGGGTGTGAGAGCCCCGGAGCGAGAAGGTGCTGGGCCAACTCCTCCCCCTTCAGGACAGCCCCGAGCACAGTCCACAGTCACAGCTGCCCCTGGCCCGTCCTCTCCCGGCGGCTAAGACAGAGCAGTGGGTTCCAACGAGAAGCAAGCTTAGCGCCCCGCCGCCGGCCGCCTCGGGTCTAGTCCTGCCTGCGGAGTTGCAGGATGTGGTCAGCTAGAACAGCAAGACGCGTATGAAAGAGCTTCCCAGAGGCCTTTGCAGCAAAGCCACAAGTTGGGGAGATAATTTGTTGCCTTTGCCCTCTTTTCGCATGCAGACTCTTACGGCTACCAAAAGGAAAAAAAAAAAAGTCGTTTTCTTCCAAAATACTCTTCCTGATCATGAAAGGGCAAGCGTGGAAATTATGAGGCCTGAGAGGCAAGCTGCTGTGCCAGCTTGGAAGTCTCACCAGGACACTGCACAGTGTGCATTGAGAAAAGAATCTCAACCCGTTTAGGAGAGCACGAGGCAGTTCTTCGGTAAAGCGTAAATCATCTGGGCAACGGGAAAAACCAGAACAGCTCACCAGGGCTGCTCGGACCTCAAACCCATCCTGCAAACTAGCACTTTGACGGGCTTCGTGGAAATGAATCCAAAACATGTTTTAAAGGTCCCTCAAAGCACAGGGGGCTTGGAAATTAACAGAAGGGTGTCGTTTAAAAAAAAAAAAAAAGCACCCTTGGGGCTTCTTACCAAACCCAAATGTTTGCAAAAACGAAAACAAGTAACCATGGTCTGGTAGCCCAGCCATTAACTCTACGGCTCAGAGTGGACTCTGGGCGCCCAGAGGAGGCGCTAACACAACCCGTGGCGGAGCCCTCCCGGTGTGGCCGCCCGTCGACGGAGACGTCGCTCCACGGGGAAGTGACCCAGACCGCACCTCTCGGTCCCTCCTGCGTGTCAGGCAGGGTGACTCTGGGGAGCAAGCGATCCCCGTGCGGCAGGAGGGCAGGCCTCACCCGTGCGGGCCCCATGCAGCCTCCTCCCCGGGTGCTTTCCGTCAGCAAGTGAATGCCTTCTCTCCTTCTCCGTCCAGCCTACAGCACCAGGACTCATTTTGTAGCTGGCTCCCAGGGCTCTTGAAAAGTAGCAGAAGTGGGTGGTGGGAATGGGCCCAGGGAAGGCGGGGCCAGGATCACAGTGGCCTCAGGGAGTTCGGACAGTGAGCAGGACCCCTGGCAGGGAGCAGAGACCTTGAATTCAGAGACTAATCCAGAGGGACATGGCGGGGATGAGACCCCACCCCACCCCCCCACCTTACTCCCCGCTGCGCTGTCCACTGTGAGAGCCTGAGGGCTGCATGTAGGTTTACTGAGCAGGCCGTGGTCCTGGGAACCATGTGTCCGGAGGGTGGCAGAGGAAGTGAGGGAAGCAAGACGGGGCAGGGAGGAACTTGAACTGCGATTCGGTTGCACGTGGAGGGTCAGCTGATGCCAGGGAGGCCCCAGACCCGGGCTGGACCATCAGGGATGCGCCCCATGCAGGCAAAGAGGCTGGGCTCCTGTGCCTGACACTAACCACGCATCTGCCCCGATGAGGGTGGGTGACCTTGGGCAAGGAAGCTTCTTTGGGCCAAGGGCAATAATCCAGAGATGACCTAGCCAACACTCCGGGCACCCGGGCGAACAACTGAGTGCCCCTGCCCGGAAGCGGGACTGGAACACCTCACGGCTGCATCACCACCGCTTGACCTCTTGCGCTGCCTGGACCATTAGCTTCAGGTACTAAGCTCACTCTCCCTGGGAACAGCTGCTCCAGGGTCCTGGCTGGTCTCTTTTCCTGGGAAAACTCCTACGAGCAAGGTTAATAGGACACACCATAGCCACGGCAGCTGCCCTGGCATCCTGGCCACGTGTAATGCTCACCAGCCCCTTGTTTACCACCCATTCCGCTCCCCTCTCGCTGTTGGCCAGCTCTCTCCCAGCCCAGGTGGCTGGCCTGCAGTGAAACACCCCCTCTCACCAAGACTGAAATGTACCTTCAGGAAGCAAGGGAAGTAGGGCTGGGCAGAGAGAGATACTGAACTCCGATGAGCCCTGCCCCCATCCTAATTAGGGATCTGACCCTGGCAGAGCTGACCTGCAGGCTTTGAGACTTCAACGTCTTCTGGAATACTCCGCTGACCTTATAATTAAGACTTGGGCCTGATCTACAATGTTCTGCCCTCCAGGAAGACAAGTCTCCTTATATGCTGCCCTCTGGCTCTCACACTTAGCCTTTAATTGGTGCTTAATCACCCTTAGCCTCCAGTTGTCTCTGCAATGCCTCGGTTGCCCCCAGCAACAAGCATCCAATTCCATAATACTTCTAATTACTACCCCCTCCCTCCCCACCTGAGAAATTGCACCTGCCGGGGCAACCCTTCCTCCAATATCCCATCCCATGTCACCACCAGCAAAAGGCTTAGCAGTCGCATTGCCACAGCATGCCCGCGTCTACCCATATGGCACCGACTACCAGTGATGGGCTTTTTATTGCCAGTCGGTCAGCAGGTCATCTGGCTCCAAAATCATATTCTAGGGTCCGTGTCCTAGGACCTCTCCATCAACACTGGTCACCTGATGGACTCCCAGGTAATGGACTCTGGAATGAATTGTACATGTGGGAGGTGTATTGAGGTCAGTTCTCAAGATCCACACCTGTCACAGAACGAGTGCAAAAGAAGTGAGCAGAGCGGCAAGCTGAAGTCTGATGCAGTCCCAATGAAGGTTTCAGCCAGTCCCATGGGGAGCTCTGAATCTGGGATAACCCATCAGATGCCCTTAAGAGAGAGAAGGATGCCAGGCCTTTGTATCCCCACATGGCACAGTCACTACATATGGGATACCCGCCCCCACCCCCCGCAGTGGGGAGGGGAAATTTCAGACAAGGCGGCTTCCTTCAGCCAAGAGATTCCCAGAAAGGGACACAGCTCTGAGCCAGCATTGGCCAATAGCCCCAGTAGCCAGGAAATGAGTTCTTTGCTCCTAAAAGGGTTTATATGTCATAAATCACAGCGTTTGCTATGACATCTATGCTCCCCAGGAGATAAGGCAAAATTCATCATGTAGTCACACAAGTAAGTATAGAATTACAAACCCTGTGAGGTGCCATGAGGCACTAGGAGGTGCGGAAGTGTGCACAGAGCCACAAACGTCCAGCAGCGAGTGTCTCTGACTTCATCTGGAGGGTCAGGAAGGCTTCCAAGGAACAGGATGCATGCTGGGCAATCTCTGAGGAACGAGTATACACGACATCAGTGAAATCAGGAGGGGACAGAGGCAGCCAACAGAGGAGCAGAGAGGTGTGAGCCAAAGTCAAGGTCCAGGAGGGTGGAGGTGTTCTTGAAGAACGATCAGATGGCCCAGGTAGCTGGCCAAGGGGCAAGGGAGACCCTGGCCTGAGGTTGAGGCTGGACAAAACAAAAGAGACAGAGCCAGATCATAGTCATACAGGTCCTGGGACGCCACGGTGGGGAGTCTGGTCTTTATGTAACGAGCTACTGGGGATTAATTTAAGAGGAGCGTAAGCCGATAGGCATATAGCACACTGGTCACTTTATTCGGGGTCTCCAGAGTATCTGCCACTGCTGACTTCAACACTTAGAAATGTGGATCTGCACTGTGGCCACCAGTGTGTGCTCTGGAAGTGACCTGAGGTGACCTTAAGTAGCCCAGGACACGGTTGGGGGACAGGTCAGTGGGAACACTGGTCGGGCAGGCACCCCGGAGCAAGACCAGAGCATTCCTAGAGCAGCCAAGGGGAGGACAGAGGAGTGATCGCCACTGAGGTCCGGCTTGGGTGGGGCTACGGTGCTGGAAGGATGCATGCAGGTGGAAGAGGGCCTCGGGGCAGCTCATGGGCAGAAATGACCGTGGAGAAATGTCCTGGATGACAAGAGGGCCATGTGGAGTGTCAAGTCCCAGCAAGCGGGTGGATTCTGTAGAGGAAGGAGGAGAAGGCCAGTGGGGGCCAGTTCACAGAGCACATTGCACACCAGGCTTGAGCCGCCTGTCCGTCCTTCCCGTCCCTGAGAGCTGAGAGCCATGGCATTAAAGACGTTAACTGGGGCATCCTCCCGGACTCTTGTGGTTGGCAGAATAAGGGCCCTAAAGATGCCACATCCTAACCCCCAGAACCTGCGAACACATCACCATAGATGGCAAAAAGAGGCTTTACGGATAGTACTGAGTTCAGGACCTCGAGATGGGGACGTGATGCTGGCTGATCTGGGTGGCCCAACACAGGAGTCAGATTCTGAAAGCGATTTTAAGATGCCGCCTTTGCTGCTGGCTTTGAAGATGGGAAAAGACGCTACAAACCAGAGACCTGGTGGCTTCTAGAAAACAGAGAGGACAAGAAGGCGGATTCTCCCCCTGAGCCTCCCAAAGGGACAACGCCTCGCTGGCACCATGTTTTAGTCCAACGGGACCCACTTCAGACCCGTGCCTGCCGAGGAGAGGTGAAGGGTCGGGGGGACACTAGAATTCGGGCGGCAGAGAAGGACAGGACTCTCGGTTTCTGGGCGTTCATGCAGAGGACGAGACGAGGAGACTCGGGGGCCGGCCCAGAGGAGGGCTCTGCGCCTGTTACAGGCCCTCCACCAGGGTCCCACCTGCGTTCTCCCCTGCAGGTGCAGACCTCTGAAGGCTTCCGGCACCATCAACCTGCGTGGCTCATTCAACCCTCTCAACATCTTCCCTTTGCTGAGCTACGTGCACGCAGGAGCAAAGGAAGTAAAGTAGAAGTCCTAAGACAAAACTTTCCCCGCAGGACGTACGAGGGCCCTTGCTGCAAAGTCACGGCCCTTCAGGACGTCAGCAACCTAGAGCTTCGAGCCCTGGCTGTCCCCACCCAGAAGGACAGAGGGAGGGAAGGAGGGCAGGAGCACAGACTGGTTTTGCCCGGCGAAGCTCCCAGCAGTGGAAAGGCTGAGAGGCAAGGAGGCTACGTGGTGACCATGACCCCAGCCCTTTGCCCAGCGTCCCCTGGTGCAGGGTCCCTGCTCGTGCACCTCCTCTCTGTTCGGGAAGGGCTTCCCTCCGACGAGGGTTGGCAGCGTCGCTCAGCTGGTGCCACGGCTCTTCAGTAGCCTGTGCCCACATCGGCTTCCCTGGTGATGTGCCTCCCGCTCGCTCTCAAGCCGTCCTGACTCGGGCCACAGCGGAGTGACGTGGGCAGCACTGTATCACAGACTTCTCCAGGCAAAACGCGCTCCCCTGCCTTCGGCCATGCCCCCCTGTGTGTGTGACCAGATGTCAGCATCCCCCCCCCCGACCCCGCTAATCACCTTCCTATAACTGTCCTCCAATTTGCTTTTACTTCTGGCGCCCCCGCGCCCCACTCTGAAGTGAGCACAATGCCTGAGATGTAGGGAGCAGTGCAGGCTTCCTTCTCCCTTGATCTAAGCTCTGAACCCCTCCTAACACAGCCTCAGATCCCATTAGCTTTTTATGAACTGTCGTATCATCCTGTTGACCTATATTGAATAAGATCCCCCAGGCACCTGCCTCGCGATTCTACAAAGCTGCTTCGCCCCATCCTGACCTCGCGCTCTGGTTATATGAACCGACGTGTGGGGCACTGCATTCATCCACTCTCCGTGGCGCACGGGGTTCTGTGGTCCTAGGTGGTTGCTCTGTCTTCCCCGCTGGGTCCGGCCTCCTCCGGAGCAGCAGCCGTGTCGTGTGCGTGTCTGAAATGACAGACCGGCCATAAAACGTTAGGGGCTTGGTTGCAGCCATTGAGGAACGGGAGAGAAGAGAGAGAATGGGGACAAGAAGAGGGGGGACATCAGGCAGGGCTGCAAAAGCGGGAGGAGGTGGGGGGTTGCGGAAGGAATGGAGGAGGGAATGCAGGGAAGGTGTCACACCTGGCCGGGCACGGGTAGGTCTGAGGCATGATGGGAGGAAGCCACGGTGACAGGGGACCTGCCGAAACAGGCTGAGGGCGTCAGGCAGGCTCAGGACCATCAGGCAGAGGTGTCCCTGAAGTGTCTGGACAGCAGAGCTAGGCAGGGGAGGGGTACAGAGAGCACATGACACAAAGGGGAGGGGTGCTCTGGGCAGCACTGTGGTTCAAGGTGGTGCTGTCTGGTCTGTCCCCTCTCCTGGGAAGGCACCAAGCCTTGTCTCTGATGTAGAGGACATTGGGGGGTCTCTGGGCTGCAAAAGCAGAGGTTTAACCCCAGGAGCCTGGGCTGGGTACCCCCCTCTGTGGGGACCATGCAATGAAAAGCTACAGAAAGCCCAGGAGCTGGGGAAACTGAGGCCAGGGCTGGGCAAAGAGGGGAAGAAAAAGGACTGGAGAGGTAGATAAGAAGGTCTGTGTAAAGCCATCAACGCGGTGCCTAGCGCTCAGCAAATACTTGTTAAGTGGTGACAGTGGGGGTGGTGACAGTGCCGGTGACCATGGCAGTGGGTAGAAGGAGGGAAATCAGGAAAAGGAAGCAGAAAGGAAATAACCTGGTGTCTCCTGAGAGCCTGTCAGGTGCTCCCAGCACTGGCTAGCTGCCTTCACCTCCTTTATTTCCATTGCTCGGCAATTTTAGGAGATGGATAGACTTACCTTCATTCTGCAGATGGGGAAGCCAAGGCCTGAAGGGCGAAGACATCGCCCAGCTAAAAATGGGCAGCACAGGAGTCAGGGTCTATGTGATTCTAAAGCTCCTGCCTGCCGGTGAGGGGGAGAGACACAGAAGGGGTGGCATGAATAGCCCCAGGGAACTACACGGCTGGACACAGAAAACCCAGATATGGGCTCTGGCCCTGGGGAGCTCCCAAGGGGGCAAAGGGGAGGCAAGAGGTGGTCGGGACCAGGATCCCATCAAATGCAGACCGTGCCACAGTAGACGGTACACAGCATCCTGGGAGCACAGAGGAGATGGTGGGGGGAGGACTTCCTGGAGGAGGTAACATTTGAGCCGAGCCCGATGTGATGAGCAATCCATTTTTCCAGAAGATGGGGGCAGATTTGGCTGAAAGCGGGACTTGAAAATTGGCAACTCTCGGGCAATATTTTCCATCCTCTGCCCCGCCCCTAATTCACCCACCTTCCACAGCGGGGTCCAAGTCAACAGTAGCCCGCAGGGCTGCTCCAAAGGTACCCACCTTCCTCAGTCTTTGTTCTCCCTTCTGTCCAAGAAACCTTCAGATTCCATTTCTCTGCCGGAGGACATTCGGTCTCTGGCCAGGAAAAGGGCCGTCTTAGCCAAGCCAGCTGCTGGCAAAAGGCCTCCCCCAGAGGACGGAGGGGTTCCTAGCCTGGAGGGAAGGCATACATCGATCGGCAGAGCACAAGAGGAAATAGAATAGTATCTCACCCAAACCAGTTACGTAATTTTTAAAAGGCTGCTCTCGAATAGGAAGAGCATTCATCTATTATGACCATTTTCCATTTTTAGTGGTAATTGAAGTTTTTCATCGGCGGCTCATGCTAAAAGCACCAACACATTGTGATCTTCCCCGCCCGTTCGAATGCAATTAGAGAATTTAATCAAACTCCACAGCAAAAGCAGTGCCAGCCAGGCTATTTTTGAATTTTTCCATCTAGAATCATTTGAGGACTTTTTAATTGTTAGCTGGGTTTATTTATTGAGCTCGGGCTTAAAAGAAAAATAAACAGCAAGGAGGCGAGAAGTGGCTGGAATTGCAAGAGGAACCCAATCCGTGTGATTTTAATCAAGTCTGTCCTTGTTCGCTCCAGCGGTTTTGCTAAATCCCAATGAATTCAACTTCCAACCGGGTCTCTAAACATCACAGTATTTACATCTTTCATCTATTATGATATTTCAAATAAGATTGTTATAAAATTGCCCCAACTTTGGGCAACTGTAGATCATAAAATAGGAAACATTATTGCATTAAAGGAGAGGAACTGTATCTCATTTAAAACACATAAGCACATAATTTCATAGATGTATATCTGTAGCTGGATATATATCTATGAACAATGAAATTGCCCCCAAATTAAAAGCCTTCTGGCTATATATTTGTAAACACAATCAGATCGCAATCCAATAAAGGGGCCCTTTTGAATTAATGTGTGTCACATGGTCTTCCTATCATTACATTTGTAACTTTCCTTTTGAACAGCTCACTGCCTCCTCTTTGTTTCCGTAAAAATGCAGGAGTTTGTGTGTGGCTTCTTGTTTTCTTTGGCTGATGGTACACGTAACCCTTCCCGTTTTTAAGGCAAGAAAATTGGATCATAATCGTGGAAAAGACCAAAAGAAAGAAAGTCACCCTTTTATACCTGCACTGAGGGAGAATCGCCAGCTAATTTCTCATAACTTCTGGCATATAACACTTTGCATTTTAAAAAGAAACTGTCACCTCACTCATTTTTATGATTCTGATAATGAGAATGGGACTTACATTGTTAACCAGGAAAGTGAAGTGATTTTATATGCGCATTAAAAGGGAGAGACTATTCCTTTAATTTAGCTCATTTAAAACAAAACTTTCCAAGTGACAACCTTTTAGCTGTAATTCACCCATCCTTTGCTGTTCAGTTCTCGTGGGAAAGTCATTCCTGAGACACAGGGTTCAAAAATGAGTGAGTCTTCCTCTTTCGCAAACGAAGTCGCCTCCGGGGGGGACCGAAATGTTGTGTGAGTTTATTGCAAGGCATCCCAGAGAGTTTGATGGAAGGAATCTACACTGAGAGATCCAGTCACGACCTCTGCTCCGACACATGTGGTCGTTTCCAAATGCCCAAGGGCCACACCACCTCAGGTGTCCGAAATCCAACTCCATAAGGCAAAAAGAGAACTCATTGTCTCGTGGGTCACCAAAATCTGTGGTGAATAGATTCAGGCATGGCTGGATCCAGGAGCTTCAGCGAAGCAATGGGAGCACAGTCTATCTCCAGCTCTCGGCTCTTTTTCCCCTGTGTTGGCTTTATTCTTGGGATTCCTGTGGCGGTTCTTAGCAGGTCGAGGTTTCCATCACCCTTGCTGCTGTTATACTCAAAGAAGATCGGGTCCCTCTTTGCACCGGAAAAAAGCCCCAGTGCTCACTCCCACGGACCGTCTAGGGTCATAATTCATCCCAGAAATAATCATCAGGGTGCTACAGCAATGGAATGCACGGTGAGCCCGTGTGCAGGTCACGTGCACAATCTTGGACTAGTGGAATGAAGTCAATCCCGCCCAAGTGATATGGATGCAGAGAGGGTCTATGACACATCCTCAGATGTGGCAGGGCTCCAGAAAGGGACAAACCGCTAACTTCGGAAATAAATTCTGAAGTCCATTCCTAATGTCCTGGTCCCCACACATTCACCTACAAACCAGGATCTTGGTTCAGATTTCCGGCTGGAAGGTTAAACTCCTTTGCAAGTCATTTGAACCTCTGTTTTCCTCATCTGTAAATTAGGTACGGCGCCACCTCTCCCACGGATCGTTCTTAAGGTCGTGCATGTGAAGGTATTTACCAGAATGCAAATAAACAGTATTCTTTAAATTGCATTTATTTTTTTTAATAAATCATTCTAACGTTTATTTATTTTTGAGACAGAGAGAGACAGAGCGTGAACAGGGGAGGGTCAGAGAGACGGAGGCACAGAATCCAAAGCAGGCTCCAAGAGCTGAGCTGTCAGCACAGAGCCCGACGTGGGGCTCGAACTCACGGACCGTGAGATCATGACCTGAGCCGAAGTCAGACGCTCAACTGACTAAGCCACCCAGGGGCCCCTTTAAATTGTGTTTAAATTGCACATTATCATTACAGGATACTATGGGAAGTGACTCAGTAGAGGACACCAAATCAGTGTCTAAATGAGTCACAATAGATGCGTTTATTGTAATCATACCTGCCTCCATGTCTGAAAATCACCAAGGAAAGGGGTACCAGGGTGTGTGCACTTGTCCTTTACTGTGATGTATGGGCTCTGTCCCCATTAGATTCAACCTGAATTGTAAAGCACTTCAGATATTCTTGGGGAAATATGCTGGGATGGGTAAAGTCAATTTACAGCCATGATTAGCATCTGAGTCCAGAGAATGGGTGGCCAGATAGGCAACTCCAATTTTAGAAATTAGCTTTGCCTTTTCTTCCACTGTGATGGCTTCATTTTTTGGTGGGGAATATGGGCTTTATTCAGTTAATACGCTTCACATATGAGCATTGTGAAAATACTCCAGCAACACCAAAAAAGTGCAAAAGAGCCAGCGGGGAAAAAATTATCCAAAATTCCACTACTCAAGTGGCCGTGGTCATCAATATTTGGTAAACATCATCCCAGACGTTATTCTGTTTAGAGAGAGAGAGATAAAAGGACAGGTGAAAAAATAAAAGATAGATAAGGGGATAAAAATAGGAACATATTATGCACACTATCTTTAATATTTAAAAGTACTAAATTCTCTTTGATTTGAATTTAACAGAAGGAAAAAGAAGTTAAAGTAAAATGGGAAGACTTATTTCAGGAGACCTAGAATACGGTCTCCTTGCTAAAAGATCCCTTTAAATTAAGAAAAGAGATTATAGCACCCATAGATTTGGAGTCATCTTTAAGTTACATTTTAATTTTAGACTATTAACTCCCTGCTATGAAGGAAGAGGAAATCAACACCATATACTTCCCCCCCTCTCAGTTTTGTACCCGTTGTCTCGCTTTCTACTATTTACATTTTGTTCCGTGAACAAAATTTCCGTTGGTCCGTCTTAATCCTTTACTGAACGGCAATGTTCCCTGTCTAGCCATGATGTCATTATTCCTGCATTACTTATTTTAGGGTGTCTTTACGTTGTCTCAATTTAAGGCACAAAATCAATCAGGGGGCTCCTTTGGGGAACAGAGCTGTGTTTATTTCCCCCCAGAGTCTTAGAGGCACTGCACTCTGCAAGTGTATGTGTGTTTGTCAATATTTCCAAAACCTTTACATCTGAAGGACAAATATAACTTGGCTTAAAATTCACAGAGCACGCCTCTTAATCCTACCTTCACCACTTTGTAGATACTCGTTTTCCGGCACTGACTTCAGTTGTGGAAAATTCTAGGATATGCCTTTATGCCTTGAAATTTGCATGTTCTCCTAGAAGCCAATAGGGCTCCTTTCTTACTCATGAACTTCAGGATTTTCACAGCAGCATTCATTGGTGCTGCTCATTCCATATCACATTTTCCTTCTGAGAAGCCCGTTACTTATTTCGGTAAAGTTTTCTTCAATTATATCATTTAACATTTTTCTGTGTCACCTGTTCTGTGGCCTCTTCCTAATGAGAGACAAGGTTAAGCATGTGTCATATTTCTCTTCTCTGTTTATGTACCATAAAGATATATCCTGAAGATATAATCATTCAATATCCTTATGCTTTGAAAGTGGACGGTGTTTTGGTGGACACAATAATTAGGGGGGCATAACTTGCATTTGGGGGATGAGGGTTAAAAATCTCAACATCTTTCAACACACAGAGACTTGCCCCATGGCTAATGTCCCGCTCAAAATGCCAATAGGGCTCTATTAGAATTAATGTCTTGGATGATGCTTTCTGCAATGATGATTCTAATTTTTAAAGACTCTAACGAGACTTTAGTTTGTGTTGCATTTTTCTTTTCCACAGCAGGTTTTCTTCTGGAGTTCCGCTCACTTTTTATCCTTTCATGTTGTTTTAAAATCTCCCTTTGTGCTCTACCTTCAAAAATCATACTTTCGATCATATTAATATTTGTACGTTTATTGATTTGTCATTATTTTTATTAATAGTATGTGTCTAAATTTTGCCACTATTTTCTTTGGACAATTAATGCTATATAGTCCTTTTATCTGCCTTTTGATGGGGGAATTCTTTTCCTTGATGTTTATGGTTATTTTCTTTTATTTTTTTACAGTATGATAGGTCACAGGCCAATTCCTCTACGTACCTTTTTGGATTGGATGGAGCTCGTCATGTGCTGACCTGGGCCAAGGGGAGAGAGTAATGAACTTGGACATCACAGAAAAGGACACAGACTGCTGTGCAGAACTCCTCTGTTCTTCCACGTGATTTTGTTTACCCTGAGGTAGGTCTCTACCTCATATCTGGTCTTTACCCTGCCAGGAAAGAGGCTTTCCTTTACCATGGGAAGCCTCTGCATTTGATCTGGAATTTCCTGCCTTTCTGTGTTCCTCCACATTGCTTTAAACCCACACTTTCCTAAACAGGGAGCTTTGGTCCAGGGCACCAAAAATAGCATGCTGGTTTGGGCTCTTCTGTACCCCTCCCCCACCCAACATTCCACAATGCCCAACCAAGTCTGCGTGGGGACATCACCTGCCCATGCCCTAGATGGTACTGTGATAATCAGTGGGCCATTGGATATACCTTTTACCCCTGGGTCACTTACTCAGGGACATATGCATCCTGCTCAAGGTCCAAGGAGGTGGATGCCAGCTCTGGACCCCCTCCTGGTGTCCTGCCCTTCACAGGTTTTGGAAGATACACGTTATGTCCCATGGCTTGGGGCTGAGACTTTTCCTTGTTTTTAAGAAAGTGAAAAGTTGTTTCATTTTATCCTTTGTTGTCTGGGATACGTCTCCAGGGACAGTAATAGAGAAAAATGTCCTACACCAGCTTTGTTAAAAGCCTGGCTTGAGTCCTGTGTAGAAAAAGAAGGGCTCCCGGTTTCAAAGGGTCTTTGTGATCTTAGATCCATTTTCCCAGATGCATGACCTCAATCCTCAGTTTCTTCACTTTATCTCAGATTTATCTGTAAAATAGGAACACTCTTCCCAAACCTCACTGAGTTGTTCTAAGAAGGAAATAAACGAATTCATGGAAAGGGCTCAGCACAGCCCATGACGGCCAGCAAGTACTCGGTAATATCTCCTACTATCGTTACAATTATCCTCACCACAAGTCCACTATCACTGTCAATGCCACCGTCCTCCTGTGGCCGATGTGCAAACCGAGATTCAGGTTAAGTGACTGTCCCAAGCTTTCACAGAAAATAAGAGGCAAGCTAGCTTTCAAAACCCACACCTAGGCTCTACCAATTTCTTCACCCAACACTTTCAGATTCCCTAGAACTTGGAATCAAAATGTACCAATTTCATGGATGAGACAAAGCAAAAGCTGAGCTGCCTGAGTGAGTCACAGACTCAGGACTGGAACATTGACCTTCCGCAATCTGGCGCACAAGGAAAGAGGCAAGTGCACGTTGATTTATGCCCAGAATGTGACCTGACGGAGAGAGCGAGGACAGAGAGAGAGGAAAGGGGAAGGGACAGGAAGGAAAGTGGGTCCCACCCACCGGTGCGACCCCAGGCGAGTCCTTTCACGTGTCTGAGATCAAATGCCTCATATGGAAAACGAGGGTAATAACTGCATTGTAAATGTTACGCAAACAGTCTTGTAAAACAGAACTCACTCCTTTACCTCGGTTTTGTTTCAAAAAATTGGTATTCCATCAGTATGTGCCTCTGCAAGGTCATCTCTCCCTCTCAGATCTATCTACTTATCTGTCTAAACATCGGGAGAATGTAAACAAAACATACTCCTGTGTATTTTTCCGGGTGGCAAGGATACAGGTGATTGTAATTTTCTCTACGCCTTTCTAAATTTTCAAACTTTCCCGTAAAGAAAAGAACATGTGTTATTTATATTACCAAGGAAAACACAAGTCTTACAAAAACATTGATTCTGCAGGGTTGTTGTAGGATGACTGACACAATGAGGGAACTCGAGGGTG
This sequence comes from Panthera uncia, assembly GCF_023721935.1. NCBI lineage: Eukaryota > Metazoa > Chordata > Mammalia > Carnivora > Felidae > Panthera > Panthera uncia. Next base: position 5,691,807 of record NW_026057582.1, on the reverse strand, counting down.
ACAGGGTTCTGCAGACACGGGTTCGTTTCCCTGGCGCTGGCCCGTGACCCCAGCGAGCTCCTGCCGTCTGCCCGTTTCCGCACCAGCCGACCGGGACCGTGTGGATTCCTGCTCGGCCTGAGGGTTGAACGGGATTCCTCGCTTAAATGTCTCACACGAGGCCAGGCACACGGTACGCCCCCCCCCCCCCCCCAGATGCCAGCTCCTTTGCCTTCGCCGAAAATTCCAGCTGGATCATCTTCGGGACGCGCGGGCCAAAACTGCAGCCAAGAATTCCTGAACAATACTGTTTATTTATACAGTAGGAAGATTGAAATCGTTATGCCTTGACTGGCAGGAGCTATTTATAGGCCCTGTTCCCAGCGAGCTGTTGGGAGCAGGGCACTCCTCGACAAATTTACCAACCCCCCCGGCCTGGCCGTAAAACTGCACGGGTATCTGTGTGGGCCTTTGCCTCCCGACCACATGAAAGCGGAATCCCTTCCCGATTCCATTAAGCTCAAATCACTGCCTGCAGTAAACAGAGCATGAGAGGGCAGGGGCCTGCAAACCTTCCAAAACGGAGGGGCGGAGCCGAGCCGAGGGAGCCAACGCCAGCGGCCTTCCGCTCAGCGCCACGTGTGGAGTCCAAAGGGGGGTAGCCGTGGATGCCATCGGCGCCCCGGATCCCGACGAGGCCCGGCTCTCTGTGAGCCCTTCAGCGTCGCCCCCGGGGTGTTGAGGGAGCACAGACCCCGGGCGGAGCCCTGGAGGGAACACCGTGGGTGTGAACGGATTCGATTGGGGCGGCCAGAGGCAGCGAAAGGGCCCGCGGGCTGGAGGAGTCGGGGAGGGCGCAGGTGGAAAGGCTGGAACCGGGGGCTGCTAGGTCAGAGCGGGAGGACCGTGAACAGGCGCTGGGACCTCATCGCGGAACCCACCGGGGACACCGGCGCACGTTAGACGCTCGGTTGATGCTGCCTGGCCGGAGAGTGATAGACTTTGGGCAAAATTAGGGTGGAAGGCGGTCTCCGGAAGACAGGAAGTTGTAGCTTGATTTCTCTCCTCGAACTTGAGGTCTCCCCGGGGTGCCGAGCTGCGCGAGGCCACACTGGGGCCAGAGCCGGGAGGGATCGGGGCCCACACAAGTTCCTGCTGCCTCCAGGCCAACTGAAGACTTTTCCGGAGTGCCCGGGAGGCCCCACGTGGAGCCTGTACTCTGCAAAAACCTTGGCCTATTTTTCAAAGTCAGGGCATTATGGAAAACCTGGACTGTTTCTTTGACTTTCTTCCTTTCTTCTTTCCTTTTTCTTTCTTTCTTTCTTTCTTTCTCTTTCTTTCTTTTCTTTCTTTCTTTTTTTTTCTTTTTCTTTCCTTTCTCTTCTCTTTCCTTTTTCTTTTCCTTTTCCTTTCTTTTTCTTCCTTTCTTTTCTTTCTTTTCCTTTTCTTCCTTTCTTTTTCTTTCCTTTCTTTCCTTTCTTTTTCTTTTTCTTTCTTTTTCTTTTTCTCTTTCTTTCCTTCTTTTCCTTTTATTTTCCTTCTCTTTCCTTCTTTTCCTTTTCTTTCTTTTTCTTTTCCTTTTCTTTTCTTTTTCTTTCTTTTTCTCTTCCTTTCCTTCTTTTCCT
>NW_026057582.1:5662253-5690193 GCF_023721935.1 Panthera uncia | reverse complement strand
CTTTTTCTTTCTTTTTCTCTTCCTTTCCTTCTTTTCCTTTTTTCTCTTTTCCTTCTCTTTCTTTCATTCTTTTCCTTTTCTTCCTTTCTTTTTTCTTTATTTTTCTTTCCTTTCTTTCTTTTTCTTTCTTTTTCTCTTTCTTTCCCTCTTTTCCTTTTCTTCATTTTCCTTCTCTTTCTTTCTTCTCTTCCTTCCTCCTTCCTTCCTTCTTTCCTTCTTTGTTTTATTCTTTCTTTTAACTGATCCTTAAGTTCAACATGCATTTGCATTCAAGGGAAACCCAGACCACATGTTTTTAATCCATCAACCCTTAAATCATCAAATGTCGTAGGCCAATGGTGTGCAGGCCAACAGGAACAGCAGAGCCTTTTAAAGACGTTCCTCTCTCTAGCAATCAGGAAGTAGCCTTTTTCCAAGAGGAAAGCAGATTTCGACGCCAAAGGGGCTGCCATCCTCAGCTCCAGGCTCAGCACCCTGGAAAGCCAGGCAGGTTGGGAACTCAGCACGAGTGTGATTGCAATCGTGGAGCAGAAGGTATTTGGGGTCTGAGAGGCTGTCTCTTCTCCCGGCCCCACCCCCCACCCCCGTTCTGCTGAAGACCTGAAGGAGAAAGGCAGGAAAAGGGAGAGGAGGGCCCACTCCCTTAAGGAGACAGGACCGGTGGGTGGGGACCCCACTGGCAAATAAAGGCAAAGCAGACCCTCATTTCACATGTGTGACCTGTGGCGGGCCGTGGGGCCACTCAGTCTCTGCGTCATCCTCAGGCAAGTGGAAACCAATGTGGGCTCCAGGAGACCGTGGGAAGGAGACACTGTTCAATAGAAGGGAAATAAAATGAAATAAGGTGAAACAAAGAAAAGTGCGTGTAAATGCACATCAGGAAACACACCTGGCCAGACAGAACTCCATTCACTTTTGCCTACACTCAGAGCCAAATCTTGCCCAGGTAGTCACGTTACCTCTGTTCCACATACCCACCCACCCGCTCTCTGGCTCGCTGGCTGGGACATGGGCAGGGATTGCACAACCAGGCCTCCGTGGGGCGAACCGATAAAGACAGAAAGCCGCCCGCGGCACAATAGAATCTGTCGTGCAATGACCATAACTGCCAGTATCCACGACCAGAGCTCCTTGCTAAGAAACAGTAACAACAGCCGATAATGGTCTGTCCCCATCCACCTCGGGTTCATCTTGTGGACCTCTTGCCTTGCGCCCCATTCTGTCATTTCCCCAGGGCGGAGGTCCGCTTGTGTGCCACAATGACACGTGCCCCCTACCACCCGTGGCCTGAGACAGACGGATCCCAGCTCCCGATCTTGCCCAGCTCCCCTTGCTGGGGAGAACCACGTTCAGTTAGAGTAGAGGTCTCCATGTGCACTATTCACGCGCCCCCCAGTCCACAGGCCCCTGTCCCCAGCAGCTGCAAAAATCCGGGACAGCCTGCCCCTACTAAGTAACGTGCCGTCTGAAAATACTGACCCTGGAGTCAGACTATTTCGGTTTGATTCCCGGCTCTCATCTGAGCTGTGTGAACTTGATCAGGTTACTTTGCATCTCTGTGCTTCAAAACCCACCCACCGTAAAACTGGATACCGATCGTCCCCGCTTAATGATGGCTTTGAAAATTAAATTAGTTAGTGCATGCAAAGTGCGGAGAACAGTTCCCAGCAGACAGTGCCCCCCAAGTGGGCTTGCTAGCATCGTCAACATCATTATGGGCTCAGAGTGACAAAAATCTGTGGGCACAAAACAAGCACATAGCACAGAGGAAGCTGTCTCTTCCCCCTGCTGTTCCTTTCCCTACCACCCACCCCCCACCACCAGCGCAACTCCAATGGTCCAGGGAAGCCTGCAATCATGGAATCTGAATGCTAGGAGGGGGTGAGGTCGGGTGATCCTGTCCCAATACTGCCTTTGGGATATTTCGCCTCTTTTTCCTTGTTAGCTCCCAATAACAGGTGAGTCTCCAATGCTTTGAAATCTCCTAAGATTTTTCCCATGTATGTCAACAGCCCATCTCCCCAGAGCTGGTGATGCAGAGACAACATGTTCTCAACAACCTGGACCACCCACAACCAGCATCCTTGACCAAGCGGCCCCTCCCATCTGCTAATTGGGGCTTGGAGAGACGGCCTGAGCAAGGTGGGTGGGGTAGGTGAGCAAGAAAGGGAAGAAGATGGAGAAGTAAAAGGGGAGTCGGGCCAAGAGGCGCTGCAAAACTTGATCTTTTAGTTCTGCTGTCCTGTCCAGAAATGAATCATCACTATCTGGTGAAAAGACGTTTGAAGATCCTGGAAGAAATTCTGTGTTAAAAATAACAGGCCTTATAGCCAGAGGAAAGGATGTGCAACCCTATATCGCAGGGACACGAATTGTCCCCTAGCATCAGAGATCAGAGCCAGCCACGGGTACCTCACCGGAACCGAAACTCTTCCTGCCTTCAAAATCTTTTGGAAAAAATTAGAAAGTGTTGCAACGGGCCTTGTGTTGGGAGCCATGTGTCACTCTGACAGTCGGGAACAGCTCTGACCAGAAAAAGAGAAGTGAGGGCAATTAGCGTGGATCCCGTCTTTCCTGTTGCTGCGGCAAGGGTGAGCACAAGTGCGGACTGGCCGGCTCATTTGTGTAGAGATAACAATCACCTCCTCCTCTCGCCCTGTCCTCACGCAACAGGGCAGGTCTCGGCATCAGGGTGAGCCTGCGGGCAACGGCTGGTCGGGCGGCCCGGCTGGTCAGCAGGAAGTAGGAGATGCAGCCCAAGCGAACCCCAAGTCCACGCACACCCATTTGGGGTGCAGCAGTTTGCAGGGGGGTGGGGGTGGAGGGTGCGCCATGGTCTCCCCCCGGGCCTCGGGCCTCTGGGAGCTCGCTGGGGAAATGAGGACAGGGATGTGCCCCTGTGCAGAGGTATCACAAGGGACAGAGTCTACCCCAGCCCCAGGCCCGAGGCAGGAACTGAAACAAATATGTGTTCAGCTGAGACTGGGGAGGTCCCTCCTCGGCACCTTAGAGCCCTGTCCGCCAGAGTCCATGCCACCTGCTGATCTGGAAGACAGTGGGGGGGAGGGGAGGGGAGGGGAGGAGGGAAGAGGAGGGGAGGAGAGCTGGAAAATTCCAAAACTTTCCAGGGGTTGGAAAACCAACAAAAGACAAGTGGTCACACACGTTGGGGGGCTGGGGGGTCGGACAAAGCCCCATGTGATGCTGCACAGCAGACCTTCTCCACGTCCTTCAGGTGCTGGCTTGCTTCTTAAATCTGCAAAAGGAGACGGCATCTTCACTGCCCAGTGGAGCACTCCACCCACACACACATCCTTCAAGGCACACACTGAAAGGTACTGTCACACAGCCCTGGGCGCACCGACTGTGGCCCCTGCCCACCTACTGGGCGAACCTCGACCCCAGAGGGGCAGGAGACAGCCTGCTCCTGTTGTCCGGCGGACCCAACGTGCAGTCCTGGCTGGGCCGCTTCGAGCTGGGCCATCTTGAGCATTCAGGCTGCGTCACTGTGGACAAGATGTCTGTCTTCTCTCTGTGCCTCCGTTTACTCATCAGAAAAGATGGAATGATAAAACCCTGACCCTGGGGAGGCCTAGGAGGGGAAAAGTTGAGCTCGTGGACGTGAATGTAAGCATCGAGCCTGCCCCCTTACACCCAACCATCCCCTCTGAGAGCCTCCCCATGTGCCTCTGCGGTCCGTGGAAGGGTGCCGGCCACTTCCCCAGGACTCACACCTTCTTTCCTGAAAGACCAAGGCAGGTCTGGACCTGGTAAAGCAAATCTGGCTTCTTCATCTATCCAATGGGCCACGGTTATGAAAGAGGACAGGAAATGAGGGCTCAGTCTGTCAGCTTCAGAGAATTAAAGTAGGGTGGGGGAAATCGGCCTTTTCTGACGGGTAGTCCCATCCCACCGGGAGGCAACTTTTTCCGGGTACCCCTCCGCCCACATAATGGTCACTCTGAGGCCAGGCCTGGGAGGCCGATCGAGGACAGAGACAGCCACGGGTGAGGAGATAAATGAGAAGGGAAGGTGATCTCACCAACACGAATGGATGACCCATCCATCAATCCAGATGTAAGGCCAGGATTTATGACAAAGTCCTTTCTCCCCACCCGGAAAATCTTCCATGTGTTAGAATTGGGCATTGTCATCAAAGCCCTCCTGATGGAACCAGAAACAAGTTCAGCCCTGAGCAGCATGGTCTCACTCACACACACAGCAAGATCTACCCTCACGAGACCATTTCGCTGTGGGGACAGCCACTCCAAGCCCTGCAGGTGACCCGTGTGAGGCCCCAAAGGGCAATGGGAAAAAAAATAATAACAGGGAGTTCAAATCCAAGCTCCACAGCTTAGAAGCCAATGCCTGAGATTGCTCACCTTCGTGAAGGTGTTGTCAGCTTGACGTGAGGTAAGTCCAGGAGCGCCCAGCATGGCCGCCTCCCCACCCCTCTCCCACCCCCAGTTTGGATGCCAGGGGCTCAAACCAGGCTTCGAGCCTCCCAGGGAAGCTTGATGGGCCCCATCAAAGGGCTTGGCAAACCACTTAGGCGTTTCCAGGAAAAAAGGGAACCCAGCTTGAGGCCATGGAAAGCACGGTCCCCAATGTTGAGTCAGCCTTGAGTCATGAGCTAAAAACACGCTTTTGCCAATTACAGCTCTCGGCAGCCATAATTAATCCAGGGCTGATGAAAACTGTATTTTTCACTCAACAGAGGAGGGAATTTCAGGTAATTAGGCATACCCTCATGTATCGGTAATTTGCCTCTTCACATGAGCTCTGACCGCCATGTCCAGGCCTTACCTTCAAAAAAAAAAAAAAAAAAAAAAAACTTACACCAACATTAACCAACAAGATATGTCTGATTTCAAAAGATTACCCTTCGTCCTTAAGTACGCTGAGTGCAAAATGCTAAATACACAAGCCCTTAATTGGTTTTTTTCCAACCCACCTATGTGAGCCTCTCTCTCTAAGAGAGCTCATGGGCTATGCAGCCACATTGAACTTGCAGATGATTCTGCTCAGAGCTGATCCCAGAGCAACACACTCTGTGGGCAAAAAAGGTGGACACGTTGTGTTTGGATCCATCATTCATTCAGCCGTCTGTTCACCTCACCCCTACAGGGGGCCTGCTATGCACTGGGCTCTGGGCTCCAGAAGGAGCTGGAAACCCAACTCGAGAAATTGCACCTCGAGATGGTGGTAGCCTCCGAGACCAAACACTTCCTTTTACAGGTGGGACTCCCAAGGCTTAGACCTGCTCGAGTTCACCAGCAAGTTGATGGCACAACAAGGAAGTGAAGCTGGGTCTGTGCCTCCCAGTGAGCCCAGGAGTTCACAGAAATCCCAGCCGTGCCGCCCCCTCTGCTGGGCAGCGAAGGCAGCCCCTCCAGCTTCCCCTGGGTACACGGAGATCGCCAGATGTGTCTCAAGGTAGGCCAGGTGGCTACTTACAGAACCAGGTCTTTCCCCCCAGGCCCTGCCCACCTACAGGACACTCCCAGGAGAGGCTCCCGGGCTCCCATGACTCAGGTGGCTCTCCCAGGACAGCGCCATTCTCACAGCACGTTGGTGTTGCAATGCCCAGTCAGATGAGGCAAGTGGGACGTGTGATATCTGCTCAACATGTCCAGAGAGCCCAGGGGAAATTGCTGAAAGCCAGAATTCCTAACGGCTGAGGCCCAGCACCCCCAGGACCCCACCCCTGACTTTCTCCAACATCAAAACCCCCTTTCCTGTTCTTTTAATTTAACAACCTCTACAGGGAAATGGAAATAGAAATCGCAGTCTACGCTGGCTGAGCACCAGCATCTGGGGAGTCAGGGGAAGAGGGGGTGTTGTGGCCCCATTTTACACAGAAGGAAACCAAGGATTTCACCTTGGGAATCCCTTAGGGTCACCCAAGGACAGAAGGCAACTCTGGGTCTGGACCCAAAGGACGCCCTAACAATCACAGTGTTACTACCACTGACAAACTGTGGGCACACACTTGTGCTGGCACCGTGCTCTGCCCCAATGGGAACAACACACCCAGTCCTCACAGACCACACGGAGAGAGGAGCAGAGCTCAAACCCGGGCTCTGACGTATAGGGACGCCTCACTGCTGGGTGCCACCACCACATCCAGTCCCAAGCCGGGAGGGCAGGGCTGCAAGCTGGGCGTGTCACTTCTCCTCTAGGAACCCCACATTTCCACCTGTGAAATGAGACCAGGACGCCTCCCTCAGGCTACAGGAGCTGAGAGTACACGGTGAGCATTCGAGGCTTCTCTTTTGGTCTCCACCTCCAAACCCACATCTTGCTGGTCCACACGTTCCCGGAGCTGGATTGGTACATCAGTTCCGCAGACACAACGAACAGGTTTTCCGTGAAGGCAAACACTGTGCTGTGAGCCCGCAGGCAGGTGGGCGAGCCGGCCAGCCCCTCCCCTGAGCTGGGCCCGTGGCTCTCTCCTGTGACCTGGGGCCCCAGGTAAGAAGGATCACGCGTGTCCCTTCCGCTTTTATCACGCTATGGCTCTAAAATTTCAAAAGTTGTTCTTAAGTTACTTATTTCCTGATTCAATAGGCCAGAGGCATAAATGTATTCACCTCCTCCTTCCCAAAAAATGATATCAGGATAGGGCACCTGGGTGGCTCAGTCCACTGAGCATCTGACTCTTGATTTTGGATCAGGTCGTGATCCCAGAATTCTGGATCAAGACTTGCATCAGGATCTACACTGAGTATGGAACCTGCTTATGATTCTTTCTCTGTATAAAACTGAAAAAAAAGACAGCAGGAAATCTTTTACTGATCACCTATATGATATGCCTGAAAAATACTCAATGTGTCTTGAACAAATTGATTCATTCACTTCTCTAATTTATGCATTCCCTCACAAATAAGTGAGTCTATGAGTGGATGAATGGACAGACAGATGGACGGACAGACAAATGGACAGATGGATGCATGGGCAGACAGACCCATGGGATGGACAGATGGATGAACAGATGGGTGGATGGATGGATGGATGGATGGATGGATGGATGGACAGTTGCATGGATGGATGGATGGATGGACAGTTGCATGGATGGATGGATGGATGGACAGGTAGACGGATGGACGGATGGACGGATGGATGGATGGATGGACGGATGGACGGATGGACGGATGGACAGATGGATGGATGGATGGACAGTTGCATGGATGGATGGATTGATGGACGGATGGATGGACGGATGGACAGATGGATGGATGGACGGATGGATGGATGGTTGGATAGATGGATGGACAGTTGCATGGATGGATGGATGGATGGATGGATGGACAGGTGGACAGATGGACGGATGGACGGATGGAGCTCAGCCAGGCCCCACGAGGCCTCAGGCGGGCGGCCATCCCGGCCGTCACAGCCCTTCTTGGGAAATTGCTTGGCCAAGAGCACATTGTCCAAGGCAGGTATTTTCAGGCCGATGGGAGTGGGTGTTGGCAGGAAGGAGCTGGCCGGCAAGGGAGTCATAGGATTGCAAAACAAGGAGGCGCCTCAGCAACCGTCCACTTGGCTAGTGGCAAAGCTCAGGCCTAGAGATGGCTCGGCATCCCAGGGACACCCCGAGAGCTCACGTCATGCCCACTCCTCCAATGAGGAAACAGAGACCCGAGAGGCAGAGTTACTCCCCTGAGAGCTCAACCGGTGAGCGAAGCATTTAGGATTTACACTCACATCGGGGCATCCGGGGGGTGCCGTTGGTGAAGCATTTGACTCTTGATCTCAGCTCAGGTCATGATCTCATGGTGTGTGGGTTCGAGCCCCCCATCGGGCTCTGTGCTGATGGCATGGAGCCTGCATGGGATTGTTTCTCCTTCTCTTTGCACCTCCCCAGCTTGTGCTCTCTCTCTCTCTCCCTCTCAAAATAAATAAATAAGCTTTAAAAACTTAAAAAAAAAGATTTGCACTCACGTCTTCTTGACTTGCAACCTGGTACCAGTTCCCTGGCACCTCTTTCCACCTGGCTTTATGGAGAGGATTGGCTGGAGCCGTCCCATGAGCTCGCGCTGAGTGCTGGGCTAAAGCTTGTCTGACGATAAGCCCAACCGTGTAATCCCAGCTGACATCTGACCACCTTCCGCTGGGCGCAAGGGAAAGAGGCACTTGGTTGCATGGCCAGTGGGTCCGGGGGAGACGCGAGGCACATTAGAGTCATTAAAAATCATTAGGATGGTTGGGCTCTGAGGTCAGAAAAGCAGGATAAACACACTCTGGAGGAACGAGTTCTGCCTTTCCCCGCAGCTGCTCCCACTCGTCCAAGCCCAGCACCCAGACAGCCAGGCTCCCAAGAACCTGCCCCTGGGCTCCTGGGCAGTGCTGCAGGCCCCCCGGGGAACGTCTTCAAAAGCACTTCGGAGATCTGCTTGGTTTTCCATTGTCTGCTACAAACGGACCACCCAAAGGGCCACCCAAAGCAACGCCCTTGGGTCAGCTTCCTGCGGGGAGCCCCCGAGGCCACTTTCCCACCTGCCTCGCCCAGAAGCAGAAGGAGAGATGCACTCTCTGTGGTTGCTGTCACCACAGCCGTCAGTCACCGAAGGGCAGGGGGACCACGTCTCGGGAACCGTGGCTGCTCCCGTTCGCTCATTGCACCAAAACGCCTTGCACCTTGTGCGCAAGATCTTTAATCCTTCCCAACAGCCCTGCAAGGAGAATATCACCCTGATTATGCAAAGGGCCCACCGGAGGGCTGCAGCGTGGTGATGACTTGCCCAAGGTCACCGTTAGTAAATTGCAGGGATCTACACACCTGAGCTTACGGCTCCCACAGCCCCAAGCCCCTCTCTCCACCAGCCCTCACACGGAGTAGGTGTTGACCACTTGGTTGCAGAGGAAGTGAAGGAGTGAGTGAAGGAATCGAACACACTGGAGAACTTCAATTGTTTGATTTGCATTCTCAGAAAGGAGTGCATCCGTGCGGCTGTGAGGAGGCAAACAGACTGTTGATTAAATCGTCTCCTGGATTTTTTGAACTCCGTGAAAACAATCTCTAAGTAATTTTGTGACTTTTGGCCCATTCTTAACACAACAAAAACATTTTAGTTAAAGTTGATTCCTAAGCCAACTTTTCTTTCCTAAGAGATGGGGAAGTAATGTTCACTGAGCATATACTATGCGTACACGCCATAGTCCCTACATCCACAGGCTCGAACGTCACAGTAACCCTGCAAACGGCATGGTTACCAATTTCCAGAGGAGGAGACTGAGGGTCAGAGTGGTTATGTGACTCGCCTGAGAGCACACAGCTCGGCGGAGCCAGGGAGGTCAAAGGCCACAACTGGGAGTCCACACCTGACCCCCAACCCTGCCCACAAACAACCTTTAGCGCCAGCCAAGCTTCCTCTCCTAACTTGGCAACTCGCAGACGGGACTTTTCCGGCATCACCACCCCTCGGCCAGTGGGCCTTCTACATATGTGCTCAGGATACCCGAGAAGCCGAGACACCCGAAATAAACAGAACCGAAGAGTCTCGAAACGAGCCATTTGGTCTTCAGCATCGGGAACGTGTAGTGTTATGAAAAGACGGCCTCTTGTGGTTTCAGCATGGACTACTGAATGGCAGGTGGAGGGTGGGGAGGAGATCTAAACCTTTGTGGTATTTAGGGCTGCTGTAGCCAGCCTCGCCTCTCCCAACAAAGGGGCCTTCTGCCACAGAGAAGTTTCCAGCGGAGGAAGGGAGTCCCAAACACTCAGCTCTTGCGGGGGAGGCGGGGGAAGGGGGTCTGTCTGTCTTGATTCTGTGCACCCAAGCACAACCACCCCCATGAACCCGATCCGGGAGATCCCGACCCTGTCCCGCCCCCACTCCTGCCCCGGGACCTCCAAAGGCCACCTTCCCAGACACCAGCCCCCGAGGCCAGCCCCATGGCCTGTCAGGGGTGTCCTCGGAGGCTGCTGGGACCTGACTACTCCCTCCTAGGCAGTGGGAGTCCCTGAGCCAATTCCCGGCCCTGGAACCGGGCAGACAATCCCCTGTGTCTTGCCACCTTCCTACCTTGGCTGCCAGGAGCCGGCCCCGTCTCAGAGATGCTGAATAGGCCATTCGTTGTGAGATCAAAGGGCCACCTGTGGGCACCTCACTGCCTGGAACGGGCCCAGGCCATGTCCTGCCAGACCCCAGGCTTTCCCACCTTGGCCAGGACATCTCTCCACGCCTACCTCCTACTCACGTTTCCCTTTCTAACAACGTCTAACCACCTCCCTCGGGGGCCATGTTCTCGCGGGTCTCCATGCTTCCCCGTGCACTGTTCCCACTGGGTATGCCCTTCCTTGCCTTCTGCGCCCAGATAAGGCTTAGGTACCATCTGAGGCAAAATTCCTTCCCCGGCCCCTCAGGGCGGTTAGGGCACGTTCCACCATCACCGCCAGGTGCCCCCGGCCTTGCCGGGCAGGGCAGTCCCCGAGGGCCCCCGGTCGGCGAGTAGTCCCCAGAGCCCTGGGCACTGCCGCCGTGTGATTGGCGTCAAATGCTAACGTACAGAATCGGGAGGCAGAGAATCCTTCCAGCACGTTCTCCTCAAACCAGACAGAGGCGGTAAAGAAGGAGTGAATGGGCACGACCCAGAACAGATTTACATACAGCGTTTAAAAGGCAACTCCACCTTGAGGCGCCGGGGGGCTCAGTCGGTTAAGCGTCCACTCTCTCGGGCCGTGAGTTCGAGCCCCGCGTCGGGCTCTGCACTGACAGCGTGGAGCCTGCTTGGGATTCTCTCTCCCTCTGTCTCTGCTCCTCTTCTCTCTCTCTCTCTTCCCCCCCCTTTCTGTCTCTCTCTGAAAATAAACATTTAAACATTTTTTAACATAAATGAGTGAATGAATGAATGAATGAATGAATAAATAAAATTTTAAAATGCAACTGCATCCTGACGGCACCCTCCTGCCCGGTCCCGGCCACAGTCTTCCTGGCGAGGACCACTACTCACTGCGCTGCTGTGCGTGTCCTCCAGTCTGTCCACGCCAAAAGCACGTCATCTTTCAGCAACCGATCTGGTCACAAACACATACCCCCAGTGAAAGCACACCAGTGTCCCTCCCCGGCACTTTTGAGAAACACACAGACCCTCTGCCCTCTGGCCCGAAAATCTGGGCTCCGGCCATCCTGGATCCCCTCTTTTTGGCGCTGAGGTATTTGGCTTTTCCTACTTTTCTCTCTTCTTTCTCCCTTTCTCTCCTGAGTCTCTGATGCCTTCCCATGATGTCCCTGAGCCATTGGCAGTTGCATCAAGCCAGGCCTCACCCTTTCATAACTGCCAGATGGGGAGAGAGTGTGGACAGGTGGTGAGTGGGCATTTGGCCTGGGATGACCGGGGTTTTGGATGGTTTCTTCTGCCCATCTCACCCCACTCTGGCCCCCACACTCTCCATACCAGCCACAAAGCCCTCTTTTAGTCCTGCCTGCCACGGGCCCTTTGCACGTGCTGTTCACTCTTCGTGGGATATTTCTGCTCAACCTTGCCTTCTTACCTTCCAAGCGTTGCACATGGCCTTTCCTAGCAGGAAAAGACCTCACTTTTACCGGCATCCCGGCTCTCACTTGCTTGATCAATGACTGATTCTCTCACTGGACTGTACATTCCATGGGGACAGCATTTTAACAGTCTGCCTACAATATGAGGCACATAGCATTGTGTAATGCCCACATGGGCATGAATTGCCAGTCTACCTTGCAGGCCATCTCTGTGGAGTCAACTCTCAGAGATTCCAGAAGGCTTTAATGCACTGATCATCCCCATGTCTGTCTGCCTCTTTCACCTGTGGTCTCCCGGGGGCAGTGAGCATGACCTATCCACCTGCTCCCCCGCAGCCCAGAGCATCGAGTCTCGCCCCCTGGAGATGCTCCCTGAACTTGAACTGAGAAAGCCGCGGCTACTGTGCCAAAGGCGTCCACACAACCCTGATGTTCCTTTCTTGTGCGTTGCCCAGAACTGGCCCTTTCTGCCTCGTTTCATTTTTCCCTGGCCTGCCAGGACCTTTCCTACCCCAGCTCTCCCTGCCCCGGCTTCCTCTGAAAGGGATAATCCCAGCTGAGTCGGAAGTGAATTGTGGCTAGTCCGGCCCCGAAGGAATGGAGACCCACTTGCCCGCTTGGGAAATATGCGTTTGCCTTGTGGCAGAGGGGAAAGCCTCTTTGGATGAGTCACTTCCCTTCACGCCGCCTCCCGCTGGCCCCCTAGCCTGCACCTTACAAGATGAAGAGCACGGTTTTAGGAAGGAGACATCCCGTCACCTTTCAAATCCCGTCTCAAAAGCCGCCTGCTCCTGGAAGTACTTTGGGACCCCTGGGCTGCCCGCCCACCCGGTGTAGCACCCCTGCTTGCTTCCTGCCCCATCGCGTTCGACTCCGGGCTCTCCTGGGCCAATGGGGTCCCTGGTCTTTATTCTGTGCCCTGCCCCGGGCTGAACTGTAGACACAAACAGGTGGCTATGACCGGGGTCCTCCAGTAGCTGATGATTCAAGAGAAGTCAGGCCACCGCCCCTTACCACACAGCGTGATGGGAGCTCTAATGGTCTTGCCACCAGGCAGAGAGAGCAGAGAAGCTACTGAACGAGTCCAGGAGGGACACACAGGTTGGACAATTCTTGGAGGAAGTAACGTCTAAGGAGGGTTTTGAAGGGTGCGTAGGAGTCTGTGGAGCTAGTAAGAAGGTAAAACGCAGACCAAGATTCGGAGAAGATGCCAAAGGGCTCAGTCTAGCTGACTACAAGCGGTCGGGGGCAGCCCCATCATGTGAGGAATCCCAGAACGCATATGACGAAGCTGTCCCTGCTTCTCGTTCACGTTCCCAAGGCCCCAAGGAAGGTCCAGGCCAATGCCCGAGACACAGAGTGTTGACAGAGCCCATGTGCGCTGTCCACTTCAGTCAGGTCTTCTCCCTGCCGTCCCTGTCCCCTGCCAGAGTACAAGCTTCTGGTCCCCAAGGTCCATATACGCGTGTACATCCCCGTGTGTCCTTACAGCAACTTACAGCGTGTGACACTTAAGAGACGCTCACTCAACATCTGCTTTCACCAGCGGTCGCTTGACACGCTGGGGTTGGCAAAGTACGGTGATGACGGTGGCGATGGGCACGTCTTCCCCGCCCTGAGCCCAGTGACCCGGTCACGTGCTAAGCACGCCGTATGCACCACTCACCCGACACCACGCGACGACAGGCGAGGTAGGGACCACCATCCTTATTCTGCCGGTGAAGAAACCAGGGGTCTGACGTGTGACGCTACCCTTCTACCCCAGTGTCCGTTTCAGGGTTCGGCAAACCGAGGTCACATGCCTCGGTTGATTCAGGAACCCCCCCCCCAAAGACCTGGTTTAGCGGACAGTGTTTCCAACTGAAGAGGGAAGGACACACGCTCGTTTCTCCCCCTCAAGACCCTGTCACAGGGCATCCGCCAGGAACCGAGTGGCCGACCTGCCTCTCCTTCCCCTTCCAGCCAGCTCCCTCCCCTGGGGCTGCCAAGGCTGAGCGGGGCTCCCCCTGCCAAGGTCCCAACCGCCAGGAAGGGCCTGCCACCCACTCGCCCAGTCCCCACACTGCCCTGCCCCAGGGACGCGACCTGCCAGCCGGCTGCCAGGTGCCCCGTGAGGGGAGAACAAAGGAATCAAAGTCGGTCCCCACCCCACCCTCGGTCCCCGCCAGGCCTCAGCTCCACTGGGCCTGGGCTCAAACTCGGAGGCTGAGAGAGCCGCTCACCTTCCCGAGCCTCAGTTTCCACATCAGTGAAAGGAAAGAAAACCCCAGGGACCCTCCCCGGAGGCCAGGAAGGTGAAGGGAAGAAAGCTGAATCAAGCCAACCCAGCTGAGTGACAGGTTGGGGGGGGGGTGCCCTTAAAAAGGCAGATTCCCGAGCCAGTCTGGCTCATCTGCATATGCAGCTCAGGGAGCTATTTTTTTTTAAGTGTATTTATTTATTTTGGGAGAGAAGAGGCAGTGCGTGGGAGGGGCAGAGAAAGAGAGAGGGAGAGAGAGAGAATCCCAAGCAGGCTCTGCACTGTCAGCACAGAGCCCGAGGCAGGCCTCGAACTCAAGAACTGTGAGATCACCACCTGAGCGGAAACCAAGGGGGGGACGCTCAACCGACTGAGACACCCCGGCGCCCCTAGGGAGCGCTAGTTTGAATGGAGTTTCCAGGGGATTCCGAGGGGCCCCAGGTGGGAGGCACCGAGGTCACGGGCACAGAAGAACTGGCAGCAACAACACCCGGACAACCCACCCGTGTCAGTCCTCAGGCTCGGCCGGCCTTAGCCCGTTCTCCGGCGGGGGCCTCCTCCCCCTCCCCCACATCCCATCGGGGAATGGATTCTGTTCTCTGGCCAGAACCTCAGACCTTCCACCCCCACGGTGGCCGCTGGGATCGTGACCCTCATGAAGTCCTCGCCTAGACCGGTGCAGTAACCGCTAACAGCTCCCCCACCGCCCCCACCCCGGTCCTTCCATCCCGCCACCTTCCCCCTCCCAAAACACGGCCCTGCCCGCATCGCCCGCTTGGGGGCGCGCTCACGTCCGGTGGCGTCGGACTTGCACCAGCAAGGAGCTGAAGCGGAGCTTCCCCAGCCAGCCGTGGCGCTGAGCTGCGGGCCCAGGGCCGCCACCGGCCGCAGAGGCCCGCCTCCTCCCTCCGCTCCTGCTCGCCACCTGCCACCAACCGGAACCTGCCCGCCCCTCAGGGCCGTCTCAGAGGCCACGCCCTCTAGGAACTGCCCCTTGGTCACTTATGGGCACTGGGTACAAGCCGGAGCCGGCCCCGACATCTATCTCTCCGAGGTACAGTCTCTCCCCCTGAGCCCGGGAGGCTGCGGTGACAGACGGGCCTCCCGGCCCCCCCAGATCCTTCCCTGGGACCCACCACAGGCGGCTGTGCCCCAGGACCCCCCACAAGTGGCCGCCCCCCCGGGACCCCCTCCCCACCTTGGCACGCGCTGGGTGCTGCGTTACCCTTAGGCTTTCTCCCTCCTCCCTGTTTACGCCTTTGCAAGATGCCGCATCTGTCCACCCCCCTCAAGTGACCCGCTTTGAGGGTGCCCCGTTTCCTTCCAGCGCCTAAGGGATACACATCCTGTATCAAAACGGCCTTGTCAAACGGGCCACCTGAAATGTCCTGTCTCTCCGGGGCACATAACGTCATTTCTCCATCTAGCTCCTGGGCCAGCACCACCTCCCTGGAGAAATAGTTTCCGAGGCCCCTGAGAAGGGGCCTGCTGTGACCTCAGCTTCTGAGGAGGCCAGAAGCCCCCCACCCCCCGTCTGAAAGCAAGAAAGCAGCATTGCCCCAGTGTACTGGGGACACTGGAGCCTATACCCTAGAGACTAGGGACTTGTGAGGGTCCCCAGTGCGATGCTAACCTCTAGAAGATACTTCTGCAGACCCCTCGGGTCAGGGGGAGCCCACAGGGGAGACAGAAGAGTGAAAAGGGCAGAGGTAAGAATGTCCCTGATGTATCCTCAGGCCCCTGTGGGGAGACAGACACCTGAGGGGCTGGTCTGCCCCCCGCCCCACCGACCCACTCAGCGCCTCAAGGGAGCCGTGAGAAATGTGAATGTTTCCAGAGCTCCCCAGGTGATTCTGATAAGCAGCCGGCCTGGGTGAATAAATGACTTGAAATTCTTACCAACCCAGGGCATACAGTTCTATGATCTAAGAATAATCAGATTCAAAGAGGACTCCAAGTTCCGATTCCACTCTGGGCCTTGGAACAGCCCAGAGGAATTTTGACGGGAGCACGTCATAACCACCTAAAACCTTCTCTTTGGTTTTCTCAGCCTCTCTGCACTCAGAAGATGCTTGCCCCAAACTCAGACTTCATAAAGATCAAAAGATCCCTGCGTTGGGGTTCCAAAGACGCACAGACCTTAATTGCAACACCCAACCTATCTCGGGTATAATTCCATTTAAGTTCTATGAAACAATAAATACATGTTTGAGTTAGTCCCAATATTTATTGGGGTTTAGCAAGAACCCACACTGGTGTATATCTCTGGGTTTTATCTGCATGTCCCGTATAGAGTTATTAAAACACCAAAATATAATTTTAATAATCAGTGGGATTTTAATTAACGTACCATAATGATTCCCATTCAATTGGACTCCTCAGATTCAGAAAGTAATTACTCATTCACGACACTTAATTTGAAGTGTTACCACAGATTTGTATCTCCTGAAGCCACAAGAAGTTAGATCATAATATTTCTTGTTGGAACTTATAGAGCGAGTTCACTTCAGAGAGAGAACGAAGACCGGGTTCCAAGGGAGGAGGGGAAACGCTGGAAAGAGCCGGGAACCAGCTGGGTGGCCTCAGAAGAAGATGAGTGTGGTCTCGGGAGTGAGAACACCACCCTGCTTTCACCAGCGCATCAGATTTCGGCAGCACGGCCCCGCATGCTCCCCTGACCGATGTCTAGAGGTCCCCAGTGTTGAACGCTTCCAGGGAAGGAGAGCTCATTACCACAGAAAGAAAGGCGGCCCGTGCAACCTTGGAAAGTCACTTTTCCTCTCCAAACCTCCGTTCTCCCACCTGCCAAATGGGAGGAATGGGGTCTGCTCAGCCCGCCTTCTTGCTGCCACGAGTCCCCGTGAGCAGCTGGCCGACAGCCTGTCTTCACAGACTGAGACCTATGCAGACACTGGAAGTGTCGAAGATTCATACTGGAAACGTTCTGGTGCCACAATTCCCAAGGACATTGGCAGAGGCCCCAGGGCGTGAGGTCCGTGGCGGGAAGCAGACCCTGGTGGCTGGGGCACCTCTGGATGTCAGGCCACGGACAAGACTGCCTTCAGGACCCCTGCTTGCCTCCAGCCTCCCTGCCACACCCCACCCCAGAGGCAGCTCCCGCTGGCCCCATATGGCACCCATCTTGACCATGGCCCAGTGTCAGGGAACATGATGGCTCCAGGTGCAGAGCGAATGAGAGCTGAGCCTCCGGCCTTTCCAAGCAGGGGGCACACCAGAGCTAAGAGAGAGAGAGCCTGCTTCCCGGTGTGCCCCGAGAAACACGCAGCATGTGCGAAGGAGAGCTGGACAGGGGCGGCTACTGCAGGAGGGCTCAGGATAGACAGCAGGCAGTCGGGTCAACCCACGTCCCTCCATCTCCAAGAAGATGACTATTTTTTTTTAATGTTTTTATTTATTTTTGAAGGTGAAAGACAGAGCATGGGTGGGGGAGGGGCAGAGAGAGAGGGAGACACAGAATCCGAAGCAGGCTCCGGGCTCTGAGCCGTCAGCCCAGAGCCCGACGCGGGGCTCGAACTCACAGACCGCGAGATCATGACCTGAGCCGAAGTCAGACGCTGAACCGAATGAGCCACCCCGGCGCCCCAGGAAGATGACTATTTTAAATGAGATAAATATCACTCCACCTGCACAAAAAGTATCCCCACACTGACCACTTGGGGCCAAGGTCCAGAGAGGCACCTTAGTCGCTTCCGAGCGGCGCGTCTCCACCTGGAACATTCGGCTGTATCCGGGAGATGTCTGGTTATTACACCTCGAGGGCATCACTGGCATCTACTGGTGAAGGCAGCAGTGCTGTTCCACACCCTACAAACCACAGAACAAATACTTATCCGTCCAAAAGGTCAAGGGTGCTGAGACGGAGAAGCCCCAGTCTGCAGTGGCACAGATAATGGCAGAGTTAGACTCATCCCCGAGCCGTCTGCCTCCCGAGATCGTCGGAAGACACACGGCGCATCCCGAGGCCAGACGTGGAAGGCGTTGCAAACACCAAGGCTCTCCCTCCGCGGTGGAACTTCTAGCCCGGCGCATACTTACAGCCGTGTAAATCCGGGCAGTATCTTGCACGGCTTCAGGCTTCACTGTTAGCGCAGACCTCCGGCCACCGTGGGTTGATCATTCCCTAGAGAACTGCCATGCTGAACCCTTTTGCAGTGGAACTTGGCTTCCCCCAGTTTTGACCCCCACAAAGAAGACAAGCCCCGCATGTTCAGCCAACTCTCCTTGCGTGCAAATCTGCACTGAACGTACATGAAAAGGCCAGCCCCTGGGAGGCTCTCAGGAAGTGGACGTCCTGTGAATTCCAGCAGGTGAATCTGACCATGAGGCACGAGAACATTCTATACTGTTTATTGTCAAGGGCTGGCCCAAAACCAGGTGCCTCGGGGCACACATTTTTATGTTCTTCCCAGTTTTGAAGGGCCCAAGGAAGGAAAATAAACAGAGTCGTTAAGAACCGATTGTCGTTTCACTCACTGAAAGAGTTCTCCCCCTGCAGACCCACAGGGCACACGGCAGGGGCTGGGGCTCTGGTGTGGGTAGGAGAGCCCTCCATTACGGCAAGTGAGGAGACTGGGGCACAGAGAGAAAGGATTTCCTCCAGGTGCTCAGTGGGCCTCGTGGACCCCTGACTCTTAGGACATTCCAGAGCAAAACTACTCTGATGCAAGGTGCACCCTAATGTATTCTTTTTGTTTGGTTATTTATTTCTTTTGGGAGAGAGAAAGAGCATGCGTGGGGGAGGGGCAGAGAGAGAGAGGGAGACGGAGAATCCCAAGTGGGTTCTGCATTCTCAATGAAGAGCCCGACGCGGGGCTCAAATCCACGAACCATGAGATAACGATCTGAGCCAAAACCAAGACTCAGACTCAGACGCTTAACTGACCGAACCACCCAGGTGTCCCCCTTAATGTATTCTTATAGGAATTTTTTGTGGCCCAAAGAATTAATAATATCATGGCCAGTTAATGTCTCTAACGGAAGGGAGAGAAGGGAGTGGAGGCAAGTGTCAATTATTCCCTTTTCACAGCAATTTCAAGGACACATTCCAGAATAATGATGCTAAAAGGACCTCAAAGGGTGTCCAACCCACCCCCCACTCACCCATCCTGCAGCCGAAAAGACTGACATCAAGAATGGTAAAGTTTCTTGAGCAGACACATAGTCATGGTCAAATGCCAGGCGCCCCAAAAGGAAATATTCACGTGGGTAAACACAAGGAAGGTGACAGAGGGAGGGAAGGGCCAAGAGTACACAAAACCAAAGCAGAGACACAGAGCACTGGCTGGGGAAATCCCCCCATCACCCAAGGAAAGGATCAATAGACAGTACGACGAGCAAAATGATGGCAGGCAAGAAAGCTCTGTCACGGTGACACAGTATGTGTGCGACAGGGATTCCAGACAGTCCGGGGCAGACAGACAGTCAGAACTAACTTGAGGACCAAGAGAAACAATTTCCCTGAAATGAATATCTTTCTTTGTGTTGTTTTCACGTCGTAAATATTAGACAAAATTAAAGAGCCCAAGGCGTTACGTGACTCTTTTTTCAGTCTGAAGGATGAAAAAAAAAAAAAAGTACCAGCATCCACACTAACATAACAATGAGTTGGCACCAGAACTTTCCTCCACATTCCTGAATAACGGAACAAGTCAGACCATTCTCCTCAGTTAAGGGGGTCGCAAGCCAAGAATCGACCCCCGCCAAGAAACCGCTCACTGCAGAAGCAAGGAAAGGGAATTTCCAAACAGCAAGGATGCTGAGGCTATATCCCTCAGTGCCTCTGGAGGAGAAAACACAGATGCCCTTCAAAGAAATTTTCTAGATAACTAAAATCTCTGTCAAAATGGCCAAGAGCTATGAATAACGGGGATGTTGAAGAGAAACTAAATATTTAGCTTTGATGGGGGAAACCAAGGCAGGAGGAAATGGCAGGTAGAACTCAGTGTCTTTATAACCTGCAGCCTCAAGTGACAGACCCTTGAGGCCAGCAGAGTAAGGTGTCTCCAGAACTCCCCACTGTGTTAATGCTAATGCTTTGCTAGAGGGAAAAACAACCTTAACTTGACAAGAGCTAAGCCTCCAGGATCTGGGGAGTCTCCTTTAGCACATGAAAACCTCATTGGAAACTTCCCCTGGACTTTACCTTTGCCCCCAACTCCCAGGTATATAACCAATCTCTTCTCAGGGTCTGGGGAAGCTCTTCCTGCCCATGGGTCCTGTGCCCGCGCTTGAATAAAATCACATTTTTGCACCAAAGACGTCTTCGAGAATCCTTTCTCGGCCGTGGACCCCCATGAACCCCACCTTCACCCCAAAACTTCATCAGCCTCACTGGTGAACAAGGAAATGCAAATTAAAACCAGCGGGCCTCCTGTTTTCCAATGAAGTGGCTGTAAATTATTTGTTCGCCATAGAGTCAACGTTACTTATCCCTCGCCTCTGAGGCCAGATATGTTTCCCAACTGAGAAATGTTCACATTCTAGAAAGGAACTTTGTCGCGCGGGGAAACCATGAGCAATCCTCCTAGCTATGGTCTGAAGGCTTGTCTCCCGCAGAGTGGCGGGCCCCTCTCGCCACGTGGGGGTGCGAGGAGAGGTCAGCATCCCCGAACCCCACCCAACCGGGCGGGTACCCTGACCTCAGACCCCCATCCTCCACAGCCGAGAGGAAGCAAGGTTTGTTGTTCGGCCCAGACTTTGACTGCTTGTGCGTTTTGTGGGTTCTCCACCTAAGTTCTCTCTTGGAGAAATCAGGTGGGTTGAAGCGTGACCGCCAGGGCTGCTCAAATAAGTAAAAATCGCCATGGGGGGTGTGGGGGGGAGAATGACCAGAAAGCATAGCTTCATGTTGCGGACGGAATTACAGACGAAATGGCTTGGAACTTGAGCTGAGCTGAGGACATGTTGCCATTCCCCTGCCTGGAGGACGAGGAAAAGGCCACCTGGGAGGAAACCAGCCACGGGCACCCTGTGCCAAGAGGACAGAAATCTCCGTCACGGTTTCTGCGAATCTAGTTCCTTCTACAGAACACAAAAACCGGACTTGGCTTTGATGGTACACAGAAACCCACAACTTTGCCATCGAGGCATGAAAGACACTGACTTTCTGGTAGCAGAAGGCATTAGTTCATCACCACTGGTTTATCCTCAAGATAAAAGAAAAATCTCCTTCCCCCCCCCAATCAAGCTAATCTTGCTAGTGATAGATCACCATCCGTCACACACTGTCCTCCTGTGCAGTGGTCACTCCTGCGGTCAGGATGAAGCATCAGCCACACCGGCTCTTGCCTCAGTGGACCGCTGGGTGCAGGACAGGTTCCTCTATGCTCTTATAAAATATCCCACACAAAGTAAATAATTCTAAATCCAGGGGCACCCGGGTGGCTCAGTCGGGTGAGCGTCCGACCTCAGCTCAGGTCACGATCTCGCGGTTCGTGGGTTCGAGCCCCGCGTCGGACTCTGTGCTGACAGCTCAGAGCCTGGAGCCTGCTTCGGATTCTGTGTCTCCCTCTCTCTCTGCCCCTCCCCTGCTTGCACTCAGTCTCTCTCTCGCTCTCCAAAATAAATAAACATTAAATAATTCTAAATCCTGCCCCCTACACACGCATACATCCCCTTAGAGCCTTGGGGAGCAGTGGAAAGGGAATTGTTTGCAGATTTGCAGAGACTTTGAGACTGTCCTTCAAGGAGTGAGGGCTAAATAATGCCTTTCGGACACACAAAGGCTGAAAGAATTGAGCACCAGCAGACCTGCACTTAGGAGGATTGTTAAAAGAAATTCCTCCCGCACAAGGAAAAGGATACTAAATGAAAATCCGGATCCACACAAAGGAATGGGGAGCGCCAGACAGGGTAACTCCGTGGATAAATATAAAGATGTTTTTCCTATTCAAAACCCTCTCAAAGATAATTGACTGCTTCAAGGAGATATAAAAACGTGTTGTGAGGTTTAGAGCACGAGAAGAAGTGCAGTGTGTAACAAGTGCACAAAGGCCGGGAGAACACTGTTGCAGGTTTCTTGCACCGTACGTGAAACGGAACAGTGTCACTGGAAGGCCGTGATAAATTAAAGATACATATTAAAAACCCTAAAGCAGCAATTAAAATAACTCAACAAAAAGTTAAAGCTCATATACCAATAAAGGAGACAAAACAGAATGACAATCAAACTACACCATCCAAAGGAAGGGAAAGAAAACAATGAATACATGAGACCAAGAGAACACCAAAGGCAATATGGTAGGTTGAAACACAACCATATCAGTAGTGGCATTAAAATTAATGATCTAAACACCACAAGTAAAAGGCAGAATTTGGGGGCACGTGGGCGGCTCAGTCGGTTAAGCGTCCGACTTCGGCTCAGGTCACGATTGTGCGGTTCGTGAGTTCGAGCCCCGTGTCGGGCTCTGTGCCGACGGCTCGGAGCCCGGCGCCTGCTTCGGATTCTGTGTCTCCCTCTCTCTCTGCCCCTCCTCCCTCACACTCTGTCCCTCTCTCTCTGTCTCAAAAAATAAATAAACATTAAAAAATTTTTTAAGAAAAGAAAATCTCAACATCTGCTTTTCAATAATCGACAGAACCAAGTGGACAGAAAGTCATTAATAGTACCTGAACACTACTAGCCAACTTGACCTAATTGACGTTTACAGAGCACTTTACCCAACAATAGCAGAAAACACATGAAACAGTCCCCAGAATAGAACATATTGTGGGCCATCAAACAAGTCTCAACAACCCAGATCCTAACAGTATGGTCACTGACCACAAGGGACTTAAGTTGAAAGCCAGTAACACAAAGATATCTAAAGAATTTATAAGAATTTGGCAATTAAATAACGTACATCTAATAACTCATGGGTCAGAGGAGAAATCAAAAGGAACATTAGAATGTAGTATAAACTGAATGAAAATGAAAACAATCAAAATTTGTAGGATGCTGTTAGATAGCACTCAGGATGAAATGTCTAACTTTAAATGTCTGTATTAGAGAAGAAGAAAGTTCTCAACTCAATAATCTTAGCTTCTGCCATAAAAAAAATACTTGAAAAAGAACAAATAAACCAAAATTAAGTAGACAAAAAGGAAATAAAAACAATCAGAGGAGAAATCAAAGAAATAGAAAACCAATAGAAAAAAAATTGACAAAACCAAAAATTGTTCTTCGAAAAGATCCATACAGTGGCTGAGACTCTAGCCAGACTGATTAGGGAAAACAGAGAAACAAATCAGCAATATCAGAGATCAGAGCAATGATATCACTACAGACTCTGCACATATTAAAAGTATAGTTAGGAAACATAATTAAAAAATCTTATTCCGGGGTGCCTGGGTGGTTCAGTCGGTTGAGCGTCCTACTTCAGCTCAGGTCATGATATCGCAGTTTGTGGGTTCGAGTCCCGCGTTGGGCTCTGTGCTGACAGCTCGGAGCCTGGAGCCTGCTTCGGATTCTGTGTCTCCCTCTCTCTCTGCCCCTCTACCCAACTCTGTCTCTCCCTGTCTGTGTGTGCATGTGTGTGTGTGTGTGTGTGTCTCTCAAAAGTAAACACTAAAAAAATTTTTAATATAAAAATATTTATGCCAACAGAATCAATCATTTAGATGAAATGGACAAACTATAAACTCACACAAGAAGAAATAAATTCCCCAAATGGCACTTTAACTAGTAAAGACATTGAAATTGTAGTCAAAAACTTCCCCAATAGAAATCACCGGGTCCAGATGGCTATACTTGTGAATCCTATTTGAACATTTCAGAAGGAGATAATATTAAACTCTCCCAGAAAATAGAAAAGGAAGGAACATTTCTCAGTGCATTCTATAAAGCCAGCAAAATCCTGATACCAAAATAAGATTAAGATATTAGAAGAAAATAATAGCACAAAACCCATATAAAAACAAATAAAAACTTTTTAAAAATGTTTTTAAACTTCTTTTTAAAATTGGATTCAAACTGAATCCAATAACATCATGGCCAAGTGGGCTCTTTTGTGGGAATAAAAGACTGGTTTAATTTCTGAAAATCAACCAATGTCGTTCGTCATATTAATAGGCCAAAAAATGAAAAAAGTATATATGATCATCTTCATAGATACATAAAAAGCATTTGGCCAAAGCAAGCATTCATTTTGGATTTTTTTTTAATCCTCGGCCAACTAGAAATAGAAGAGAGCTCAGTCAGTTGAGCGACCAACTCTTGATTTCGGCTGGGGTCATGATCTCACAGTTTGTGAGTTCAAGGCCCACATCAGGCTCCATGCCATCAGCTCAGAACCTGCTTGGGATTCTCTCTCTCTCTCTCTCTCTCTCTCTCTCTCTCTCTTTCTCTCTTGGCCCCTCCCCTGCTTGATCTCTCTCTCAAAATAAATGAATAAATATTTAAAAATTAATTGATTAATTAGTTAATTAATTAAATTCTCAGAGACATGCAAAAGGCCCAGAATGGGAAAAAAAAAAAAAACTTGTAAAAAGAACATAATTGGAAGATTAAAACTACTTGACTTTGAGACTTAGGAGGCTAAAATAATCAAGACAGTGTAGTATTGCTGTTGAGATAGACAAACAGATTAGACTCCGAAAATAAATCCACATAAACATAGTCCATTGATTTTCAACTAAGATGTAAAAGTAATTCAGCAGAGGAAAGATAGTCTTTTCAAAAAGTAGTGCAGATAATCATGTGCGAAAAAAGAACTTTAACCCATACCTCATCTGACGTACAAAAATTAACCTGGAATAAATGATAAACCTAACGTAAAGCATTACATTGGAATGCTGTTAGAATTACTATAATTCTAAAACTTTTATAAGACACTCTACAAGAAAATCTTTGTAACCCTTGATTAAGCAGTGATTTTTAGCTACAACAGCAAAAGCACAATGCTTAAAGGTAAAAAAGAAAGAAAGAAAGAAAAGAAAATCAAATTATCAGCAAAATTAAGAACTTCTCTTCAAAAGACATTGTTAAGAAATTGAAAAGTCAAGGGGTGCCCGGGTGGCTCAGTCGGTTAAGCATCTGACTTCCCGCTCAGGTCGTGATCTCACGGTCCGTGAGTTCGAGCCCCACACATCAGGCTCTGTGCTGACAGCTCAGGGCCTGGAGCCTGCTTCAGATTCTGTGTCTCTCTCTGTTCCTCTCTTGCTCACACTCTGTCTCTCTCTCTCCCAAAAATAAAGATTAAAAAAATTGTTTTAAAGAAATTGAAAAATGAAGTCACAGAATGGGAGAAAATATTTGCAAACCACATATCTGATAAAGAACCAACACCAGAATTTGTAAAGAGCTCTTAAAACTCAATAATAATAATTTATTATTATTGTTTATTGTTATTATTATTATTAATGTTTAATTTAACAACAGACAAAAGATTTGAACAGACACTTTACCAAAGCAAATAAAGGAATGTCAAATACACACCTAAAAAGACACCTACCATCGTTAGCCATTGGGGGAGTGTAAGTTGAAAACTGCAGTGAGCTACCCCATCTATTAAATAGAATGTGGAAGATTCAGAAGCCTTCTCTTACCAAAAGTGGGTGAGGCTATGGAGCCCTAGAATTCACTCCCGTTTCTGGTGGGAATGTGAAGCCATACCATCACTTTGGAAAACAGTCTCACAGTTTCTGCATTGTCAAACACACACCTCCTATCTGTGGTCCACTGTCAGGTATTTACCCAAGAAAAAAGAAAATATACGTCCGTGCAAAGACTCATACCTGAATGCCCATAACCATTTTATTTGTAATAATCCATAGCTGGACACAGCCCAGGCGTCCATGGCAGCTGACCTGACTAACAAATTGTAGGACAGACATCCAATGGAATACCACTCAGCGGTTTAAAAAAAAAAAAAAAAAAAAAAAGGAGTTTTTCCTGCTGGAAACTGCATCACTGAATCTCCAAGTAATTATGCAGAGTGGAAGAAGCCAGATGTAGAAGAGTACAAGGGGTACCATTGCATTCAAAGAAAACTCTAGAAAATGCAAACTAATCCCCAGGACAGAGAGCAGACCAGGGTTGCTTGAGGGTGGAGAAGGGGCAGGAAGCAGAGATCGCAGAGGAGCTTGAAGAAATGTTGGGAGGTGTTGGATACATTCTCTGTCTGGTTTGTGGTGACGGTTTCATGGGTACCCGAATGTCAAGGCTTATCAAAATGTGCACTCTAAGCCTGTGTGGTTTATTGCTTGTCAATTAGACCTCAATAAAGCTGTCATAGATGATGATGGACACGAGCTTTCCAGACCCACAGCCCCCACCCTTTCACCTGTATTACTAACCTGAGTCTAACACCAGAGGGAAGTTTCTAATGAATGAACCTGTCTGTGTTTCTTTTTTCTTTTTTCAATTTTTTTAAATTGTTTATTTGTTTTTGAGTGAAAGAGAGAGAGAGAGACAGAGCGTGAGCAGGGGAGGGGTAGAGAGAGAGACACACAGAACTCAAAGCAGGCTCCAGGCTCTGAGCTGTCAGCACAGAGCCGGATGCGGGGCTTGAACTCACAAACTGTGAGATCATAACCCGAGCCGAAGTCGGACATTTAAGCAACTGAGCCACCCAGATGCCCTGAACCTGTCCATGTTTCTGCCGGCCATTCCGTAGCACAAGTTGAAAAGAAGTCCTCAAAATCGCCAAATATCCTTGCAGCTGGCTCTGACATTTCCCCTGTGGTCCTGAATTGTGTTCGGACTGTTCACCCAAACAGCTGGACCTGGGACTCAGACACAGTTGCAGCCCCAGGCTTACACACAGCATGGGCACTGAGGTTCTGTCAGCTCACAGAGAACAGTGTCCCTGCTTTCTCCCAAAGTCAGATCTCCGGCCCTGTCAATAGGCAAGACGGCTGTGTGCAAAGTTGGTACCAAAACGCAGGCATTCGTACTCATGTATTTGTCGCCACAAGGGGACTTCCATTCCTCTCGTCAAGTCTTACTTTGGGCTCTGTCTTAATAATCTTGCTGACTGACTTTTTTGTTCATGCATTAGACCTAAAGCAATATCATATATATGTTTGGGTTCTTTTTTTTCCCCAATCCACAGTGGATTCTGGGGTGGGGGAGGGTTTCTGGGAGAAATGCTGGCCAGCTAGATGGAGGCAGCAGCACAGAACTACAAGGGATCTAGAGATGATGAAGGAGGCGAGTCCACACATTTTCCAAGTGAGGGGCCCAGAGAACCAGAGAAGAGGTGGATCTCCCCAGCGTCACACAGTAAGTTGGTGGCCAAGATAGGACACAGAAGCTTCCCTTGCCATTTAAGGTATTCAGAATCTTCTAGATAGAAAATTGATTTTTATAGTGCACATGAAGATAGGTATGATATTGAAGTTCAAGTATAGTGCTCAGCAATGCTTACAGATTGCCTGCTAACAGGAACATACAGTTGTATTTGTGAAGCAGCCTCGGAAGGAAGGAGGGAGGGTGGGAGGGAGGAGGGAAGGAAGGAAGGAAGGAAGGAAGGAAGGAAGGAAGGAGGGAAAGCAGGAAGAAGGGAGGGAAGGAGGAAGGGAGAGAAGGAGGAAGGGAGGGAAGGAGGAAGGGAGGGAGGAGGGAAAGAAGGAAGGAGGGAGAAAGAGAAGGCAGAAAGGAGGAAAAGAGCCATCACCATTTTGACAAACTAAATTGGAGAGGAGTGACATTTTACCCTGTTTCCTTTGAGGACCAAATGGAAAGGACTATGGTGATGCCAAAAAAGACAAATATGGATTCTGAGAACATGGTGGCTTCACTGTGCGGGTACAAAACAGCACAATGTCTTCAGAGTTGAGCAGATCCAGATCCTGCAACAACCCAGCCCTTAGGGTCACTGGGCTGAGAGATTAGGGCAGAACTTCCGGGTCTCAGGTCTGGGTTAGGCCACCGGGGCTGCCTCTCGGCACCACCTGCGATTCCCCCCTACAGTGTTCACCGTCACTGGTGGCTTATGGGTTTGATTATTTGTTCAGCTCAGTTCCTAGTTCAGAAGCTCCAGGGGAGCCAGGGCTGCTTATGGCTGTATCCCCAGAGCCTACAGGACTCAAGAAAGACCTGGAATGGAATCCTCTCTAAACAGAGGCTGCAATCAGACCAGGATAATGAATGATGATGATGGTGATGATGGTGATGATGATGGTGATAACAATGATGATGATGACGATGATGGTGGTGATGGTGATGGTGATGGTGATGGTGATGATGGTGATGGTGATG
>NW_026057582.1:5589485-5662243 GCF_023721935.1 Panthera uncia | reverse complement strand
TGGTGATGGTGATGATGGTGATGGTGATGGTGATGATGGTGATGATGGTGATCTTTTATTGAGCTTCTATTCTACACCAAACCCCTTGTAGGTACTTCAGCTCTGTTTCCTAGCAACAGTGCTTCAAAGTAAACATTGATCGCCTCATTCCATATGAGGAAAAGGAAGCCCAGTGTGATGGAGTGACTCCCATGGTCTCACAGCTAACTAAACCCAGTTCATTCCCCTGCTCCCAACTATCTGGAATGGGTCCTGCATGGAGCAGGTGATCAGAGACAGCCACACGGGAGGGAACATTCTTGCAGCCTCAGCACATCACCAGCCAAGTCAGCGGGTTGCACAGGCCTGGCCCACCCGTGGAGGCAGGTCTCTTCCGCTGACCAGCCAATCAGTCTGCAGCAGGAAGTTTCTTCTGCTCCCCCCACCACCCTTATCTCCTGTCAGGGCTGCTCAGCAAGGTCATGATCACAACCCTTTATCAAAACATCTTCACCTCCTGGGGACACAGCCCAGCCATCTCACAACAGCAATTTCCTTTAGTTCCTTCCCCTACCACAGGCATCACAAATTAAAACCAGAAACCCCAAACTGAAACCTGAGGGAAACTTCCATATAGGGCCTGGCCTGTAACAGAGGCCACAGAGAAATATATGTAGTGAAACTTTTCCTTCTCCTTCATCTGGTGAGCTCCTACCCCACATAACCCCAGCTCCAATGGCCTTCCCCCTGGAAGATTTACTAATGCCTCCCAGCCCCCAGTTACCACAGTCAGTGTTCTGACGATGCCTTGTCCGCTTGTCTCCCTGGATTGTAATTATCTGGTTTTGTGTCTGTCTTCCCTATAACCTGGAGGGGATAAACTTCCTCCTGATGCAAATGTAGGTTAACCACTCAGAATGAATATAAGATTTAATCACAGTTGATCAAGTTACTAGCTCTGTGACCTTGGTCAAGATTGCCTTTCTGAACCAGTTTGTGTATCTGTACAATGGAAATAAAGTAGGTCTCCCTGTCACTGTGGGAATTAATCATTTCAAGTGCTAAATATACAGCAGCCACTTAACAAATGTTAGCACTGCCCCCTCCCACCTCCCACTTTCCCATGCCAATACCATACCTAGCACGTTGAGATTCTCACTAATGTTTGTTTAAAGAAATCTCTACATGGGTGGAATTAAATGAAATGTTGAGGTTCTACTCAATATACAATCCCTAGAAGAACAAGGAGAAATCTGACCCAAAGAGCCTCCAGCGCCCTGCCAATGAAATGAGTCCGTGCAGTTAGACCCTACTGCTCCTGTTTTCTCTTCTTGGACTCACAGAAAGACTACGTTTCCCAGCCTCCCTTGCAGTGATGGTAGGGCCATGTGACTAGGTTCTGGGCAATGGATGCTGGTCTTTCTAAGCTCTAAACCACTCCACATGGTCCTCCGTGCCTGCCCTCTACCCCTTCACCTCTGTGCCCCTGGCTAGAGGTAAAGGACTCTGAAGTAGTGAAGCGACATAATGGAAGGAGCCCAATTTCACAAGTCAATGCTAGAAGGAGCCAGCAACCCTCAGTGGATGCTAACAAAAGAAAAAAATAAACTTTTACTATGTTAAGTCACTGAAATGCCAGGTTATTTGTTATAGCAGCTAGTGCTACCCATCCTGACTATTAAAGAACTAGGAGACAAAAAAAAAAAAAAAAAATGGCATCAGCTTTTCTATCAGTCAAGCAGTGGTGAGTGAAGAAACAGATATATTAGGATGGATGGATGGACATCTAGTTATTCAGGGCAAGCATTTTCTAAGACTATTGTCTGTGATAATGTGGAGGGCAGAACCCATGCCTCCCAAACTTATAGCTCTAGGGAAGATGTCTGAAAACAGAGCATTAATAATCTGTGTGTATCAGATACAGTTGGGCGCAACCGGGAAAACATTATAAAGGGATAAACTCAGAAAAGAGCTACCTGACTGGCTCTGTGCTGGCAATGTGGAGCCTGCTTGGGATTCTCTCTCTCTCCCTCTCTCTCTGCCCCTCCCCTGCTCATGTGCTGTCTCTCTCTGTCTCTCTCAAAATAAAGAAATAAAACATTAAAAAAAATAATTACCCAGTTGGCAAGCAGGTTGGAAGGGGAATAGAAAGTCCAGAAATGTGGGGCCCTACCAAGTTAAAAAAAGTCAACGGCTTCTGGTCCCAAACAGAAACGAAATTTGAAAATTGGAGGGGCAAAGGCCCAGTAAATCCTCTGCTTTTGGATAAAGTAACTTAAAGCAAAGATCGGATTAAGGGTGTGGCTCAGGAGGGACCTGGGGTGTGGTTACTGGTACGAGAGCAAAGCAAGCTGTGCAGAAGCTGCTAGAGTTCTTGAGGGCTAGGCATTGTGAAAGAAACCAAAAGTGAATGTTAAAAGCCTTTCGCTATTCAAGACTTAGGACACTTTTTGTTCTAGAAGAAAGCACAGGGGAACATCTTCATGACCTGGGGCTAGGTGACGATTTCTTAGATGCAGAAGGAAAAAGTGCAATCCTAAAAGAAAAACTTGATAGACTTCCTCAAAATTATAACCTCTGCTCTTCAAGACACTGGCAAGAAACTTCACACAAGCCAAAGGCTGGGAGAAAATACCTGCGAATTATGTTACGTAATAAGGAACACCCACAACCTGAAATGAGGAAACAACTCAACAACCCAATGGACAAAAGATCTGAAGAGGCAGATCACTGAGGAAGGTACTTAGAAGAAAACAGACACATGAAAGGATGCCCCACATCACCCGTGGTGAAGGGAATGCAAATTATCCTCCTAAATAGAATGGCAAAAACCAAAACTGAGTGTGGACAGAAAAAGGAAGTCACTGTTGCTCCTGCACTTTGCTGGTGGGGATGCAACATAGCACGGCTGCTTTGGGAGACGGTTTGGCAATTTCTCACAAAATGAGACAGGCACTTGCCATCTGACCCAGTAATTCCGCCCCTGTGTGTTGACCGAAGACAGATGAAACCTTAGGTTCGCATCAAAACCTGGATGCAAATGGTGGCAGAAACTTTGTTCACGATCCCAGCCCCAAAACAAGAATCTCTGTGAAATCCTTCAAGGTGACATCCAGACAATGGAATACTGCTTGGCAACAAAAAAGGATGAACTCTCGATTCACTCAACAACCTAGATGCATCTCAGTGCATTGTGCTGGCTGAATGGCATTTGACTCAAAAGCTACATGCTGTATGATTCCAAAACAGATCAGCAGGGCCTGGGGTGGGGTGGGGGCGGGGGGTTGACCAGAGGGGTTGAATACAAAGAATGAGGGAAATTTGGGGGTGATGGAACTACCCTAAGTCTTGATTGTGGTGGTTGTTACATGATTATATGTGTTCACCATAACGAATAGAGTAGCTGTCCACTAACAGGTGAATTTTATCATCCTTAAATTATATCTCAACTTTCAAAATACTTTTTATTAAGTTTTTTTAATGTTTATTTTTTTGAGAGAGAGAGGAGGGGAGGGGCAGAGAGAGAGAGGGAGACCCAGAATTGGAGGCAGGCTCCAGGCTCCGAGCTGGCAGCACAGAGCCCGACGCGGGGCTCGAACTCATGAACCGCAAGATCATGACACCCAACCGGCTGAGCCCCCCAGGTGCCCCTAAAATACTTTTTTAAAATCTCATGGTGGGTAATGGATATTGCTTAGCATTAAAAACACATGCACACATCACACTTAAGCCCCCACCGTTCCTTGAACAAGAGGCACACTTTAAGCCTGCACGGTCCCCAGAGAGGGCATTATCCCTCAACAACCACTTCAGATGTAACCAAGGAGGGGCATAGACCAGGAAGAACCTCTAAATCGGGGATCCAGGAGGAACAGAGATCCCCAGAGCAGGGAGTTTGTCCTGGACACCAGGATCAGGCCTTAAGCAAGGACAGTCCCCAGTCCCCAGGGCAAGGGCCCTTCACAATGTCCACAGGACCTGAGGATTTCAGACTTGCTCCAGATCCAGGAGGCTCCCATCTCCCCATCATCCACCTTCCTCCAGGAAGAGTTTTTTCACAACTCCACAGCCCCTGTCCCAGCGCTCTGTGTCGGACACAAGGGAAATGGGTAGCTTTGTCTTTTTAGTTCATAAGTCACACCCAGAGAAGACCTGTCCAGGACCTGTCTCATCAGATGATGACGTGAGCAAGAAATCAACTTTTATTTTCTTAAGCTCCTGGAGGCTGGCATGCGGGTTGTTTCCATAACCAGTGCAGTTACTTCTGACTGATGCACATGGTCATATTTAAGGAAGCAGGTAGTGAGCTGCCCATGAGTGCGTCTAATGTCTGAGCCAAGTCAGAAGGCTGGACAACATCCAAGGAGCTTGAGTAACTTCTGCAGGAACACAGGTGGTGTGGAAATGGCCAGACGTCAGCGTGAGTGCGGTCAGTCGGGGCTCCTGCGTGCAGAGGCCACCTCCCTCCAGCAGCGACAATTTGAACAGATAGATGGATCCCAGCATGACCTCCTCCAAAAAAGACCCTGCCCCACTGCAGAGAAGCAAGCCTGTGGGAGCCCAGGGACAGGGATCTGGGAACAGGTGGGCAAAATCTGGCTAGTCTGTGGTTCACTGGCTGATAAGAGCCACGATCCAATTTCTGAGGAAAGTCCCCACTAGCACAAGGCAGGGCCCAACCTGAAGAGACTAGAATGACCTGGGTTTCCAGGAAACACCTGCAATAGAGAAACCTGATTCCCAAACCTAAGACCCAGTTAGGAAACGAGAACCTAGGACAAGGCCAAAACCCAGAGGCCAAACGACTTACAAGGGCAGGAGTGGATTAACCCCATGAGAGGCAATTCTGAGCAAAAAGAGAGGAATGCTTCTGGCTCCCAGCCCCCACATGCCAGGTGACACTGGTCCCAGAGGCCAGCACAGGGGTGAAGCAGGAGAGTAGGGGTGAAGTTATCTCCGTTGGAGGTAGAAAAGCTCAGGAGACACAGAAGTCCAGCAGGACCTGCTGTTTAAAGTTTCTTTATCAGAGCTTTATCGTGCATATCAAAGTTCCCGAATTAGTAACAAGGGGTGTGAATGCACTGGTGGGGGCTATTTGGAAAGTGGGAAATCTAAAGATTAAAACAAGTCAAGGGAAGGGCGCCTGGGTGGCTCAAGTCGGTTAAGTGCCCGACTTTGGCTCAGGTCATGATCTCACGGTTTGTGAGTCGGAGCCCCACTATGGGGCTCTCTGCTGTCAACACAAAGCCTGCTTCGGATCCTCTCTCTCTGCTCCTCCCCTGCTCGTTGTCTCTCTCTCTCTCTCTCTCTCCCTCTCTCTCTCTCTCAAAATTAAATAGTGGGGCACCTGTTTATTTAGGTGCTGGCTTTATTTATTTAGGGCCGGCTCAGCCAGTGAAGCATCCGACTTCGGCTCAGGTCATGATCTCACAGTTCGTGGGTCCAAGCCCTGCGTCGGGCTCTGTGCTGACAGCTCAGAGCCTGGAACCTGCTTCGGATTCTGCGTCTCCCTCGCTCTCTGCCCGTCCCCCACTCACACTCTATCTCTCTCTCTCAAAAATAAACATTAAAAAAATTTTAGTCAAAAAATAATAAAAACCGTTAAATTTTTCTTAACTTAAAACAAGCCAAGGGAAATCTTGCTTTCAAGATATTTGAAATATGTGCAATATAGGCCCGCAATAGGGACCAAGCCATAAATGGTTACCTATGACAGGACAGAAACTAGATTATGAGTTCCGTGGAAATGAAACCATGAATCTTTCTGTCCGTGTGTCTTACACACTGCTTAGCTCCCAAGGCACATGGACAGATAAGTGGTTAGTGTGAAAACAGAGGTTACAGAAAACACATTTTATTCCTTGAGTGATTTAAACAGCACTTTATGTCCTTACAGAGTGGTGAAGTTTGTAAGGTCCATCCACGACTACTGTGTCACAGGGTTTTCCCACAGCCCTCGGAGACACATGCCCATTATCTCCAGGTGGCCAATGCAGAAAGGGAGGCCTGGCAAGGTGGGGTGAGCCCAAATCTGGCCTCTCCAGAGCAGGGTTTCTCCCCCTCTGCACTACCCACGTTTGGGACCAGGTAGTTCTCTGCCATGGGGGCTAGGCCCATGGATTATGGGA
The DNA here is from genome assembly GCF_023721935.1 of Panthera uncia. Classification (NCBI taxonomy): domain Eukaryota; kingdom Metazoa; phylum Chordata; class Mammalia; order Carnivora; family Felidae; genus Panthera; species Panthera uncia. The sequence goes on along the minus strand of NW_026057582.1, from coordinate 5,656,136 downwards.
AGGTTAGCGGTATCCCCGGTCTCTTCCTAGTAGATGTCAGCAGCAACACCCCCATACAGATTGCGATTATCCAAAATGTCTCCAGACATTGGCAAATGTGCCCTGAAGGGAGGGGTGGGAGGGGAGGGTAAACCCTCCAACTGAGGATCAGTGCTCTAGGTGGATTAACTCACACCCCTGAGGAAGGTGCTAGGCCACAGGCCCTCATTTCAAACCCTTGGGGCCTGACGTAGATTAGAATCCAGAAGATTCTGAATTTTAGAAAGATAAACAGATAACATCGCAGTGGAGTCTGGGGCCGTCTCCCATCATCCCAGACATTACTATTTCTCCCGCAAAATGAATGAATATCGGCATTAAGTAGGATAAGTGAAGATTACAGAGTCCCACATCCGTTCGGGTCAGGGTTTGCCTCCAGATGAGTTTGCTATAAATGTGTAAAAGAATTGACTTTTGGAGCTTTTAGGATTTCAGAACTGTAGTACAGTCTGTGAGCCGCGGCCCCCTCCCCCCTCCCCCCTCCCCCCCCCCCCCCCATCCCCCCCCCCTCCCCCGGGGAGGTCCAGCGACAGGCCGGAGTCACGTGACTGTTACCATGGACAGCGACTGTTCCCGGACAGCTGTAAACACTCCCCACAGGGCTGTCTCCCACCTCTCCCAACTGCCCCTAACCTGCCAGGCCCCACGCTGGTGTAAGCAGCTCCCAGGCCCTTGGCCGTGTCCCACCTGCCCCCCTGCACATCCAGCATCCCTGGCGACCCCACACTGACGTCATCGGTCACGGTCTCACGCTATTTCAGGTTGTCTCCGGGTGGGGATCAAGCTTTCCACCAGATGCAAGGTTACAGAAGCAAAGATGGAGGAAAGAGAGAGGAAAGAAAGGGGGAAAGAGGCAAAGAGGGAGACGTCTTGCAGCGGAGTCCGGCTGGAAACCAGCTTCCGGAACTTCCCACGCGGGTCTGACCGTGCTCTCTGGCAGGGGTATGTGAGGATGTGACGCCCCGTGCACCAGCGCCTGCTACCGTCACTCTGTCCTGCCGCTGAGACCCTATTCTAAAACAAGCCTTTACAAGGTCAGGTCTGTTTACTCAAACATTTGTCCCCTAAAACCGAGCTGCGAAAACCATCAACGTCACCCAAGGTTGGGGACACGGACTTGCCTCCAGCTGGAGAAGCGAGTCCTCTGCCTTTGCCACAGGGACCAATCAGACGACGAGACAATCCGTGGGGCGCGGGCGTCCATGGTATCTGGCCATCTGGGGGCCCCCGCTTCTCTCGGCCGGCTGTGGAGGCAAGGGAGATTTTTTTCCAGAGCTTGGTGGAGCTCCATATGGTCGAGATCAAAGGTGTTGCTGGGTGCATGGTTCTGCTTTATTTCCAAGCACTGCTGTTAATTAGAAAACAAGATCAGAGGCAGTATTAAAATCCAATTAAATTGATATGAACAGATTGCCAAGTGATGTTCACTAATGTATAATTGAGCACCATGCAAATTTCGGTGGCTGGCTTTTGTGTTTTTCCCCCACACTCTGGAATGAATGATGAGGCTATGAAGTTTCCCTTCATTGTAAAAAACAAACAAGTTAATGCATTGATCTAGGGGGTATTGCCCTGGTGATTGATGGAAATGAGGGGAGAATAGTAAAGTGTGACTTTTTGAAGGGAGGGGCAAGTTTTCTTTGATTCGCTCTCTTTTTCCTGCCTTTGGTTCCACATCCATTTCTTATGCCGGGGCTCAGGCCCAGCTTTCTATTGGCATTCCGTCTTCAACAATCAGAGAAAGTTCCTCTGGATTTCAAGGATGGTTAAGAAACAAATTTTCCAAGCTTGAAGGCCAGCACCGCAGGTAAAAAAGAATCTGTGTGCAGTAGATTTCCTCTCAGTATGAGTTGCGTGTCTGTGCCCTTGCGTACTTAAAACAGGGAAGTTGTCCTGATTTGGGCTCATGAGCAGAACCTCCCAGAGTATAGAGTCTGGGAGAAGATGGGGGAGGGAAGGCCAGGTTTACCAACAGAGGTGAGAGGGCCACCTTCTGAAAAGAAGCCAAAGAAGCCAGTAGCCTAAACATGCATCAGGAATGGCCTGTTACTGTTGCAAATTGTTTGCTCACTGTGGATACAGTGAGCACCTTTGTGAGCATGTTGTCGGGCGTTATGGGGCACCTGGGTGGCTCAGTGGGTTAAGCATCCGACTTGGGCTCAGGTCATGATCTCGCAGCGCGTGGGTTCGAGTTCCACGTCGGGCTCTGTGCTGACAGCTGGGAGCCTGGAGCCCGCTTCGGATTCTGCGTCTCCCTCAGTCTCTGCCCCAACCCTGTTCACACTCTGTCTCTCTCTCTTTCAAAAATAAACATTAAAAAAATTTAAAGGAAGGAAGGAAGAAAGAAAGAAGAAAGTGTCTACCTATTCGCAATATGCTTGTAGCATTTGGGGTCTTGTTTTAACTCTCTAAAAAGAAAGGAAAGTCTAAACAGCTCACTCCCAGGATGGCAGTTGGTGAACAAAGCAATGAGGAAGGGCTCAAAGATAGTAAGAGCCAGGCCTTGACCTTCAGGCGTCCAGAAAGGAGCAGGAAGCGTGAGCAAACAGGTAGCATGAGACACAGAGCAAAGGTGAGGCTGCTTCTCCACCACCTGCCTCCACGACCTGAGTTTGTTCACAGAGATCACCTGCCCACCGTGCAGCACCCGGGGTGGTGAGCCCAGTCCAGACATTTCATTCTTCCCACAACGGTGGAAACGCTCACCGTAGAAAACCAACCACACTGTTACCGTGTCACTTCTCGACGCCTGCACGTTCTGCCAACGCTCCGTGGCAGCCGGGAGCTTCCACAACGTGCTGACCTGATACTTGCTTTGACAGCTCCCTGAACCTCCAAGCCTTGTGGCTCTGACATTCTGTGTTTGTGGGGCACGGTGAAGGAGAACTGTGTGTTCAGCAGGGAAGGGGGACACATGGTGCACATCCCCTCTGCTCACACACCTGCCCCGTCGTCCCACTGGATGCCACCTACAAATTCCAAGATAAAAGTACTGCAAATTTTGAGAAGGCCAGAGCAGAGCGTGAAACCAAGCACAGGGCCTTCTTGAGCGCGAGCCCTGTGCACCTGCCCTGGTCACATGGCCGTGAAGCTGGCCCCGGGCTTGGTGCTGCTGTCTCAGCCACGTCTCATGGACAGGCCATCCAACCTCAGGCCCAGAACCCTAGGACACCCCGAAGAGGTCTGTCTCTCCAATGCCAGGAAAGCCCCGTGACTTCCGGCACTCTATCCCATGCCAAACAACTCGATTTTAAAAATCCGTATTTCTTCCAGATGTTTGATCGTTTCAAACGCCAGGGCCAAATTGGTTTGTACCCAGGCTCATTCCAAACGTGTTCTAAATCGATTTACCAAAATACGTTTAGGAAGATAGAAACAGATAAAACATTAACTCGGGTAAAGGGACGTGGCCATTATTGCAAAGCCATTCTGTTTTCAATGATCTAGATGGGACTGCACTGAAAACAGTTGGTGCCTGTTAAATGTAAAATGACTATATGCAATAGGCAGGGTCCCCCCCTTTTTTTACTTAAAAGCACATCTTTCGGGGGACCTGGGTGGTTCAGTCGGTTAAGTGTCCAACTTCAGTTCAGGTCACCATCTCGCGGGTCATGGGTTCAAGCCCTGCATCAGGCTCTGTGCTGACAGCTCAGAGCTGGGAACCTGCGTCAGATTCTGTGTCTCCCTCTCTCTCTGCCCCTCCCCCACTCGTGCTCTGTCTCTGTCTATCAAAAATAAATAAATGTAAAAACAATTTTTTTAAAAAAGCACATCTTTCAATGGACAGTTCATTTTTGAATAAATGAGAAGTACTTGAGAAAATTTATAATTCTTTTAAGCTACAAAGCTTTTTTATGTGTTTGTCCCATCGGATGCTCGAAGTACATTTTCAGTGCAAGCTATTTGAGCCCCTCCTGGCCGAGGAAAGCCTGAGAAGGGGGGTGACGTACCCATCATAGCATGTAAGAGACAGAACAGATTTCAAACCCACTTCTTTTTAGCTCCAGGATTTTCTATGACATCAGCCTTTGAGGTTATGAAGCAATCAATCACTTTGGACCAGAGGAATTTTTTGAAAAGTAAAAAAAATGATCTGTGATTCCTCAGAGTGCAAATCAGTGAGTCCCTCTGGCCAGAGCTCCATGCAGAACTGGGGGGTGAGGGGGGAGATCTGCAGGGGACAGGCAGCTGCACCCAGATCCTGGGTCAGGACCACAGTCCCGCCCCACAAAGTGGACCCATATTGCAATTATAGCAAGGTGCATTTGCCACATGCAGAAAGGAAAACATAATTGGCATCAACCACAGAAGATGGTTAATAGAGCTTCCAAACAAACCATCTAGAAAACACAGGCTTCCCTCTTTCTCTATGCCAGGCAACAGAGACTGGGGCAAACCTCACCTGAGTTGCTTTACTGGAATCAGCATACACGGAGGCCTGGAGACACCAGTTTGAGATAGTGGACCAGTCCAGGGTCATCTGTGTTGAGTGACTAAGGCCAGGGCAGTCCAGACAGCAGGGAGAGGCGTGGCAGGGCTCTCCCAGACTCTGCCCTGCAGGTCTCGGGCGCTTAGACTTCACAAGGAGGCCACTGGCTTCTTCCCACTGATGAAGACCCCAGATCAATTCTTGGGCCCGGACTGTGTCCCCAGAACCTCTCCTCACCTTCCACTGACAGTCACAGGTCATAACAGGAGAACCCACTGGCGTCCCTGCCCTCGGAGCTCTTACCACCATCTCCCAATGGGAACAACACAAGAGCGGCACGTGCTCAAAGAAAAAACGGGGGGCGAGTCAGAGAACCCAAGGTTTTCCTCTCAAAGACTGTCCTGGGAAGCCTGGTGTCTGCCTTCCTCTCTCCTCCAGCACTCCCTTCACTCGGCAGACATCCATTCATTAATCACAGGCAAAACATTCAGCCAAGTCCTGGGGCATAAAGCTGTCTGCAGGAGCTCAGAGCCCCGTGGGGTGAAGGCTGTGTGGGATCAGCATGTAGACTGAGGGCTACCAGGAGGTGCAGACCTCAGGGCCCAGTGCTGTCCTGGAGGAGTGTGGCGCTCTATGCCCGCTTTGTCACCCCTGCCCATCCCGTGTCCTGCACCCCTTGTCTCCCAAGGAGGCCCAGCACTTGTCCAGACTGGACGAGGCACTTGGGAGGAGCAGAGAACAGGCCAGATGCTGACCTCAAAGGGCTGGTGGCCAATCCCAAGGTTTCCTTCCAATGAATCATCATGTCTTTGGGCTCCTTGCTCAAACCAGGGGTCAGCATGAAACCCGCACGTCCAACATTCAGTTTGTGGTACCCAAACAGCCCTCCTGACTGTAGGGTGTGGCCGGCCAAAACCCGTGGAGAAAATGGTCTCAGCTCATCAGCTTGCCCTCTCCTACGGCAGACGGGAGAAGCCGTCCTCGGCTCATCCCTCTATGTGGGACTCCGACTGCCATGCTTCTGGGGTGAGCAATGGTCTTTGTCATGGAAGCTGTTCACGGAAAGTCAGCCTGGGAACATAAATAGCTGGCAACAGTGCACGGGTCGGGACTACCCCCCGCTGGGCCATTTGTGCGGCGATCTCTGAGCCTCGGCTCCTAAAACCATCAACTGATGGGGCGCCTGGGTGGCTCAGTCGGTTGAGCGTCCGACTTCAGCTCAGGTCACGATCCCGCAGTCCGTGGGTTCGGGCCCCGCGTCGGGCTCTGATGGCTCAGAGCCTGGAGCCTGCTTTGAAGTCTGTGTCTCCCTCTCTCTCTGCCCCTCCCCCGTTCATGCTCTGTCTCTCTCTGTCTCAAAAATAAATAAAAAACGTTAAAAAAAAAATTTTTTTAAATAAAACCATCAACTGGGAATGCTAGCTTGGATACTCCAGAACATGATGGCCATGAAAAGCAGCATCCTTCCTGATTAGCTCAAACAAACAGGAGCAAAGGGGTGAGGTCACGATTGGAGGAAGAGCTCACCATGAAGAAGATACAACTGGACATTTCAGGCAGAAAGAAAACAAAGTTTAGCTGAAAATCTTGGGGGCTGGTCTGGAAAACAGAAACCCTGTGTCTCTATAGCTTTGCCTCTCCCTTTCCCTCACCACCCTCCTTTCGCTCTTTTCGTGCTGTCTCCTGGTCTCCCATCTCTGCTTCTCCCCACTCTCTCTCTTCTCTCTAGAGATCGGCTTTATCTGCTGGTACGTGGGCCACCAAAGGCAACTCTCGATGACTTTCAGCCCCTCACAGGCCAAATTCATGGAGATACCAAATTCAGCTTCCAAGAGCAATTTCCAAAAGGAAAACCAAACAAAACCTGCAGTCATATGAGGTGCCCAACCTGCACTGCCAGCTGTGGCCAGAGGAGAATGGCCATGTGGACATGACCATATGCACAAGTTTGGCGTGTCGTGGGTCATCCACCTGCCATTGACAAAACGCCCATGGTAACAGAGCTCTGTATTTGGGAGCCCTCCCAGGCTGGCTCCAGAGGATGTGAATTCCTTCCATGCCATTCCACGCCTGCCTGTATAGAGACGTTTGCCCCGAAATCTGCCACCACCTGCCTGGTGCCTCTCTCCTTGTCTCCTGGGCTTGGGTCCTGGCTCCCTCGTGTGATGGTTGATTCCTCTGCCTGTAGGTCCAGGCTTGAGTTCTTGGCTTGTGCTCCCCATGGGCAGCCATCCTGCACACAGATTTGGGAGGTGAGTGCAAGGATAAGAAGAGCTTGGGGACGTCACACTGCCTTTGAACTGGCCTTTGACCTTGCTTCTCCCCATTTTACAGCTGAGGAAACTGAAGCTGGGGCAGCCAGATGAACTGCCAAGGTCCCGAGCTTAGTGCACTTCCTGGCACTCTCTGAGCCACGACATGACACATTTCCTTAGCCCTTTCTTATCAGCAGACCGAGCACCTTTCAGACCCGTGACCTCATTGGAGCCCATGACCTTGTGAGTCAGCATGAAGCCTTCCCAGCCTACGGACGAGCACACTGTGCCCCCGGAGGGCCACCTGGCTTGCCCAAGGTCACACGGTTAGGAAATGGTCGCTACAGGTTCACGCCATGACTGTCTGGCTCCTAAGTCCCTATTTTCTGTCAACACCACTCCACCTCCATAAGGCACAGTAGAACCGCTAAACTGCGGATCACTTCTGTGGGCTGGGAAATCCATGACCTACATTTCAAGGATCCACTTAATACCACACACCTGACGCCCCTGGTGGTGTTTGGGGGAAGATTCATTGTGAAAATGTGCGTGGTGCTTTCCAGGTTAGAAAGTGCTATCTCATATGGGGGGACATCTCCTAAGGAGGGCTCACCTACCTCCTTCCCTCGACTTGATCTGCAGATGCCCCCCTGGTGTGGGCGGGGTGGTGGGGGGAGGCACTCGCATGGCCGTTAGGGGAGAGAGCGGGGGTCCCCACCCCAGCCCCGTGTTGCGCACCGTTCACGCAGAACCTCACCTCGCCCTGCCCACACCCCCGAGGTCCGCGGCCTTAGCCCCACTGCGCGGATGAAGGGCTGAGGCTCAGGAAGGGTGCATGGGCAGCTGGGAGAGGGCCGTTTGTGCCAAAGACTGTGAGGACGAAAAGCATGTTCCGAGCACCCGGCAACTTCTCAGTTTCTGTCTGCTGACACTGCCAGAGTATGTTCACCTGCCCCCCCTTTTTTTGGCAGAAAAGGGGGACCCGTCGAGCTCAAAATGTCACTGAGAGCCAGGATCAAAATGTCCCCCGCACCCCAAAAAGACACACGCTACCACAGTGAAAAGGCTGTGTTTGCCACTGGGGTGAGGGTTTTGCTCTTTATTTGCTCCGGAGCTCAAGATGAATAGAAGGGTAAGGGCCGGGGGGGGGGGGGGGACATAAGGCAGGGAAGGTGGCCCCCACCTGGGGTCCTGGCTGCACCACACGCTGAAATAGTGGAGGCTTCAGGGGAAAACGCAAGTCGAGAAGAGAGAGAGAGCCCCGCAGGCAGCTCAGCTCCAAGGACCTGAGAGAGCGACAGGCCACTGTGTTGTCATCAGACCCTTCTCCCGCCCCTCAGCCCGGCCCCGGGGACAGTGCTCACCGTGGGGTTCAGCTTTCAGACACCATCAGTTTGGTGGCATTTGACTCCATCCTTAGAAATGCAGCCCCGCCAGATCTTTGGAAGCTTTGAGCGCTCACTGTCAGGGCAGGGGAGGGCAGAGGACAGGTGGGGCCCCCCCAGGCAGGGCCAGGAGGAGAGGGGCACTCAGATCGGGGAGAGGGCACTGGGACGGAGGCTCAGGGCCTGAAGCCCCGGGTCCTCCCCCACCCTGGAGTTCCAGCAAATCGAAAATAGAAAACAAGAGGCGTGGCGGGGCTCCAGCTCGAAGGAAGCGGGTAGAGAAAGCGTGATTGATCTGGAAGAGGAGCCCCTGGCTCTCAGGGGAGGCCGTTTACCCCAGACAGGCCGCAGGGCATCAGGCAAGCAAAGAGGTGGCACGTGTGTTTTGTTCGGAGGGGAACCCGGGACTGCGATCATATAAAACAATACATCGTCCGCTCCAGGGTCTACACCAAGACCTACGTGTCACCAGGTGTGACCTCAGAGGCCACCAGGCTGATGCTCATGGTCATTCAAGAGAGGTAAGCGGTCAATTGCACAAAGTGAGCCAGGTGTCTCTGCTGCAGGACTTCTCAGGGCCTTTACTATGTGAATTTCCCTTGTGACTCTCCAAGGAGGTGTACAAAATACAAGGGAGTCCCAGATTTACCTGGCCACCAAATCCTTCTCTCCTGGTGCTGGTGTTCCACTCTGGGAATGGCCGTGAGTGAAGGGTGTGGAGGCCTGAGCCCCCCCAGCTGGATGGCATGGGGGCCCGGCAGGGAGCCCGGGGGACTTCCACATGAGGAAGACGGATCCTGCTCAGGGGCGGCTGGGACATCTCATTCTTGGCGGCTGTTGGGAGAAGGCACGGCCAGAGGCCCCCACGGTGTGTCTGGCCCAAGCACGTTCTCTGCAGCCTCAGACCCTTGCACCCCTGCAGCGGGCCGTCGTGCAGACAGAGCAACATCTGGGAAGAAAAACAGATCCAGGACGTGAATGAGCAACTTCCAAAGAAGAAAAAATGCGTAAGTTCCAAGATGATACAAAACTGTCCAGCTTCCGCATCAATCAAATAAATGCAAACTAAAGCAATGTTCTTTTGGGGCGCCTGGGGGGCTCCGACAGTTGAGGGTCTGACTCTTGATCTCAGCTCAGATCTCGATCTCAGGTTCATGAGTTCAAGCCCCATGCTGGGCTCTGCACTGGGCATGAAGCGTGCTTTCATAATAATAGTGGAACAACATTTTGAGTTTTTTTCTTATCAACTTAGCAAAGTTTTTGTGGGTTTTTTTTTAAGATTACAGCTTTGATCCTGGAGCAGCAAAATAGGGGTCCCAAAACTGTTCATGAAAGCCCAACTTGGCCCTCCCCTTCTGATCGTCAAATTAACAATATGGATCAGCAGGCTAGAAGGGTACGTGTCCCTGACAAGAAATGTATCCTAGGGAACAGGCAAAGTAGAAAAAGATTCATCTATAAGAATGTTCATTGCCATATTATTAATATTATTATATTCTATATATAATATTATATATAATGTACTATATATAACCATATATAATATTATCATTAATATTAATAATTACTATTATAGCAAAACAGTGAAATCATCAAAAGATAAAATTATTGGAAATTATATATGAGTAATATGTACTTAATTATATTCTATTATATATATCATATACATAATATAATAATTGGAAATTACCCACAAGTAATATGTACTTAATTAACTTATATTATATATATTATATTATATATAATATAATTTAAAATTGTATATGTAAGTAATATGTACTATATTCGTACAAAAAGACATTTTGAAAAAGATGTGAAAGACTCACGATTGGGAATAAACTTTTTAAAAAATTTTTTTAACGTTTTTATTTATTTTTGAGAGAGGCAGAGACAGAGTGCGAGCAGGGGAGGGGCAGAGAGAGAGGGAGACACAGAATCGAAGCAGGCTCCAGGCTCCAAGCTGTCGGCACAGAGCCCGACGCGGGGCTCGAACCCACGAACCGTGAGATCATGACCTGAGCCGAAGTCCGAAGCTCAACCCACAACCGAGGGAGCCACCCAGGTGCCCCTGAGAATAAATTTGCAATGCGCAGTTCACTAGAGGGGTTAGCAAATAAACAGTTGTCACAGAATGACCCTTTAAAACAACAACAGCCAAGATACATGTCACTTCACGGAAAAACTGTGTCGAGTTTCAGAGCTGTGTCCCACTGAGAGGGACTCAAAGTGGCATTTTCTGTTATTATTCACATCTCATCTCCCTCCAACAAGTTCGAGTTCACAACACACGTTTGGAATCTGATGTCTGCCTCTGTTCTCCACATCTCCTACCCCTGGGACCCTGACCAAGTGTTCTTTGTCATGCCATCTGGACCCACCCCCCATCCTCTCTCATCTCCTCCATGCCCATCCCCACGCGAGGTGCTCCCACCATGTCACACCCTCCTCACCGAGGGTAAAGGTCTCCTTCTGTTCAGACCTGCCCCCATCTTGAGGCTTCCACAAGGGCATCAGCTCAAAGGGCCTCCCTCCAAGATCTGAGAATGACTTTCACCATCCATGTAACCCACCAACTTTTGACATGCAGTGCTTGGTTTCACTTCCTGTTCACAGGCTAGCTCAGGGATAAGCCCCAGTTTGTTCATCTGCAAAATTGGAACAACATGATCTGCCTCATGGGAGACCTTCTAATTGCTGTGGCAGCACCTGGCACATTGCCTGGATCACAGTCGTCACCGAACGTGTATTAGTTCTCTACCTTTGGTCCCCTCCTGGCCAGTGTCCACACCTTGAGAATCAAGGGTCAAACTAAAACACTCAGAGACCATAAGCAATGGAAGGAGCGTCCTCTGAACTGGATGATCCGGGGACCCTGACAAGGTTCCACATCCCAACAGGGGCTCCAGGCCAATGAGTCACATTCATAGATGGTCTCAGACCTGGGGTGGGCCTCAGAAGGGACATGGTCCAACCTCCCCACACTTGACAGCCTGCCTTCCAACCATGGCCCCACAACCGGGGAAATGATGTGGTCCTCATCCACCAAGTAGGGACAGGAAGAGCCCACATTTCACAGGACTGGGGCCTTGAGGAGCCAATTAAACAATGCCAGTAAAGATTTAAAATCACCCTGAGATACCACCACATATCCTCAAGAATGGCTAAGACTAATGATGCCGAGGTTGGCATGGATGTAAAAGAGCTGCATCATTCATGCAAAATGGTACAACCACTTGGGAAAATAGGTTAGCGTTTTCTTATGGAGATAAACATATACCATCACATGGCCCAGCAATTCCGCTCCTTGGTTTTTACCCAAAAGATCTGCACATGTGTTTACAATGTACAATACATATCATATACATAACATATATATAAACAATTCAAATATTCATCTATGCGAGAATGAATAAAGATGCTAGGGAGTGAGTCACTCACACGTAGATTAATCCACATGATGGAACGAGGTTCAACAATACAAAGGAATGGGTCACAGACGCATACGACAGCATAGATGAGTCTCCCGGGCACATGCTAAGGGAGGGAAACTAAATGCAAAAGAAGGAAAATGGTATGAGTCTATCCGTTCGAAGTTCTAGAAGAAAACCCAATCTAGGATGAGACAATACAAAATCGTGGTTGCCTGTGGCTCCCATCAGGAAGGAGGGGATAGATCAATAAAGCACCAGCAGGGACTTTGTGGGGTGTGGCAGTGCCCTATACTTTCACTGGGTTGTTTCAGGAATGGGCACATTTGTCAAAACTCACCAACATGTGCACTTAAAAGCTTGAGGATGTGAAATGCACAATTATACCTCAATAAAAAAAAATAATAGTGTCCCTGGCACATGACAAGCAGTCCGTAACTACATTATTGTCATTGATGATGACTGTCCTAGCTCCACTGACTCACAGATCATCAGTCTTCAGGGGACCCTCGGAAATCCCTAACCAGGTGTCCCCAACCATTTTCGTGTGACGGACCTTTGGACGGGTGTGTGATGCCTACAGCCCTTTCTCAGAATATAGTTTTGCCCGCATAAAATAGAATACATATGATGACAAAGGAAACCAATTATTTTGAAAGTTATCAAATATTAAAAACAGATTTGTGATCTAGAAGCACCATGTGCTTCTTTATTAACGCATTAAATAACGAGCCATACCAGAGGGTCTAATAACTACCATAATTTCCAAGTAGCGAGAAGTGTAAGTGGCATCTTGAAATTTCCCCCAGCTGCAATGGAAAATGAAAGGATCTGGGATTCCTCTTGGTAACCAAGTCACAGGCGCTGGGAGTCCCGTGCCTCTGTGACACCATCTCCTACGAACAGCGTCCCGTTTCAGTTAGACAGTGATGAAAACCGAGGGGCAATGCTATTTTCTCAGCCAGGTTCCGAGACCTGGCCACAGACCGAGGCCTCCCTGGGTGAGACCCTGCCCTAGTCCAACACTCCGGGCACAGGGGAGATAGGGCCACAAAGGGAGTTACACAACGCTACACAAAGTTTGAGCCCGGAACCGGCGTCCTGCCTCCCGATTTCTAGGTCAGCCCTCTGTCCTACGGGGATAAAATATATAAAGATTTACCCCAGAGCAAGGCATGGCTGTGTCTCGCCATTAATGAAAAGGACGGCATGATTTGTTGGTGCCGGGCCGGCGAGGCAGGAAGGCAAACGTTCACGCACACACAATATGCGTTCGTTTTCCCTCCACACTCTGACCCCGCCTGATTCAGCAGTGCAGGGCTCAGCTCGGGGAGCCCCCCCTGGACCACAGCCCCCGCCAGGCCCTGGCCCAGAACGTGGGCGACCCCCGCTGCCACGGCGGCCAGCAGGCCCCGTCCACCCCAGGCTGGCAGGCTGGCAGTCAGCGGGCGCCCACCGAGCACGGGGCCTCTGCCCGCATTAACTCCCTGCTGGGATAATTCTTCTCCAGCCTTTTTTTTCCGGCCACCAAGTGGGCCTGCCACCACACTGCTGTTTTTCATCTTGTTAATTGAGTCATTTATTTCGTTAAAAGGTGAAACTTTATCAGGGTTTATGTGCCAAGTGTGAGAAGGTGTATTTAATGATACATCAAATGGCCGCGGCCTCAGGTGCATCTATATTTACAGACAGTACAGCAAGGGGGACAGTGGCGGGGTGGGGGGGGGGGGGGGGGGGGGGCGCAGGAGGGGGCCGATCCTGCAAAAAAAAATTATGCTGGTTTTCAAAAGAGCTACAAGTTACACAGGCAATGTTGGATTCGAAGCGCACCCAGAAATGCACACAGTGGCCAGGACCTTGGCGGCTGCCCCCAAGGTATCCCGGTGACTCTGTCCTTCTCTCCTGGGGACTGGGGACCGAACCCAGGGGTATCTCCCTTTGCTCCTGACTCCCTGCACCCCAGCCGCCCATCCAGCACTACTCAGGCCAGAGACTTGTGAGCCCTACCCGGCCCTGCTGCACTCTGCCCCTGACACTGTCCCCTTCCCTACCACCCGTGACTCTCTCACCTCCGTCCAGACAGCCAGCATCCTTCCGGCACCAGAGGCCCCCAGAAGAGCTCAGCTAGCCCTCCCCGCCACCAAAGGCTTCAGTGTCCTTCCTCCCTTAACACCTTTGGGTGAAGTCCAGGCCCCCGGGGCCAGTGTTCAAAGCCTTCGTGATCTGGCCCCAAGCATCCAGCCCTCACCTCCAGACCAGTTGTACCCTCTCTGCCTGTCTCCCGGCCAGGCTCTGCACCTGCCTTAGAACCCCATCTTCCCCATCCTCCCCACCCGAAGGCAGCGCTTCTCAACCCACTAGAATCACTCAGGGAGCTTTTTAAAATACCACTGCCTCAGTCCCAGGCAAGACCACCTTCACCAGGCTTTCAGGGCTCTGGGTCCCCAAGTGGCCCCAGGTGCAGACAGAATTGAGAACTACTCCTTCTCATCTGTTCACCCCCCAAAGCCTCTGTCCCCAAGTTCCTCGCCCCCCGAGGATGGGTGAGGGCGCTCCCCCGGGCCCCTTGAGGGCCTGGCCAGGGAGGGTGCTGAGTCAGGAGTCTTCATGGTATGCACATGGCCCACGGCCCCACGGCGAGGTGCCACGGAGGACAGCTCCCGTCAAAGACGCCAGCTCGGGGAGATCAGAGCTCTGGAACTGCCCTGGCCACTCTAGCAAGTCTGCTGGACAGAATGGGGGGACAGGACGAGCGATGGTGTGGGGGGCTGGGAGCAGCGAGCCAGCCCAGGCAATGGGGAAACTTCTCGTAGACTGAGAGGAGGTTGTAAGAGAAGGGAGGTGGAAGGAGCTAAGGCCCCAGAGTCCCGCCCAACCCTGCCACATCCCAGCTGGGTGACCTTGGCTGCCTCGTTCAACCTCTCTGAGCCAGTTCCTCACCCATAAAGGGGGAATAATAGGCCCCTACCTGTGGGGCTAGGGGCAGACTTGGAAGCAGGATCTGTGTGAATTGTGGACACAGGCCTGGCAGGCTGCAGCCTCAGAGACGATCACGTCCCTGTGCCCCCAGCCTTCCTCTAGGGCCCTGCTCCCTCTTTCTTCTCCAGATGCCCTTACGGCACTCAGGCCACCAGCCGGCTGCAGGAGGGCAGCTGCCTACCACGGACATAAGCCACTTCTTTCTTGCACCAGAAAGGACACAGTCTTAACTCTCGAGAAATGCCAGACATCCGCCCAACACCCCAGGACGGCTGCCATGTTGCCCCAGGAAGTGCAGAAAGCTGGGTCTCCAAAGAGAAGAAATGCTTCCCATCTCCTCTCTCGGGCTGTTGGGCATGGCTTTCAGGTGGCTGAGCTCTCTGGGTGGGGTCAACAGGTAAGGTCAACAGGCAATGTCAGCACTGGAAGGGATACTGAGGCCTCACATGTGGGTAAGGCCTGACCATGGGAGGATCTCGGGCCACCCTGACCAACACTTTGCAGGCACTGGTGGAAAGGTTGGGCCCCCCGACGTCCTTGGTCACAGGGCGTGGGTTGAGGAGCCCTGCAAGGCCCTGCGACACGTGAATCCAGCCGTCTCTGCTCTCGGGAGTAGCGTATGTGATCACACCTACTCCCAGCTACCGAGTGCCGATCAGGTGCACGCGGCTCTAGTCCTCCTGATACCTCGCCTTGGGGGCACTCGTTATGCCCCCACTTCACAGAGAAGGAAACTAAGGCTTCAAAAAGGAATCTGGTGTGCTTTCAGCCACCAGGTATGAGTGCTTCCTGCCTAGCACAGGAGCAGTGACACGCATTTGACCTGCAATGCCTTCTCTAATCCCCTCCCTGGGCTCCACCAGGGAAGGATATTTATCAGCCCATCCCACAGGGGAGGAAGGGATCGTCCCGTTTCACACAGCTGGAAAGTGGCAGCATGAAAATTCAAACCCAGGTCTGCTGAACTCCCCAGAAAGCCCACACGGCAGGCAATTACATGGGACACCCAGCCTGCGGAAAGCGAGGGAAGGGAGGCAGCGGGAAGGAGTGGGTGTGTTTGCCCCACAGTCTCAGACCACCGCTCGCTGCCCCACTGCCTTCATCAGGCAGAGTGTCTCTCCTGTCCTAGGACTGAGCTTCAGGATCCTTGCAAGTTAGGACTGCTTGTGCACATCGCCCACCGCACTCTTGCCTTCCCCATGACCACGTGGAGGCGCGACACCAACCTCACACCATCTTGCAGAGTTTATGAGCTTCCCGTGGCTTCTTGTGACAAATGACCAGTGCTGTGGTGAGCTTGATGACTTAAAACAACAGAAATTTATTATCCCACAGTCCTAGAGGTGAGAAGTGCAGATTCAAGGTGTTAGCAGGACTGCACTCCTGCTGGGCAGAATCTTTCCTGACCTCTTCCAGCTTCTGGTGGCCCCTGGCTTCGCTTGGCTTCTCTGTGTCACTCCAATCTCTGCCTCGGGGGCCACATGGCCTCCTTCCCTATGTCTGTCTGTCTTTTCTTTTCTGTCTCTTTTAAGAAAGCTTATCATTAGACTTAGGACTCACCTTAATCCAGAATGATCCCATCTTGAGATCCTTACCTTAATGACATCGGCCTAGGCCAATATTGCAAATACCTTCACATCCTCAGGTTCCAAACAGACATATCTTTTAAAAATTTTTTTAATGTTTATTTATTTTTGACAGAGAGAGAGAGAGAGAGAGAGACAGAGCATGAGCAGGGAAGGGGCAGGGAGAGAGGAAGACACAGAATCGGAAGCAGGCTCCAGGCCCTGAGCTGTCAGCACAGAGCCCGACGCGGGGCTCGAACTCACAGACGGTGAGATCGTGACCTGAGTCGAAGTGGGGCGCTCACCAGACTGAGCCACCCAGGCGCCCCTCAAACAGACATATCTTTTGAAGAGGTTCAACACTCAACCTGTTACAAGGCCCTTAATTCATTTGCTGCCCAATCCCAACACTACCCATCTCCCCACAGCCTAGCCCCACACTTAGAAGGAGGGCATGGTCAGTGGGAAGATCATGGGTTCTGGGTCCACTCAGACCTGGTTTTGAATCTCAGCTCTGCCGTTGGCCAGCTACGGGATGCACACAGGCCTCCTGACCTCTCCACATACCTCTATCTTCACCTCTCAAATGACCAAACTCTACCTCCTCGGTTTAGGGGAATTACACAATCTAGTGAATGTAACCTGGTTGTTTCTCACCAGAGGATGCCTCTCCTGTTTCCCTACATTGGCAAATACTCAGGAGGTCAGATGGGAATGGGATTCTTGAAGAGAGCCACATAGCTAGCCAAGGTCTGTAGGAACTTGGATTTTATAAGCAGCTGCAGTGTTTGTCTCCCAGAGACTCTTGACCATCCCTAAGTAGTATGAGGACAAACCTTACACCAACACGTAAACTCATGCACATGTTGGAAATCTATGTGCTTGGCGGGGGGGGGGGGGGGGGGGGGAATCTGAGTTGAGGTGATTTGCCCAGTGTTATAACAGGACTGGAAACCCTTGCTTTAGAAAATATCCCTTCCGGGGGTGCCTGGGTGGCTCAGTTGGTTAAGCATCCAGCTCTTGATTTCGGCTCCAGTCATGACCTCACAGTTTATGAGATGAGATGAGTCCCACACTGTCAGTGTGGAGAATTCTTGGGATTCTCTCTCTCTCTCTCTCTCTCTCTCTCTCTCTCTCTCTCTCATTCTGTCTCTCTATCCCCTCCCAATCATATGCTCTGTCTCAAAATAAATAAATAAACATAAACAAGAAAGGAAAATATCTCTTCCAATGTTTCCCAAAGCATCTTAGCTCTTGATAGCGATACAGAAAGTCTATCTGGCCACAGCATTCCATGTGCCTAGATCTGGAGGGCCTTCAGAATGCCCTTTCTCACCTGACACTCTTATTTGTCCTTCGGGGTCAGTGCAGTTTCCCTCCACTGGCCCTCCTATGGCTTCCCACACCATCCCACACCCACTAAGCCATAGTCCTTGTGTTGAGTGTATCCGCTTGTGTGTTTGCCTTGGCCAGAGCACTGTGAGCTTTTTGTGGGTGTGGACCCATGCCTGATCCACACTACACCTTTACTGCCTAACTCAGGCATGACACCTAGTAAGACCTTGTTATATCCTAAGGTCACACCACAACCAAAACCTAAGTTTCTTTGTCATTTGCAACATGATTGTTGTTCACAGGAGAAGGAAAAAGAAAAGGGGACATTTGTGGTCAGATTGGTGGGAACCACTGAGCTAGTTGAAACCCTTCATTTTCCACAGAAGAAACCAGAGGCCCTGATGGGAAGTCTCATACCCAGGATCATAAAAGAAGGTGGTGACATACCAAGAAATGTGACCCAGAAACATGATTTATGGTCCCCACTCCACTTTCTTGCTTGAGAGTAGGGAGAGGAGAGAGGAGAGAGAAGGTGGCTACCAACAAGGGGAAATGACTCTTTATGGAAACATTGGTTCTGCAATCAGCTGGGGGCCCAGGGCCAAAGGTTATCCTGGATCCAAGTCCATATTTAAATCTTCCACCAGTGTTAGTGAAAAGAATTTTCTCAGCAGTACTTGGGCCAACCTCTACTGAGAACTGAGTCACCTCCATGAAGGTAGTAGACAGTGCCTTTCACCACATGCTGGGTGCTCTCAGCAGGTGGGCTGCACCTGCATAAGGGGTTCAGAGAATTCAAGAGTCACTGAAAGGGTACCTGTGGAAGGGAGGTGCTGGCTAGGCCAAGAGGGCTGAAATTTGAAAGTCGGTTGAGTCAACTAGAAAAAGTGGGGAAGGGAAGAGTATGAAGGAAGCAGAAAAAGAAAGCAAGGAGTGGAGGTGATAGAGTGTGAGGCGAGGGAGGCAGACTCTGGGGCTCAAGCTTGCATGGGCCAGTTACAGGGTTTGTCCTTAACTCCACTACTAAGTCACCAAAGAGTCTAAACAAGGGAGGAGCATATCAAATTTCTTCTTCTTCTTCCCCTTCTTCTTCTTCTTCTTCTTCTTCTTCTTTTGTTCTTTTTTAGAGATCAAGCAAGTTGCACTAAAAAGAATTTCAGAGTTAGACAGAAGAGTCCACAGGACTGACCTCACTTCTGACACCAGTCAAAAGTTTGGAGGTCCTCAAGCCCACTCATCGATAACACACCAAAAAGATTCGCAGAAGCTGATGAAAAGCTGGGAAGCCCATGGTTATGGTTTATTAGAGCTAAAGGACACAGGTTAAAATCAACTAAAAGGAGAAGCACAGAGTCCAGAGGCCAGGAAGTTTCCAAATGCAGAGCTTCCAGCTGTCCCCTCCCCATGGAATCATGAACAACAAAACTCTCCCCATGTCGGTGTGTGCCAGTATACGTGGAGTATTGCCTACCAGGGCAGCTCACCCAAGCCTTGGCATTCAGTCTTTGCTGGGGCTCATGCTCATAAACCTGATTGGCTGCCAATGTGGTTGACATGTCCCCATTCCCTTCAGAGGTCAAGCTGATGTCTCGTAACCCAAAGCCTTCACCCTAAATCACATTGTTGGTGTAGCCCAAAGCCCCCAGGAAACAAAGATACTCCTGTCAGGAATAATATTCTAAGGGCTTAAACATTATCTCCAAAGAGCTGAGGGCAAAGGCTGTCCTGTTTTTGAGCAAGGCCAAATGCTCAACACAGGAATGGATTGAAGAGGGGCTGAGACAGAGATAAGAAGACCCTCTAGAAATGATTGCAGAGTCCAAGTAAAAGATAGAGGTGGAGGGGATGGATGCCAAAGGTGGGGAGGAAGACACAATCAGTAGAGGTTTGATCAATTTCATTGGAGATTTAAGAAATTCTGACAACCTCCACTCCAACAAAGATGACATAATGGAGACTGGATTTACTATGCTGTGTGATACAACTAAAGTAACATCCTGGGGGTCATGCTGTATAGTTTATATATACATATATAATTTTAAAATAATGCATATCTTTTTTAGCATTTATTTATTTTTGAGAGTGATGAGAGAGCATGAGCAGGGAGGGGCAGAGAGAGAAGGAAACAGAGGATGCGAAGCGGGCTCTGCGCTGAAGGCAGCGAGCCCAATGCAGGGCTCGAACTCACCAACTGTGAGATCATGACCTGAGCCGAAGTTGGACATTTAACTAACAGAGCATCCAGGTGCTTCCAAATAATACATATCCTGAGAGATATATACATATATCTCTCTCAAGAGTTTTCAAAACCATGAAGTACATTAGGCAATGGAAGGCAGCACTCTCAGTGAGATAAGAAAAGAATTTAGGTGAGGTGTCACAATTGTCCCAGTTTACCGGCTTGACAGTTTCCAGGAGAGGTTGAAAACATGGAACTGAGAACAAGAGAGAATAAGTTGGACAGAGTTTGCATAACAGAGTACTGAAGAGAAGACGGCTGGAAAAAGAGAGAGAGAAAGAGAGAGAGAAAGAGAAAGAGGGAGAACTCCCGAAATCTGCAGGGTATTCCCAAAGCATCCAACTGAGTCTGGACCACAGCATATGTATGAGGAAACTATGCAAGGCTAGAGAAAGAATCATCCAATGGGATAAGGGACTAGTGCCCGGGGCTCACACAGAACCAGGAATAGTCCCTGTTCCCACCCACCAGACTGGAAAGCCTCACAATTCATGGCATATTAGGTACAGCAGTCAGAAAGGCTTGGGTTCAGTCAAGGAAAACAATTAACCTTAGATTGAATACTACTCTTATTCTACCTAACAAAACTTTTTTTTTAATTTTTTTAATGTTTATTTATTTTTGAGACAGATAGAGACAGAACATGAACGGGGGAGGGTCAGAGAGAGAGGGAGACACAGAATCTGAAACAGGCTCCAGGCTCTGAGCAGTCAGCACAGAGCCCGACGCGGGGCTCAAACTCACGGACTGCGAGATCATGACCTGAGCCGAAGTCGGACGCTCAACTGACTGAGCCACCCAGGCGCCCCTACCTAACAAAACTTGAAAGCAAAACATTCACTTATTTTCGAGTAAATTAATCACACCACGTAGCAAAGCTCAAGAATATACAAATACAAAAATATCCAGCACCTAACAAGGTAAACTTCACATCTGGCATTCAAGCAAAAATTAACAGGCATTCAAAGAAGCAGAAAAATATGACCAATAAAAAGACCAAAATAAAACTTCTAGAGGTGAAAATATAATGTCTGAAATGGAAAATTCACTCTATGGGACAAATAGAAGATTAGACCTTGAAGAAGAAAAAATTCACAGTTTGAAGACATGAAATAGAAATGATCCACAATGAAGCAGAAACAGAAAAAAAATTAATGAACAGAGAATTAAATGCATCAGTGAACTGTGTGGCAATTTCAAGTAGCCTAAAATATGTGAAATTGGAGTCCCAGAAGATGAGAAGAGGTAGGAACCGAAATTTTTTGAAAAAACAACAGCTAAAATGTTTTTCCAGATTGGATGAAAACTATATATTTTTTTAAGTTTAGTTATTTATTTTGAGAGACAGAGAAAGAGCAGGGTAGGGGCAGAGAGAGAGGGAGAGAGAGAGAGAATCCAAGCAGGATCCAGATGCTTAACCAACCGAGCCACCCAGGTGCCCCTGAATGAAAACTATATTTCACAAATCCAAGGGGCTCAATGAACCCTAGGAACAAGAAACATGAGTAAAACTACACCAAATAATCAAACTGCTCAAAATCAGTAGTGAAGAGGAAATCTTAAAAGCAGTAAGAGGAAAAAAGGTCAAGACATACAGAGGAATAAAGGTACAAATTACAATACATTTCTTCTCAGAATTATGAGGGCTAGAAAACCGTGGGGCAACTTCTTTAAACTACTGGGAAGAGGGGCGCCTGGGGGACTCAGTTGGTTAAGCAGCCGACTTTGGCTCCAGTCATGATCTTACAGTTCATGAGTTCAAGCCCTGCATCAGGCTCTGTGCTGACAGCTCGGAGCCTGCAGCCTACTTCAGATTCCATGTCTCCCTCTCTCTCTGCCTTTTCCCTGTGCTCTCTCTCTCTCTCTCTCAAAAATAAATAAACATTAAAACAATGTAAACAAATAAAAATAAAAATGAAAAAATAAACTACTGGAAAGAAAAACAAACTGCCAACCTCAAGTTCTATAACCAGCAAAAATATCTCCCAAGACAGAGAAGAAACCAAGACTCTGGAAAAAATGCAAAAGTCAAAAAATTATCTTTATTAGACTGAAAGAAAAATCTTCCAGATGGAAATATCTCAAACAAAGAAGAAAGAGCACCCAAAATTGTCAATACCTGGGTAAATACATAAGATGTTTTTCTTACTGTTTGAATCTCTTTAAAGATAGTTGATGATTTAAACAAAAATAATAAGATATGGAAGGTAAAATACAGGGCAACAATAACACAAAGGGCAGGAAGGGAGAAATGGAAGTATACTATTAAAAGGTCTTATACTGTACTTGAAATAAAACATCACTTCAAGTTAGGCTGGTAGAATCTAACTATATCAACAATCACACTAGGGGTGCCTGGGTGGTTCAGTTGATTATGCATAGGATTCTTGGTTTCTGTTCAGGTCATGATCTCACAGTTCGTGGGTTCGAGCCCCATGTCGGGCTCCATGCTGACTGTGCAGAGCCTGCTTGGGATTCTCTCTCTCCTTCTCTCTCTGTCTCCCCCATTTTCTCACTCTCTCAAAACTAAATATAAAAATAAACTTAAAAAAACTTAGAAAATAATAATCACATTAAATATAAATGGTCTAAACATCACCAGTTGGGTGATTTTTTTTATGCATGATATAATAAATGATGCTGGAATAATTGGATGTCTATATGGGGAAAAAAAAGACCTAAATCCATACCCCACACCATATAAAAAAAATTAACCTCAAATGAATTATGGCTGTAAATTGTGAAACCTACAATTACAAATCTTCTGGAAGAAAACAGAAATCAGTCTTCATGACCTCACTTGTCTTCCTCTGGACATTTTCTCAGGCCATTCTCCCTACCCGGAGTACCCTTTCTCTCACCTCTGTGTATCAAGACGTTACATCAACAACTGTCCTTCCAAATCTATAATTTTTCAGGATGCAAATCAAATATGATCTCTTCCACATTCTCTGAATCCTTTTGTAATTTTCCAACCCGTTCTACTTTTTCAGTATTTCTCACTATCAAGATTCTCGAGAAATATACATCCGAATTTTCCTATAAGACAGGGAGCTCCTTGAAGGCAGAGTTCAGGTCTAATTTGTATTCCATTTTCTCCCAGTGCTTAGTACAGCACTTAGCACAAAGTAGTCATTACCAGCTTTTACCAAGACCTTGCCATATGCCAGGAGAGTGCTGGGGATGACAGCACAGAGCCAGCTCACGTGTTCTGCTGCTGGGATTCCAAGAGCTGGAAGCATACCTGTTAAATAAGCCTGTTCAGTGCCTTTATGATCACTGCAAACATCAATCATTGAAACCACCATTATACTGTAAGTACTGAACAGTACAAATTTGGGCAGCTCAGTATCTTTATCCCATGTGTCCAGTTCAGAAGCTAACGCCCATGCGTAATGGAATCTCTCAATCACTCAAGAATTGCACTGGTCATTTTCATAATAATTTCTTGTGTTTTTTTTAATGCTATTTCTATTTGGTGCCATTATATCACTGAAATAGGGACTTGGCCTGAGTTCTGTATTGCTGGGGGGAAAATGTAGGCTTTATTACAAATTTACATCCAAGAAGGTGGGCTGGCAGGACCAGGGAGGATTTTTCTGGTATAGGAGGCTCCCAAGAAGGCTGGAGCCATTCTCAACCAGATCCAGAAATTAGCAGGGAGAAACTGGCATCCGTGACTTTGCCCATTAAGTGAAAAGTTGAATGTGCCAACTTCTACATGGACTGCCAGAAATGCTGCCCCAAACACCACCCAGCCTCTGCCTGAAGACATTCCAATGCAACAAATGTGCAAAAGCCATGGCAATCCCAGACTCTCTGACCACACAGAGGGAAGGCACCTAGCTCAGACCTGAGGGAAAGTGAGAGAGGGCTTCCTAGGAGAGGAGTCACAAAGGCTCAAGGAAGTCTACGGTCTAACCAGAAACAGATTGACACATGCATAGTTTTCTAAATTTTTTTTTTTTCAACGTTTATTGATTTTTGGGACAGAGAGAGACAGAGCATGAACGGGGGAGGGACAGAGTCTAGAGAGGGAGACACAGAATCGGAAACAGGCTCCAGGCTCTGAGCCATCAGCCCAGAGCCTGACGCGGGGCTCGAACTCACGGACCATGAGATCGTGACCTGGCTGAAGTCGGACGCTTAACCGACTGCGCCACCCAGGCGCCCCAACACATGCATAGTTTTCTGGGCAAAGCCCAGATGCTGGAGAGCAGAAGGCCACTCTGGGCCCTTGGGAGAGGGGTGGGTGAAGCCAGGGGTGAGGGGTCAGGAGCCTCCTGCTCCAGCCAGATCATGAAGGACAAAGGGCCCACAGTGCAGAGCTCAGCATTTAGGCTTTACTTTGAAGGCAATGGGGTGAATGAGAAGTCCAAATACACAGCAGAGGGCATGTGATTGGCTGCCCTAATGGGGGGAGCTTGAAGGACCCCAGAGAGACCTGTGCAGTCTGCTTCAGAAGGAAGGCCATTCTGAAGGGGTGGTGTAGGCGGAAGCACCCAGATAATCAAATCCCCAGAGAAGTAGGTTACAAACTGAGTAAATGCTAGGAAGCCTGGTCCCAGGGGGCTAGGAGGGCCTCAGGAAGTCAGGAAAGCCTCCCCAAAGAAGTAATATTTAGGGGGGACCAAAGAGATATGAAAAGTAGGTGAGACAGGATAAAGCCTTCCAGGCACAGAGAACAGCATGTGCTAAGGCACTGAGGCAAGCGGGGAAGCTCTGGCATTTTCTAGGCTCTCCACACTCATCTTCCATGACTCCCCCACTCCAGTGACCCTGCGCATATCTGGTCTTTCCCATCTTCCAGTCTGCGTTGCTTGTCCTTCCCCGGGAGCCCCCTGGGGCCAATTCCAGGGACACCTCCTCTGTGGAGTCCTCAGTGCTTACCTGGCACTTGGCCATTCTCTGCTCTGTGTCCCCACAACACTGTATACGTGTCTCCTCTCTAGGGTTTATCATTTTCGAAACTATTTACACATTTGGCCTTCCCACTAAATTGCAAGTGTCTTGGTCCAGAGACCATCTTTTATTTCGTCTTTTGTTTTCAACTCTGGCTTTCCACATCGTCTGGTGCACAGAAGGCCCTCGATGAGCGGGGTTTTTACATGAAGAGAGTAATCCAGGTTTCCGAACCTCAGCACTGTTGACACTTGGGGCCAACACTTCTTTGTTTTGGGGACCCTCCCGTACGTAGCATCCCTTGTTCTGGCTGCTAGATGCCAGCAACACCCTCCACCCCAAACCGGGACCACCAAAAATGTCCCCTGGGGCTAGAAATTGCTCCCAGTTGAGAACCACTGGATTAGTCCAGTCAAGGCTCTCACTTTTCCAGCAGGGAAACGGGGGAGCAGAGGTGGTCTGGCGGCCAGGCTTCTCCTCTCCCTGAAGAGCTTCCAGTCAACTGGCACACACGCAATCAAGAGGGAGCCGAAAAGTCAGGCGAGGGGAAAAGAAACGGTCTCCAAACACACAGATTGCCTTATCTGAAGTCTTCTGCCAACATCAACTATCGGACCGCGGAGTTGATCCCCATCTTGTAAACAAGAAGGGAGGTGGCTCAGAGGACGACGCCCTCCCTCGCAGGCACCGAGAGAGGCTGGCCTCCCTCCAGACCCCGGGAGGTGGCCACCCGGGTCTCCACGGGACACGCAGCCCTGCCACGCGGCCACTGAAGCTGCCAGGCGAGGAGCACCGAGGTCCAGCCCCAGAAGCCTCGCCCGGGGCTGTAAGTGACAGACCCAGCAAGGAGCAAGTGAGGAAGATAGCCCCCCAGGAGCAGAAATGCAGGGGCAAAGCCTTGTCACCCTAGAGGTTTACCAACCAGGACAGGAGTTCGAAGGTCAGGCGTGTCCATGTGGGGCCAGCTCAGGATACGCTTGGCTCTGCACCCTACTGGGAGCATAACAATGCAGCGTCTCTGAACCTCAGTCTCCTCACCTGTAAAACGGACGAAATCGGAGCACATCCCATAAGCCAACGGTGTGGAGTCCTTGGCACAGCGAGTTCTTACCAAGGACAGGGTAAGCACGCGTATGTGTCGCCATTGTCTGTACATACAAACCAGGTCCAGAAAGTGGCCTTTCCCCGAAAGATTTTAAATGTCTGAAGAATGGCGAGGAGGCTCTGTGACATGTGGCTGTGGGGTGGCAGGAGAGGAGAAGCCCAGATCTGCCTTCTCACTTCTGTTTCCTCGTTGACGAAGAGGAGAAAACGAAACCTCTCCTCCTCGCTTGTCAAAGCTGTGGTGAGGGTCAAACCAGATGAGCATTTTCCTAACATTTGTGACTGTGACTCACGGTAAGAAACATACAGTAAAGCCTCAGATTGTGAGTAATGTGCTCTGCGAGCGTTCCGCAAGGCGAGCAAACATTTCTAACAAATTTTAATTTGATACACAAGCGACGTCTTGTGATACGAGTAGTACGTGATGGCAAACGTCACAGGATCACAATTGAGCTACTGGTTCTCTCTCTCTCTCTCTCTCTCTCTCTCTCTCAGGCTGCAAGATTGTGGGTGACTGTCTCCCATGCTCCGATGCTCAGTCTCAGGCCACTTCTAAGCACCTATGGACGGTCCTTTGCTTTTCCATACAAAAGTAAGCTCAGGAACGCTTTGTTTCATTCTAGGTCAGGCTGCCTGCAGACACAGACCCTTTCCTCTGCTGCCTCATTGCCAGTTCGATTAAATACAGTCTGTGACAAGAGTTTATTAATACTGTACTGTAGTCAACATCCGTGCAATCATATACAATGGCCCCCATGCAGAAAAAGATTCCATGGAGCCAATAGACAGCAGTGATTCCATTAGGGACAGTGAAAGTCGTCCTACACAGTAACCCTCCTCTCTCTTGTGTCCCTCACACCAGTCAGGAAGGTTTTCAAAGTGCAGGCTAATTTGTTCATTTTTCTTTATATTTTATATTTTCTTTATAATTTTGTATTATATTACAGGATTGCAATCGTTTTTATATGAATATTTTTGGGTTGTGGAACGAATCATCTGAGTTTCCATTATTTCTTGTGGGGAAATTCACTTTGATATATAAGTACTTGGGATTACAAGCATGTTTCCAGAATGAATTATGCTTGCAAACCAAGGTTTTACTATATAGTAAAATCCAGAATGCACACAAATGAAACAAAAAATGTCCTGAAACAATTATCTCCCTTACTGTGTTTAATGCACTCTGACAAATCCTAATCTATTTGACTTGGGTTTTTGAAATCAAATCACTCGGGTGATCTCACGACCCACTAGTGAGTCACGACCCTGCATTAGAAAAACACTACGTTTTGCAATCAATGGGAGAGTAGTTGACAAAACTGTAGAGCGATGATCAAAAGTTTGCAGATTAGCATTATGGGTGGTGTTCCAGTTAAACATTGCTGCATAACAAGCAACAGTAAAACTTAGTGGCTTACACCGATAATTTATTATTGACTCTCACAAGTGGGAGGATTACATGGTCCAGCTGGGATTGTCATCTGAAAACTCAATTGGGCTGGACATCCAAGATGGCTTCCTCAGATGGCTGGTGGCCGGCTGAGAGGTCAGCTGAGGCTGTCAGCTGTCATCGGCCTCTCCCCATAGTTGCGCATGGCTTCTCCGTGCGATGTAGACTTCTCGCATCGTGACAGCTGGGTTCCGAAAGAAAGCGAACCAAGAGTAAAGTTTCCAAGAATCCAGAAGCAAGGGCCTCCAAGCCATTAAAGGTTCTGCCTGGAAGGGGTCAAAGCAGTCACAGCATCATCCCAGATTCAAGGGGGGAAAAACAGACTTCACCCTTGCAAGAAAGGATTGGAAAGGTCACATCGCAGGAGAGCTGCGGGATGGGAGGCATGGCTGCTTCCATCTGGAAAATATAATCCGCCGCAATCGCTGATCAGGTGAGCCTCTCTCGCTCAGCTCTTCTGGGATGGCGGGCAGATCACTTTTTTCTGTGCTGGTCTCCAGGTTTTCATCAACAGAAAAGGAGGACTCATTAAATGTGTCAAAAGACTTTCCAACTCTAACCTTCTATGATCAGGATAAAGTTGGAGAACACATACCCTGCCTTACATTTTGTGTATTTGACATAGGCTAAAATCACCCCTCTCGCTCACCTTGATTCTTGCTTTGTATCGGCCAAACCCTGAAATTCTCCTAGGGGTGTTCAAATCACCTCTTTTCCCTGCCGCCAGCCTGGCGAAGTCATGCTGATGGGATCCTTGCAGGCTGGCCTCGGTTCTCACTCCTAGCACCTATCAAGACAGGAAGAAGGTTCTCTGAAGTACCCATTTGGCGAAAACCGATCACCGGTGCAAGGAGTATTTGCAGCAGGCGGGGAACCTTGCTCTCCATCAGGCCTGCGCCAGCCACGCAGGATAGAGGCAAAAACCGCTAGGATTTTATGAAGCATCACTTTGTCGGGGCTCAGAGGAGGTGGAAAAGAAACGCAGCAGCCAGAGCTACAAAAAGGACGACTCTGCCAGACTTCAAGATCAATTCCACCATACACCGAAATGACTGCTTTTCAGAGGGAATCGTGTTTCCTGTCCACTGCATCGCGAAGCTAGAGGCACTTAAAGAATTTGAATCTGTTCTCCTTCTCTTCGGATACAGTCACTAATCTTGCCTCCTTGCCTTCTGTCTTTTTTTCCTGGGGAGGCAACCTACTCACCTAGCACATAAAATACTCATATTATGACACCCAGGCTTTAGAGATTTACATGAGAATCAGCAAACCTTATTTTAGCCCAATATAGAGAATGTGTGATGCATGGAGGGAACTCTGGGCTTATTCCCCAGATAAGTCATTTATTTCTTTCCTCAAAGAAAAATCCAATATCCTGAGATCAGATGCATATTGAAGCTTTGGTGGAAAAGAACCAGACAGGGCTGGATTAACATGTTCACATCGGCCTCTCCCCATAGAGTGATCTGTGAAGATGTGGGAGCCTCCGTGGAAGAATCGTCCCAGTGCCTCTGACCTGGTCATTGGCCACAGCATCCTGGGACGGGTTAGCATCCGCCTCACCCGAGCAGTTCGGGGAGTACTTTCTGATTTGCCAACTCATGAGACATGCACGTTTTCTCTCCATGTTTCAAGAGGTTATTTATCAGCAAGCAGAAGACAGCAAGCCTGGCCTTCAGGGCTCTCGTGGACCCTCCTTCCTACCCGCTGGCCCTGCGTGTGCAGCCATGCCATCAGGCCAGGCTGCTGCAGGTATCTGGGCTCAGCACCCGCTGCTCCCTCTGCCTGTGACACCTTTCCTGCCCCATCCCTACTTAGGGGCACCTATTCATGAAACGCCAAACAGCGCCTCGCACACAGAAGCACTGGTCCATTTTAACCGAATAACCGGACAGATGGAAAAAGAGCGACCGATCAGCCACCAGCCAGGCTGCAGGCTTTATCTTCCAAACATCACCTTTCAGTCCAATTATTTGGAACGAGCCTCGAGAAATGACACCACCTTCCATGGTAGATTCTCACAGCAGAAACCCAGGAGTCTCTCCTCTGGTCCCTGCCTCTCTCTCTCACCACACATCCCTGTCACCCACAAGTTCGGCCCAAGCCACCTCTGAAATAGGTCTTAAAACCTCATCCAGGGGCACCTGGGTGGCTCAGTCCGTTGAGCATCTGACTTCAGCTCAGGTCGTGATCTCGCAGCTCGTGATCTCGCAGCTCGTGGGTTAGAGCCCCGCGTCAGGCTCTGTGCTGATAGTTCAGAACCTGGATCCTGCTTCGGATTGTATCTTCCTCTCTCTCTGCCCCTCCCCACTCAAGGCTCTGTTTCTGTCTCAAAAATATATAAACATTAAAAAATATTGGGGGGGGGGGGGCGCCAGGGTGGCTCAGTCAGTTAAGCGTCTGACTTCAGCCCAGGTCATGATCTCACTGTTGGTGGGTTCAAGCCCTGCATCGGGCTCTGTGCTGACAGCTGGAGCCTGGAGCCTGCTTCAATTCTGTGTCTCCCCCTCTCTCTGCCCCTCCCCTCCTCATGCTTTGTCTGTCTCTGTCTGTCAAAAATAAACGTTGAAAACAAATTTTTCATTTTAAAAACCCATTCACATTTCTCCTTCCCCAGAGTTCCACCATCTCTTACCTGGGTCCCCTTAAGCCAAGGATTTGTCACCCGCGGCCAACAGCCTGCCACTGGCACCCCCTTCTGAACCTCGTCCAAGAGCACACACATCCCAGAGCAGCCCCAGCCAGAAACTGACAGACAGGAGGCCGAAGTCCCGGTCATTCGGCCGATGTGGGCCGTCTACACTCAACGTGGGGCTGGTTGAGGTGCTGGCAGCCTGCGTCCCAGCTAGACTTCCTCCTCTACGCCCCCCTGCTGCCTCTCCTGCCCTCCCACAGGGATTTGTCCCTAGTAAATGCCCTGCCCCTCACATTCCAGCTCAGCGTCTGCTTCCTGAGACTCTAACCTGCAATGTGTGTGGAAGTGGGTAGGGTGCCATCCAAGCAGCTGCGTGTTTAGTTCAGACGTCAGCCTGCTGCATGGTCCTTTTGGGCCACTACAACCCAACACTACAGACTAAGGGATTTCAATAACAAACATTTACTTGTTATGGGGCTGGGGGCTGGAAGTCCAAGGTCAAGGTGCCAGCAGATTCAGTGTCTGGTGAGAACCTGCTTCCTGGTTCATAGACAGGGGCATTCTGCTGTGTCTTCACATGGCAGAAACAAAAGGAAGCATGTCGGGGTCTCTTTTACAAGGACACTAATCTCATTCACCTCCCAAAGACCCTGCTTCCTGGGATTTGGGATTAGAGCCTCACCATATGGATTTGAGGGACATAAACGTGCCATCCACGGCACGTGCCGGGTTAAACTGCATTCGCAAAAGGGGTCCACTGCTGACAATTAGAAAATTATTAAAGCTTTTGCACCACACAGCACTTCCTCCTAAATGCAGTATCTCCAGGGAGAAAAGAAAGACAAGTTGGGGGGGGGGGACAAGAAGAAGGAAGACATCTGGGACTTTCAACAGAGCACAGGACCCTGTGTGATGCTGTCTCCTCTCTGCCCTTTCTCCTAAATTGTCGCACACACACTTTCTGCATTCAGCTGGTCTCCCCCTAGACTGGAGCCCCTTGAGGGCGGGGACAGTGCCCATCGTTCTGCATAGCACGTGGACAAGTCCCAGACGAGGCAATGACGTGCAATGAGTTTGCAGGAGGTGTGTGCACACTCTTGGTCAGGTGTTTTGGTCTACATTTCTTTCTATCACTGCAGCTATGTATGTCTTGAAGTCAGGTAAAATGACTTCTCCCACTTTGTTCCTGTTTTTCAAACGCATTGTAGCTATCCTAGTTCCTTTCCATATAAATGTTCGAATAATCCTGCCTCAGTCTGCAAAAACCACGCTGGCTTCTGATAGGAGTTCCATTGGACCTATCAATTCGGGGAGATTCTACACCTTTGCCATCTTGAGTCCTCCGACATGAACACAGAACATCACTCCATTCCCGTGGACCATCTTTGATTTCTTCCGTCAGGATTTTGTACTTTTCGGCAACCAAGCTCAGTCTGAGTTTTCTTAGATTTACATCCAAGTATTTTTTGGAGTGTTTACAAATGGTATTGCATTTTTTATTTTGATTTCCATGTGTTCATTGCTAGTGCACGGAAATAAAATCTTGTTTTGTATATTTATCTTGTATCCTATCACTTTGCTGAGCTCAATTATTAGTTCTAGGAGTATTTTTGTAGATTCCTTGGGATTTTCTCTTTTTCAATGTTTATTTACTTTTGAGAGAGAGAGAGAGAGAGAGAGAGAGAGAGAACAAGCCAGGGAAGGGACAGGGAGAGAGGGAGCCAAAGCAGGCTCCAGGATCCAGAGAGAGAGGGAGAGAGCACAAGCCAGGGAAGGGACAGGGAGATGGGGAGCCAAATCAGGCTCCAGGCTCCAAGCTGTCAGCACAGAGCCCGATGTGGGGCTCGAACTCACGAACCTTGAGATTGTGACCTGAGCTGAAGTCCGATACCTAACCCACTGAGCCACCCAGGAACCCTGGGGATTTTCTATATATACTATCATGGCATATGCAGGTGTATACTTGTTTTGATTACTACCTTCGATTTATAGCACATAATCCTAATTTATAATAACAGTCTAATGTTTCCATTTTAAACACGTTCATGTAAAAAAAAAGTGAACAGATTTACAAGAAAATGTTAAATAAATAGCAGTAAAGGAAGTGCGCAAAGAGGGCAAAAATTGTCAGCGCTGACACAGCATGAGAAACCTTGCGTTATGTCATGGAATGTTCACACCAGCCGTGCCCCCACCAGGTGCGGCCCACCTCCTAACAGTATCAGAGGATACAAGGAACGCTAGGAGGGAGCACACAGAGAAAGAAGATAGCATCGTTGCCAGTATTGAGTTTTTGCCAACATCCTCACGGCACTAGCTCAACGGTTCCTTAAAAACCCAGAGATCGGTCGGTTAGGTCAGCTACAGGTGAAACTTCGGGATGAAGGCTTTCCACGTTAAGTTGCCTGGCCCAGAGGGTCTTTGCCAGTGTGGCTGGTACACCAAAGCCCTCCTAACATACTCACCCAAGCTCCGCCCTCCCGCTGGCCACCCTAATCAGCTTTTGCGCCAACGGCTTCATCAGATCTAATAAAAATCTCCCCCTCCGAATAAGACGTCTCATGACATCACTCCCCTCAGGGGAGCTGGGAGGATGACCTTCCATTTGATGGAAGAGAAGGATTCATTTTGATGGTCTGCCCCTGCTAATGTGTGTTTAGACAGAGCAGGACGATCAATACCAAGGAGAGGATGCTGATTTGACTCACCGGAGTTGAGGAAAGGACGCTGCTTCCCCATCCATTTTTATAAATCACTTTAAAGGCCTATCGATCTTTCCCTGGGCACTGAGGGGCACCAACCCCCTGGGCAGCAGTCTGTCAAGCCCCTTAACCCTTTCTAGTAGCCCGCTCCCGGCGAGAGAGCCATCGGCTTGCAGACACTTGGGCTGATGCTCCCTCCCTGGGCCCGAAGCCTGGCTGAACCAGTCCACCAAGTGTGGTTTTCAAGGCATTTGGGAAATAAGGAGGTGCCCTTCACCCCTACGCGCACATACACACACGTACACGCACATGTACACACACTGACGCACATCATCTCATGTGCAAATACAGAGACCCATGTAAACCCAGTACTGAAATAAAGCAAAAGCATGAAGTTCACACACAAGCAATAGGTCGTAAACCACCATTTACCGAGACACAGGGGCCATTCGCTATCTCTCCAACTGTATTTATTTTGACCCAATTTCACTACTTGGGAAGTTGGGAAACAGCGTATAATGGGGTTCATTCTGGGCCACCCCAAACTTCAGGGACAACTCTGATTTGGGTCCCTCCTTCCCCCGGCTCAGAGATGTCACCCACACATCTAACTAATGGCTCTCAAGCACAGTGCTACCAAACACAGGTGCACCATGGAGATAGCTTTTGAGATGTCCCAAGTTGTTATTAAAAATAGTCACTTAAAAGAGAGCTTTGGGTTATTTTTATAACTTCGAGCAGAGCTCATCCCTGGAGGAGTATCACTATGGAGCATTTGAGTCCCGGGCTGCTCTCCTGAGTCGGTGATTTCTCGCCCCAGTGGCCCGACACGTCTCTACTTCAGCCACTCCCCATGGCCCCTCATCTTTGCAGGGGATTGTGTGGCGTCCTGTGTCGGTGGGGTTGGGCTCTGCACGTGACCATGAAGGGATGGGGTCCAGCCGGCAGCTAGGAGCCTGTCCGGAGCTCAGGATAGGTGAGCCGTCGAGGTACGAGTGCAGGGTTGTTTATGCGGCAGTGACAGGGCACCTCCACTGTCCTCAGTGACGGCCACTGTCAACATGGCCTCCGATAGGGCATCTGCTGACCACTGGAAACTTCTCAGGTTGGGGTTCAGGGCATCCCGGGAACACAAAGAAGGACATGGGCAGTGAGTGGAGTGCCTGACACTAACCTTGAACGTGCCTCCTTCTTTATCTTCATAACAACCGGCTCCATCACTTTTATGGAACTAAAACCAAAACTTCTAGCAGGGACCGGAAATAGATCCTGCCAATCCCATGAGGAAAGGGAAGGGAGGGGCACAGGAGGGGAGAGAAGGGGTCTCTCTTGCCTGAGCCTCCTCCACTCCTCAGTCCCCAGGTCACTGTCTTCCAACCTGGCAAACAGGGTGGCCTTCCCAAGGCACCAAGAAACAGGTCACCTCCCACCAAACCCTCAGTCTCCTCCCACGAAGAAGATGAAATCAGACCTCTCTCTTGGTGCAGTTAACTCCTCACCCCAGACCCTCCGGCCCCTGCCGGGGAACCGATCCAGATCCCCCAACGGTGCCCCCATACCCCTCTCCTTCCTTCACGTTCCTGCATCGTCAGCCCCAACTTCAGGTGGAGAAACCGAGGTTTGGAGACACTGAGTTGCTTGCCCCAAGGTCACACACCAGGACGTGCCCAGACCTGAAGCCCACGCCCTTTCTCCCACGGGAAAAGGGTCAGATGGTTAAGCTTGGCCAAGACGGGGCAGAAGCAGAATGGCCCGAGGTTCCCGGGCAGCCCCAGTCGGTCAGAGGCCCATCTTCTCCCCCGGGGTGACCTTTGCTGGGTCACTGAAGGCCTCGGGCTCTCACTCGGAACAAAGTCACAGCCTGGAAGGCTTACTGGAAGGAGCAAGGGCCAGGTCCTGGGTCTTTCATACAAACGCAATGGCCTCCTGCAGGCAGAGTCTGCTTGCCTGGCTTGGGAGACTCAGAGAGCATTCGGGTGGGGGGAGACTTGATAGGAAACCCCTCAAGTTTCAGGGGTAACTCTGATCTGGGAGGCCCCGGGGACATGCTTGACCGTCCACCCCGTAGGATTAGAAAAAGTACAAGAAAGCATGCTGGGAACCGGGAGCTCTGAGCAAATGGGAGTTTGCTGTAACCAAGGCCGCCTGGCTGCCTGGCTGGGAGTGGGGGGGTGGGGTACGCAGCAAGAGGAAAAGGCTGGGAAGCAGCTGGAAAACGCTCTTATGGGCTGGCCTCCAGCAGAGAAGTGCTGATCTGCAGAATCGTTTGCTCCTAGAAGACTCTATCTGCCCATACCTTGCTGTGCGATCCCGAGTAAGTCCCTGAACTTCTCTGAACCTCTTTCTTACAGCTGTAAACTCAGCATATTGGGCTAGCCTTTTAGATCTTTCCAGGCATGAAAGGCACATGAAATATCAGCACGTTCCCCCAGCTCCATGCCACGAGGCGCAGGCACCCGCATCCTGGGAGGTGTCCCTGCTCCCATATTCAACCCAGACTCTGAGAACCACGTGGTTCCCGAGGTTGCAGAACGAGATGGGGGCCCAGGGCCAGGAGCCGAACCAGCTCCATCTGCCTCCAGGGCGGTGCCCTCCCTCCTTGCAGGCGCTGGCCTGAACCGGCTGGCCAGCCCCCCAAGCCTCCCATGCTGGTGGGACAGCCGCCAGGCACAGCCAGTGTGTCCTCCACGGCAGCCCGTGCCAAGCGGCCCTGCCCAGACCGCACGAGGAGCTGGCCGTGGCCTGCCAGCCTGTTTCTCATTTAGAGCAAGCCCCGGCTGCAGCCCAGACATTCCAGAGGGGACATACAGACACCAATCCCGCCCATGGCTTGGGAAACTTGGGAAACGGGGCTGCAGGCAGCCCCGTGGTCAGAGAGTGCCACAGTGTCTTCCCTTCCCCGTTGACATTTTGAAAGTTGTTTAACCCCTCGAGGAGTTTGGGCCACACTTTTGGGGCCCTGACCCTGGCATTCAAGGCCCCCCGTGGCCAGGAATAAAAGTGAGCCCGCAGAGCAGGCCAGACTCCTCTCTGGATCGGCCCTCCCCTGGGTCTGCCCACCGGGCACACACACAAGGTTGGTCTCCAGCTCTCGGACAGCCTCACGTCCAGCTGGGAGTCCGGAGGCTTCCCGGTGGAGGGGGCGTTGAACAATACAATGCCACTGATTATGTGTCAGCTGCTGGCTCAAGTGAGGTCCCCCACCCCCTCCCGGCAAGGTGCAGGTGGGATCGCTCAAGCTGTCCTTGGAAGAATCGTACCCTTCACACATCCTTGAGTGAGTTAATTATAGATTGCCGCCTAATGATATAAGTAGAGCTCCTGAATTCCGCCAAAGTGACAATCTGCCATCAACATAAAGCCGCTGCCCGTGCTGCTAGCCGGCCAAGCATCCGGGCGCGAGGCTCTGAGTTCTTCCTGGCCGCCCCCCCTCCGCCTCCTGCCCAGCACCTGGATTATGCTTGCTTGGTCTGCTAGTCAAAATAAATTCTTTCTCCCTCCAGGGCTGCCATTTCAGCCCCCAAAGGTATGGCTTTTTCTTTTTTTTTTTTTTTTCCTTTTTCTGTTTTTTTTTGTTGTTTTTTTTTTTTTTTTTTTTCCCCTCTGATTTATAAACCCCTGCTAATGGGACCAGGGGCTTTGAAAACCGGTTCCCGCACAGCATGGCAGTTCATTACAAAATTAAAAATAGAATTATGGTAGGGTCGAGCAAGTCCACATCTGGGTATATACTCAAAAAGCAAGGTCTTGAACAGATATTTGAACAGATATTTATAACAGCGTTATTCTCAATAGCCAAGGGGTAAAAGCAGCCCTACTGTCCGTCTACGGATAAGTGGATAAGCAAGAGGTGAGCCATCTAAACAATGGAATACTATTCAGCCTTTAAAAGGAAGGAGATTCTGACGCCTGCTCGAACATGGATGAAGCTTGAGGACGTTGTGCTGAGATAAGCCAGCCACAGAAAACAAATACTGCACGATTCCACTTATATGAGGCCAAGATCATAGAGATGGAAAGAATGCTGGTTGCCGGGAGCTGGGGGCTGGGGCCGGGTGGGGGGGGGGGGTGGTGGATGGAGAGTCAGTGTTCCATGGAACAAAGTTTCAGTTCTGCAGGATGAAAGGTATTCTGGGGACGGACCGCGGGGTCCGTTATGAATGCGCTTACAGCCCCTCAGCTTGGAAATGGTTAAGACGGTAATTTTTTCATGTTTGTTTATTTATTTTGAGAGAAAGAGAGCGGGAGCTCGAGAGCAGTGGAGAAGCAGAGAGAGAGAGGGAGGGAGAGAATCCCAAGTGGGCTCCCCGCTGTCAGCGCAGAGCCCTCCACGGACCCCACGAACCATGAGATCATGACCCGAGCTGAAATCAAGAGTCGGACGTCCAACTGACTGACTGAGCCACCCAGGCGCCTCTAGAAGAAAAGCAAAAGAGAAAGAAAGAGAGAGGGAGGGCTTGCCAGTCTGAGCACCCAGATCTAGCCATGCCTGAGGCTGGACTTATCCCCCACCCTTTAATTAATTCCATTTTCTTCTTCAGCCATTCTGAATAGGGTTTCTATCACTCACAACCCTAAGAATTCTATTTGCTACAGAAACAGACCCTCAGAATTAACCCCTGCCAGCTTCCACCCACTGCTGTCCCCTCTCCCTGTGTGGGGTTGTGCCTGCAGCTACAACAGACAACCTGGAAACCTAAGTGCCTTGACACAGCCAGGGTTTATTTCTGACTCGAGTCCCGGTCCACCACAGGGGAGGGGAGCTTAGTGGGCGGCTGGCCGGTCTCCAAGCAGCTTTCTGGAGACCCGGGTTCCTTCCATCCAGTGGCCCATCAACTCGGGCCTCAGAGTGTCCCGCTGGGGTCTGTGTCCCCCCCGCCCCCAGTCAATGAGGGGCCAGAGCATGAGGAGAGGACGGAGACCTCCACAAATAACACCTGGCCCAGAGAAAAGAGACCCTCATGGGTGCACAGCACCGCCTGTCCACTGTGCCCTCCCTGGTCTCTCTGGGCATGCCCTGCCCCCCTTGGTTTGCCTTCCCAGCTGGACCCAACAGTGTCTGCCGGTCTCCCCACCATCTTCCGCTTTCCTGGACCCCTCTACAGTTTCAGCCTGACAGTCTGCAGGGGCCTTGCCCTCCCTGAAAGCTGGGTGTGACCGACACAGCACCCGCCCTTGGAAGGTTTGTGGGGTGGAAGAGGAGGGGGCTGGGCAAAGGCCCGGAGAGCGATGGTTGCAGACTAATGCCCTTAGCACCCGGAATGCCCGCTGTTGCACTGGTGGCCTCTGTTTCTCCCTCCCCCACCCCCCGCCTCCATCACTGCCCAGACAGGACCCTCAAATGGAGACCCAGAGGGGACTCACAGAACGTGGCCTGAACCCCGCTCATTTTACAGACGGGTAGGATGGGAGTTACGGGGCGCAGCTCAGACGCATACCCTGGGCCCCCCCGTCCGGGGCTCCTCCCCTGGGCCCAGCTCCCGAGCCCTGACCCAGGAGGCAACCTGCATTTACAGATCCCCTGCCCAGGGCCCCAGCCTGTGGAAGATGCTTTTCGCATCCCCCGGCTCTATTTCACATAATCAGTTCCCCGTTCTGCAGGACCGGTGCCGTGGCTGGTCCCTCCGGGAGAGGAGGTGAGGAGGGCAGCCGGCCCGCAGGAACAGAGCTGGGGGGGGATCCTGTCACTCACCTGCAGGTCCCGCCCAGATCCCGGAGCTCCGCCCCGCCCTCCCACCCCACCCCACCCCACCCCACCCCCACCCCACCCCCACCCCAGGGCCCACCAGCTAGGGGAGCGTGAGCTCTGGGCTCCCGCAGGACAGGGACACACGCGGCGCATCACGCACAGGCTCAGCCGCCAAGCGGGAGGAAAGGGAGAGAGAGAGAGAGAAAGAAACGTGGCCAAAGCGAAGGCAGCGGGGAAGAAAAGCCAAGAACAAAGCCCACTAATATTACTAGCTAAAGACCCGTTTCTCTGTAAACTTTAATTCATCCACTAAATGTCAAGCGCCGTTGGCTAGAGCACATTTCCACACTTCTCCTTGTTATTAATACGTACTTAGCGGCAGTGGGAATTAGAAGTTCCGTAATAATACCCTTCCCAAAACACTGCCGATGAAAATTTCTGTTTGAAATTTAAGGAGAATTCTATTACGGCTGCAACACATTATGTGAAAGGCCAGCATTGGCAAGATTCGCTTCTGCCGCCCCCACCCATGGCTGGCCTTCCCCTGCCAGGACGGAAGCCTGTGGAATGTGGCCACGCATGGCCAGGGGCGGGGGACACGGCCGACGTGGCCCGTGGCTTTCTGCTCCCTCTCCGCCCCCCTCCGAGAGGCCTCCTCAGCCTTCCCTGGGCTCCATCCTGCTCCCCTTGGCCACACAGGGAGTGCCCCGACGATGTCTGGGGACCCCTCCCCACCAGCGGGCAGGCACAGGAATGGGCCCAAGCTCTTATGTCAGCCCCAAACACCTTAGTGACAGGAGGCCCCCCGGCTCGGGGGCTCCAAGGGTGAAAAAGAAAGTCTATTCTTTGTCTATACTGACCTTGCCTCGGGACTGGGATGTCCTTCACTCATGTATTTTTTTTCTCGTTACCCTACAGCTGTGAAGGAAGAGGACATAATTGAGTGCATTACACCTCACTGTGTCCTTGCAGGTCTCTGTCGTCGCTCCCCACGACCCAGAACTGGCCGGTCTCTCCCTCCCGTCCAAGTCAGAGTGCCTCCTAAAGCCCCCGTGATACCCGGTACCTCTTCAGCCAAGTTCCTTAACTGAGAACCTCAGACCCTGCCCGTGTCGGCCCATCCGGGTCTTTCCTGCCCCCACGTCACTCATTCAGACCGCGTGGCCCATGGTTCAGCACTGTGTGTGCTTTCTCATACCTCTGGGCCTTTGCATATGTTATCTCTGGAACCCCCCTCCTCCTCTGCCTGGCCGACTCCTCCATCCTTCGGGCAGCCCCTCCTCCCCCAGGAAGGCGCTGCTCTCCCACTGCCCCCCAGGCTGGCTCTGCCCCCTCTGTGGGCCCACAGCCCCGTAGAATCTCTAAGGTAACCTCTGCATTCGTGCTGCCCAGTCCTGAGCCTGTCCCTCTCGCCAGCCCGGCAGGCCCTTGGGGTGGGGACTGGCTCCCCAACCTCTGTGTGGCCAGTACCTGCCACAGGCCCTGGCGCATAGTAGGTGCCCAACCAGAATGTTCCCCGTGAAAGAAATTTGCTGAACTAGACACCGTCCCTCCCTCCCAGGGTTCAAGGCTACCGGAGGAGCGGGGCTGCTTTGTGATGCCTCGGCTTGGCCCGGCTGGGCTGCCCTTCCCAGATCCCCCTCCCTGAAGCCTTCCAGTTAGAAGGTGGCAAAGACACATCTTCCCATCTTCCCGCAGAAGCAGCAGCCACGCTCGTGCTTCCCGCTCGACGGTCCAGGCGGGCTCGTCGGCAGCTCACACGCGATGCCCGGCCGCACCTGCTCCAGCCTCCGCCCCTGAGCCGGCGCGCGTGTCCCCTTCGGGCAGGACGGCCTGGAGGACGCGAGCAGGGCTGGGGGCCGCACAAACTGGCAGAGAGACTCCTGTCCGTCCCCACACGTTGCAGCACCGTTGTGATTCCAGCTGACTCTCCCCACGTCCCCTTTCACACCCCTCTTCTCCTCCCAACCTTCCTCTCTGCAGACTGGAAGCTCCAGCGTTGGAGGTAAGGCCCGCAGATGTACAGGGACCGAGGTACAGAGCTCCCACGGCCCGATCCCTGCAGCAGGACCACATACTTTCCAGCAGTTCCGCTCCTCCGACCCGACCCCGATGGATAGAAGATGGCCCTGTTCGGGTTCAACCACAAGACTCAAACAGCAAAAAACTCTGAGACGGGAAACGCTGAAGCATCAGGGGGCAGGGATGCCAGGGAGAGCTGCAGAGAGGAGTGGCCTTGAGCTCAGCCTTGAACACCAGGAACATCCAATGGAGGCGGCCTGTGGCCCCCAGGATGAGGGAGCGGGCCCTGTTAAGAGCCAGCCCTCTGCTGTGTGGGAGGACGGCCACCCAAGAGTCCCCAGCTCCTGCGCCCAGGCCTGAGGGGTGATGCCAACCCAGGCGGGGGCTGCTTGAACTTCACCTGCACCCCAGATCCTCATCGTCGGAAAATGAAGGTCAATCACAAGAGAAAACTGCTGAAGCCAAACATGAGGTCAAAGAGTTAGGTGCTGGCATTTTCAATGGAAAAGGGATCCGAGTCCGGGATGAGCCGTGGAGGAGAGGTTTGGTCTGTCTGAGGACAGAGCTTCCGAGAGAGCATGGAAGGTGGCAAGCCCATGGCATTCCCTCCACCAGCCGCGTGGCCAGGGGCAAGGATGTGGCCACAGAGAGCTCTCAGGAACATATTCCTGGACCTCCCCGCTGGTCCTCAAGCAGCTGAGAAAGGACCACCACGGGAAGGCAAGGGACATGCCAGGGGGCCCCACGGAATCCAGAAGTGGACGCGGGCGATGAGCACAGGTGGCCCACACTTGCTCCCCTTAGAAGGTAGACTCAACCCCAGAGCCAGGGGCCACCCTAAACTGAGTTACGCGTCTGTCGTTTGGAAATAAGCTCGGTCACAAGGCCTTCAGGGAGGTCCCTGGCATGCGCGGATAGTGGCCTGAGATTTTCACAGAAACCAGTCTCTGAGCTGGTATTCCAGGACGACCCCCGTGCCTTCAGCAGCTCTGGAAATGCGGCCGCCATGAGCGGGGCCCACAGCCGCGGGGCGAGGATTTCTAGCAGCAGTGGAAAAAGCCAGGGCAAGATTTAAAGCTAACCAACAAACCCAATTGGAAACAGCAGGGGGATTTGCTGTGAAAGTCGGTTTCAAGCTCACCCCATCCATAATTACTCACTTTGGAAGTGTCACGATTCTCCTGCCAAAAGTATGGCTTCCCTCCCCTTATTAAACCCCTTTCGCACCACTCCTTCTTCGCTCTGCAAAAATGGATTTCGCTCAAAAAAGAAATTAGAAAAATAATTGATGTAATAACCATAACCTTGAAAATACTTCTGCCAGAATTTAAGAGCAGAAGGGAAAGGAGGCCCAAAATAAAGGCATCTCTCTGGAAATCAGAAACCTAAATTAGTTCTAAGCGCCGGCTACACCCACTTCCCCGCCAACTCTCTGAAGGTGAACACGAGCAATCTTCCTCCAGTCGCACAGGAGGCAGGACCGAGCACTGCCTCAGAATGCATGGTCCCCGCTGGTCGTGCCTCCCGCTTTTACAGGTGGGGAAACCGAGGCACGCGGATACGCCAGCTCTCTTTCCAGGCACGTGAAAGACCGCAGCTCCTCACGTCCTTCGAAGTCAGGTGTGGCCGTCTGACTGGCGTTGGCCCATGACCTATGAGCAGAAATGACGTGTGTCACTTCTGGCGGGAGCCCTAAGAGTCTCGGTGTGACCCCTCGTTCTCCTCCCCCGGGCGGCCCCGGTGATGGTGCAGGGCCACGTTATGGCGATTCTGCATCAGCCTGCGTTTCTGAGGAGCTATGGCAGACGGAGCCTTCCTGCTGAGCAGCGTTAGACGCGTAGCAAGAGCCAAAGTTCAGCTTTGCTGTGTTTGAGCCGCAGCGGGTGGGGGGGGGGGGTTTTTTGTTCCTGAGGCGCACCGGTCCCACCCTAACAGATACGCAGCTCTGTGCATTGCCCTGGTTTTTCTTAGAAAGGTCCATCACGGCAGGTCCACGTTTCACCTTGACATGAGGAAAACCTAGCATATCGCTCGGCTTAGAATGTCGGTTGAATGGAAACTCCATGGAGAAAGGAGTCGAAAGCAAGAGGATGCAAAATGACATACCTGAACTAGGGAGATAAATGTGACACACGTGTGGGTGAAGACAGTCCACCCTCTAGGGATGACACACGGGCTCTTGATTCTAACCCCCAAACCTGCCCAGGTAACTACGAACTACTTACTGCCTCTTAAAGGCAAGGCAAAGAGGTCCAGAACACTTAGGTGAATCCCCCAAGGTCACAGGTAGCATTTGAGCCTCCAGCCTGACTCCAAAGCCAGGGATGGCCCCCTGCCTGCCTGGGCACTCACACTCCGGGACGGGAGCCCCAGGGAGAAGCCCATGCCCTTACTGCTCATCTGCCCCTCCCGGTCGAACACGCACAGGCAGAAGCCCAAAGGTGAAATGGGCAAGTAGGAGTCAAATGTCAATATAAGGTCGGCCTTTTGGAGGACGTGGAGGCCGCAGGCATCAGGAAGTGTGCGGTCAGAAAGAGCACTGAGCCGGTTGTAAGAGTCCCGGCCTCCGGTCCTGCCACCTGCTCATCCCCGCTCTGGGCCTCAGTCTCTCCTACTGGTGGAGCAGACAGGCTGGACAAAACCACCTCCAGGACCTGTTCCAGCTCTCAAGTTCCACAGTTCCTGTAAACATACCTCTGGCTGATAAAGGAAAGCAAGTCGAACCCTTTTAAGAAAATCGCTAAAGCCCTAAAATTACGTGAAAGCCTTTGAGATCCGTGAAGGAAAGGCATTTGCTAAATCCCCTCTATTATTTCCAAAGGATATTTTCTATTATTATTATTTACCAAAGGAATTTCTGGACAGAGTTTAAGTGCCTCAGAGCCTACAAAATAACCATCTCTTCGAAACATAACAAAAGGTTCTGAATATTCTTGGCTGATGACTTTTTCTTTGAAACACGTTCTCCACTGAACAAAGGATTTTCTTCTTTTTCCCAGTTTTTCTAAGTTTAAATGGAACATACGCATGCACAACCTCATCGCGGTTACCAACCTAGAAAACTTTTTAAGTTGGCCGAACAGCCTAAGGACAGACACATTTATAACACAGATGGTTCTCATTTAGGACATGCTCAGTATCGTCCAGTATCCTAGGAATTGATTATTAGGAAGAAGACCGGGGGTCCTGGGTGGCTCAGTCGATGAAGCATCCGGCTCTGGATTTCGACTCAGGTCATGATTTCACGGTTCATGGGTTTGCGCCCCACGTCAGGCTCTGTGCTGACAGCGTGGGGTGTGCTGGGATTCTCTGTCTCCCTCTCTCTCTGCCCCTCCCCTGCTCATGCTCTATCTCTCTTTTCCAAAAATAAATAAACACTTTAAAAAAAAAAAAAAACCGAAGAAGACAAAAATGGGATACATCTATTGAGAACAACGAGCCAGGCTTTGCGCGGAGAGCCCCGCATGCGTTCTCTCACTTAAACCTCTATGTGACCCAGTGAGATGGGGAGACTGAGTCTAAGAGACATTTAGTCTAAGCTGACCTAAGATCGGGCAGCTGGTAGGAGCTGAAGTTGGATTCCAACTGAGGTCCTGCACACTCTAGAGTCCAGAGTCTATGCAGTGTCTCGCTGAATCCATACATCCAGCCCACAAGGCAAGGAGCCCCATTATACAGATGAGGAAACTGGGAATGGGCCAGAGCAAGCCACTGGCCCATGATCACCCAGAGCAAGGGTCTGTCTGGGAAGCCAGGATTCAAATTCTGGTCCATCCCACTGGACAGCCCTTTGCCTGACTCCGCACTCTTTCCAGGTAACTTAGGCCTCAAAACGCGTGCTTCTCCTGTTTGGGTTTACCTTGTGGCCCGACACATTGCTAGGGCCAACTCCCAAAACTTCCAAGTCTTAAGTGAATGGAAGAACAAGGGAATTCTTCACAGTGCCAGGAAGCATGCATGGCCAAAGGACATTTTAAATCTCCGGAGCCGGGGTAGAAAGCTCTACCGTTGGTAGGGCCTGCAGTCATGCCTGCTTTTGCCCGGAGACCTGGGCCCTGTCGATAATTCCACTGCAAGCAGCTGTTTGCAAAGGTTAACAACTCGACCCATAAAAATGTGCGGCGAGTTGCAACTTGGCTAGCCACCTCAGACCGGGAGAGAAGCTAGCGTTTGCAAAATATGGTTCGAATAATCCCGTTTCCCCCCACACACACACACTTTTTTTTCTTCTTTAGTTTTAAGAGTGCAAGAAACATAGAAGTTTTGTGGTTTCACACTGATCTTTTTATGGTTCGAAAGACTCCAAAACAGAGTTGATTTAAAAAATGTCTCTGCATAATGCTGACCATTGTGTGGGCATTTTCAAGGAAGCATGCCATCCGGTGCTGGGACTTCGGGGACTTGAATGTTCTTCGTTGGCTTAAACAAAAGGTTTTGTTCTCAAACAAAAGAGACATCCTGACTCAAC
The DNA here is from genome assembly GCF_023721935.1 of Panthera uncia. Taxonomy (NCBI): domain Eukaryota; kingdom Metazoa; phylum Chordata; class Mammalia; order Carnivora; family Felidae; genus Panthera; species Panthera uncia. The sequence goes on along the minus strand of NW_026057582.1, from coordinate 5,611,510 downwards.
AACTGTCTGCGTTTTGACCTCTGCACCCAAATCCCAAATCTGCCCACAAGAGGCAATGTGACACAGGAGAGTGAGCATGGGCCTTGGGTCCAGCCAGGAAAACCTAACGCCTGGCTTGGCAACTTCCTGTCTTCAGGGCTCTGAGAATCTTAGGAATCTCAGAGGATCCTCGTTTTCCCCATCTCTATAATGGGCACAGTAAGGTCTATGTGTAGGGTTGTTGAAAAAACCCAAGAGATGATATATGTGAAGCATAAAGTAGACCCACCCATTCCTTCAAAAACTAATTGTTGAGTACTTACTAAGCGCCAGGCATTATTCTCAAAATGGGAAAATCAACAGTGAACAAGACAGACCCAGACCCTGCTTGGGTACCTTCCAGGTAGGGTGAGAGTAAACGAGTAAAGACATAAATGAGATCACATTTGATGATGAAAGCTTGAAGAGCAGAGGGTAATGTGGTACAGAGGGAAGGGAGGAGGCGCTGGGCTACTTCAGCAAGGATAACCAGTGAAGGCATCTCTGAGGGGCTGGCGCTCGAACTGAGGCTGGGCGGGGGAGAGAAAAAGAGATGCCCATGGAAACAGGGCTGGGAGCAAAGTGTTCCGGATGGAAGGACCAGCAAGTGCAAAGGCCCTGGGGCAGCATGAGATGGCCAACCTAGAGCATGTGAGCTAACAGGGAGGAGAGGAAGAAAGGCTGCAAGAGAACGCAATAGCCAAATCAGGGGATGCCTGGAAGGTCATGACCAGAGGTGACATTGGGCTTTATTGTACATTCAACGGGCAGTCACTGGTGGGGTTTTAAGCAGTGAAACTGCAGGATTCGTTTGCATCCTGACACTGCTAGGCGGGGACAGAATCACGGCGAGATACGCAAGAGAACAAGAAGACCAGTTGAGACACTTTCTCAGGCTAGCCAAAGATAATGGACTATCACAGCTGCAATGGAGATGGAGAGGAGCGTATTAATTTGGAAATATAGTTTGGAGACGGGGCCATGGAATTAGATGGCATCTGAGGAAGGGAAGAAGGCCCAACCATTAAAAGCTCGCTAAAAGAGGGTGGGAACAGTGGCCAGTGAGGTGGGAAGAAACCGGGAGAGCACAGTGTCCTGGAACTACCACAGAGAAAGAATCTGGGGAGGGAGGGAATGGCCCCCTGAGCCAAGTAAGCATGAGGACAGAGAGCTGCCTGCTGGAACTGGCCAGATGCAGGTCCCATGGGTGCCCTTGACTGATACACACCATTTCTGTGAGGGGATGGGGAAGGCAAAGACTGCGAGTAAGTTCAATACGAGGTACTTTTTAAATTCCTCCATTAAGAATGGAAATTGGGCATCTTGTACCTTACCTACAGTGGCCTAGGTATTTCTTTCATGGTAATCAAAAATATCCACAATAATAACAACTTCTTGGGCCTCAGACGTCCAGTCCGTATGGTAGACTGAGCAGATGCTGAAAAGATTATCCACGCCACCCACCTCCCCTCCAAACAAATACAAGTTTTGGATACAATGTGATGATAAACTATTTAAATACAAAGTCAATTGCAAAAGCAAGGCAAAGAGAATCTCCAGGAGCTCAAAATGAGATTAAAACCCAAGCCAGAGTGGTTGATAAAAGCTGAAGACAAAAGTCTCACAGGATATTGGAACTGGTTACAGGAACTGAAGTCTAGGGGAAGAACGAGACATTAGGCTTAAATGAGGCAGAGTATGCTTCTGAGTCCCTTCATAAAGCCAGCAACCATGAAGCATGGCCCGCCCGTGAAACTCTAAGCTGAAACCTTATAAAATTTGTCCAGAGCTGATAAAACTCACAGGATCCTCAGAGAGGCAGATGCGAAGCTACTCAGAAGGGATCCCCTCAAAACCCAAGAGAACAGGGCTCCTAGAAAGCCGCCTCCTGTTAAAGATAAGCTCACAACAAAAAATTAGAATCCACAGGAGCAAAAGAAGGAAAAGCACCCTGCGGTCTAGTAACAGCCAAAAGACTTAGCAAATGAGAGAAATTCACCTCGAAAACTAGAAAGAAAAGAAAAAATTAAAACAAACTTCAAGCGTAGGTAAAAATCTTCAAACAGAAACGGGAAGAAATACACACAAAAACAAGATTGAATGGAAAAACAAAGGCACATCAGAAAACAACTAAATAGAGAGTCTAAAAATGAAAAATATAATCATTAAGAGAAAAGTTAGGGCCGCATGGGTGGCTCCATCGGCTGAGCTTCTGACTCTTGGTTTCGGCTCAGGTCATGATCCCACAGTTGGTGAGTTCGAGCCCCGCATTGGGCTCTGTACCGACAGTGGGGAACCTGCCTGGGATTCCCTCTCTCCCTCTCTTGCTGCCCCTCCCCAACTCTAAATAAATAAATAAATAAATAAATAAACTTGAAAAAAAAGAAAAACAGACCAGGGTGTCTGGGTGGCTCAGTCAGTTAATGTCCAACTTCGGCTCAGGTCACGATCTCATAGTCCGTGAGTTCGAGCCCCGCGTCGGGCTCTGGGCTGATGGCTCAGAGCCTGGAGCCTGCTTCGGATTCTGTGTCTCCCTCTCTTTCTGACCCTCCCCCATTCATGCTCTGTCTCTCTCTGTCTCAAAAATAAACATTAAAAAAAAAATTTGTTTTAATATGTTGATCTATTTTTGAGAGACAGAGCGCGTGTGAGGGAGGGGCAGAGAGAGAGGGAGACACAGAATCCAAAGCAGGCTCCAGGCTCTGAGCCGTCAGCACAGAGCCCGACAGGGGGCTCGAACCCATGAACCGCGAGATCATGACCTGAACCGAAGTCGGATACTTAACCGGCTGAGCCACCCAGGTGCCCCTTAAAAAAAATTTTTAAGATAAAAAAAGTTAAATAGGTTAAGGAGAAGAATAGATACGTTGCAACAAAACTATTGAACTCTGAAACAGACATTTAAAAATCACACAGAATGCAGAAAAAAAATGAACACTTCAGTGGATAACAGGAAAGAGTAATTTACGACCTGCGTAACAGGCAGAGAGGCTCCTGTGCTTGCTTCAGCAGCATATAGATGAAAATTGGAATGGTACGGAGAAGATTCGCTTGGGCCCTGCAGGAAGATGGCATGCAGATTCATGAGGTGTCCCATGTTACAAAAAAAGAAGAAGAAAGAGAAGCTCCAGTGTATTAAGTTGAACTCTCTGTAGGTCTGGAATGGTTGACTATCAACAATTTCATACAGTTTTACCTACAATGTCTCATACGCGTGGTGGAGAGGAAAACAATAAAGAATGTGGGAGGGAGACATATCTGCAGAGCTGACAGCTGACAATTTTTCAGAATTGAAAACACATGGGTCCTCACGTTGACTCAAAACAGTAGAAATAAAGTGCAGTGGCTTCATCGAACATCTAAGACAAAGAGGAAAGCTTAAAAATCACCGGGGTGGGGGGGGTGGGGGGTGGGAATCACTAGAGAAAAGAGATGGGAAGGTTGAACCATAGCAGACCTCCTACCATCATTTTTCAAGCCCAGAAGGCAATGATACAATCTTATAAAAACTTACAGGAAACAATAAGCCCACCACCCGAGTGAGAGCTGGAAAAGACGTTTTGGGATACACAAGGAAAAAGGCAAGACGTATCCACCCACAGACTCTCACTAAAGAAAAGTACTACAGCAATAAAGCAAAGTCCGAAAGGAGAGGAGTGCAAGAAGATGTGTGAGTCTACAAAATGGTAAACAGTTGAAAACCCAAGTAAATATTGATCGAAACGAAGTGAAAGTGACAAAAAGAAGAGTGAGAATAAGGCAGAACTAGGGGCGCCTGGGTGGCTCAGTCGGTTGAGTATCCAACTTTGGCTCAGGTCATGATCTCACGGTCCATAGGTTTGAGCCCCACGTCGGGCTCTGTGCTGACAGCTTGGAGCCTGGAGCCTGCTTCGGATTGTGTGTCTCCCTCTCTCTCTGCCCCTAACCCACTCGCATTCTGTCTCTGTCTCTTCTCAAAAATAAATAAAACATTTTAAAAAGTTTTTTTTTAAATAGGGCAGAACTAAAATATCAAACAACATTAACACTCGTTGAAAGAAGGAAGAGTTCAGAATTAAAAGCACTCTAAAGCCACTGAGTGGTTAGGGCAGAGGATACAGATAGTTGCACATTTTGCTAAATATTCACCTCAAAATTTTGAGGGCAACTGTTAAAAATATAAATGTAGAATGTATTTCTTCCAAACCCGTAGTTACAAAAAAAAAAAAAAAAAATCAAATCAACCCTACAGACAGGTCTAAGCAAACTTTTTCTCTAAAGGGCCAGATAGTAAATATTTTCAACTTTGACACCTGTATGGTTCCTATCAACTGTTTCAGCTCTGCCACAGTAATGCAAAAACAGCCATGGACAATATGTAAACCAATGAGCCTACCTATGTTTCAATAAAGTTTTATTTACAAAAATAAGTGGCAGGCCAGGTATGGCCCCCGGGCCTTAATTTGCCACCTACTGTAATAGAAGGCAAATGAAAGGACAAAAGAGAGCAATCAAGAAAATTTTTATGTGTCAAAAGCAAAACAAAGCAAAAAGATAAGCACATTAAGAATCGCAATGGAAGTCAATGGATTACATTTATCCATTAGAATATCCACATTGCTGAAGGATACGTGCGAAACCATGTACATACAGGTTTAAAACACGAAACGATACCATTTACCGTTTATGGATAGGTTCTCTCATAGTACAAGTGCAGAGAACAACACATCCAATTCCAGATAGTGTAGTGCCCGAGGCAGCGAGCGAGAACAGATTTGGAGAAGGGTACAAATGGAACTCCAATACAACCGATGAAGATTTTGTTTCCGAAACAAGCAAAAAAGCCAAAGCCAGTCTAGCAAGACATTAATACTCGTTTACTCTGGGTAGTGGGTATATATGTGTATGAGTTACATTACTCTTCTTAACTCTGAAAATGGTCCCTTTTTTAAGTCCTCATACGTCTCATTTGAACTTTAGCAATCAGTAGGGGAGTAGTATCACAAACTAGATTTCCAGATGAGGACTTTGAAGTTCCAGACAAGCAAGAGACTTGGAAAAATAAGGCCGTGATCTTCTAACTCAATTAAATGCACTCTAGATACGGCATGGTGTTTTGTGCAAACTTGAAGTCACCTGTTTTGCAAACACCCTACCTCCGTGATCCCTGGGACCCCTGTCTTTACCAGACACTTATTCTCTTCCAGTGGATCTTCCTGCCTCAACCCCTTCCCACTCATCCTGTGCTCTGTACACATTTATGCTGTGAAAACACGGCTTGAATCACACGACACTCCACCTGTTCCGTGCCGGCTGTGGGCCTGAGGATATGAAAACAAAGGACACATAGTTCTCCATGTGGTTTAATTTCCAACTCAACCCACCTCTCCCTGGCCAAACGTTAACTTCTCAGAGGCTTCGTCGCTTGTCTTCGAAATGCTACCTGAGGTTTCTGTAAGAGCAGGATGAAATCACCTAGCAGATACCTGTTCTTACAGAAAGATTCCAAACTCCTGAGCATGGGGCCTTGTAGGTTCACCTAGATCACACAGGTCACATTTGAAAAAATCGGAGTATTGTTCTGCACACACGTGGCCGTCCCCAGCCAATCACACACCCTCCGCAAGCCTCTGCTTCCCAGGCATTCAAGAACAGGTTGGTCCGGACAATCTCTAACACTTTCAGCTCTGCCTTCTTGGGTCACCCACTTGGTTCCCCGGGGACCCACAAAAGCAGAGCCTTCCAGACCCGTCTTACGCAAACATCAGCCCCTGCCACGGTGAAGAGTGTGGTGTCAGTGTTGGTATTGCTCATGAGAAGTGGGATGTTGAGTTCCCTAGAAATGAAAAGGCTTATTTATCGAGGTGTGGGAAGGGGGGCCAGTGTTTTTGCTGCTGCTGCGGCTGCTGCCTACCACACCGGCCCCTGTCGGTTTCTGAATAGGCCCAGTTCCTCCCGCCACTAAGCCTTTGCACGTGCACCGCCCTCCCTTTGTGGAATACCCTTTTCCACCCCTTCACCTACTTAACGCCTACTCTGCTCTGTCACCAGGTCTCAGCTCAGTCTCGGTTTCCTCAGGGAAGCCCTCCCTGACTTCCAAGACTAGTCAGATTCTCTGATTCCGCATTCCCGTGGAGCGCTCTGTATCAGTCAGGTAGTGCCGTGATCATGCTGCAAAACAAAACCACCTCAAAACTTAACACAGCCACCATGTGCTATTTCTAGAAGTCTGTAAGTCAGCTGGACACTTCTGCCAACGTGGGCCAGGCTCGGCTGATCTCAGGAGGGTTCACGCTTATATCTGGGGTTGGTTCCCTGCGGTGGCAAAAGCATGTAAGGCCTCTTGATGCCTAGACTTGGAATCGACACGGCATCGCTTTCACTGTGTCCCATTGGCCAAAGCAAGTCACAGGCCATCCCATAGGCACAGAGCGGAGAAATGCCTTCCACCTCTTACTGGGAGGAACTGAAAAGCCACATTGCACAGGGAAGGGTGGGGAATTGGGGCCTTGTTTGCAATCAGTGTAACACACTCCCTTTTGAAGTAAACATCACAATCATAACTTTCCCTTTGATTCGTGTCACAGTTATTTTCTGATCCACTAAACTATGCAGTGGGAGCAAGCAATAAACCTGTCTTGTAGTCAACCATTGTGACATTGGGGCTATTTGTTATACAGCATAACCTAACCTATCCTGACTGGTACAAATGTCTACAGCTGCCCACAAACCCCAAACCTCCAGCTCTGTTCCTAGCCTATAATATCAATGAAAATGCACATGTTTAGAGGTTAGCACTCTGACCCTAACTGAGATTCTTAGTACAGTGGGCACTTTTATGTGTGCCGAGCATCTACGGTATAATTATATTTCTTCACACACAGAGGTTCTCTAAGAACAGAGGATACTGGGAGAGGGATCAGGAGTTGGCACAAACGGATCCCTCACTTGATGGTTTTGATTCCACACCAGCTACTCATCTCCACAAACTTTAACATGTGCTTACTGTTCCAGGCCTGTGCCAAACTCTAGGCATAGGAAGGGGAGATGTGGGGCGCCTGGGTGGCTCAGTCGGTTAAGCGTCCGATTTCGGCTCAGGTCATGATCTTGCGGTCCATGAGTTCGAGCCCCGTATCGGGCTCTGTGCTGACAGCTCAGAGCCCGGAGCCCGTTTCAGATTCTGTGTCTCCCTCTCTCTCTGACCCTCCCCTGTTCATGCTCTGTCTCTCTCTGTCTCAAAAATAAATAAACGTTAAAAAAAAAATTTTAGAAAGGGGAGATACCCATCACTTAGTGGATAATCGGGTCCAGCTCCCTGATGAAGCAGATGTTGAGCACAAGACTTTATACCAGTTGCTGGGGCAGAGCCAGGGATTGGTAACGGCTCCCCTAAAATATGTCTGTGTCAAGGCTAAATCCACCCAGTGTCCATTGATAACAACCATCCATCCACCCATTCATTCAATATCTTGAGCGCTTGCCATATGCTGTTCTGGAACGCCTGTACTAGGCACTGAGGGTATTCTGGAGAACAAAGACGGCTGGAAGCCTGCCCTGTGAAGCATCCAGTCTGGTGAGGAGTGGACCAAGGCAGACAAGGCTACCCAAGGAGGCAGACCTCAGAGTCACCGCAACTGCTTTGGGGCCACCCTTCTTCTGCATTTGCAGCAGTATCTGTAGGAAGTTCTCCAGAAGCTGCTTCCACAGCAGGGTTTGGAAGCACTTCAGGACTGGAAAGGGTGCTGGCCTGGCAGTGAGGAGTCCTGGGCACCCCTCCCGGAGGAGGAGACCAGCGTCCAAGCCAATAGCAAACGTGGTTGGACCCACAAACCTCAGAGGAGCTCCGACGGGGTCTGCAGAGCCCTGCCGTGGACAGAGATCCAAGGTGTATTCCCTGCCACACCCACATGCCAATCACAGGAAAGAGGAGAGCAATCCAGGGATCCCACCCTTCTTGGGGGTTCTGCTCCCTCCACGTAGACCACAGTGACGAGCTTCTAATAGCGGGTTGTAGCCGGTGCGCTCGACTAGCCACTTGGCTTGAAAAATAAATCAACAGCATTTGTTGCCAGAAAAGCCACAGCAGCCAAACCCTTTTTGAGGTCTGAGGGCCGCACATGCTTGAGGCTTCCAGACCTTGGGAACCAACGCGTTCACATTGCCAGAGGGAGGGCCCTCCAGAAGCATCCGTAAAAGCCTTGGTTGACACGGCGCTCTGGCTTACTCAGCTGACCTCCTACAGTCCCACGCCCCAGCCAGAGCCTGCTTCCGTGTGCTAGCCAAGGGCAGCCAGCCGGCAGGCCGCGAACCTGGGTGCAGGTGGGTACAGCCGGGGGATCACACGGGCGGCTCTAGCAGACTCCTGGGTTTCACGTGGCTGTGCCACGCCCCTCCCTCAGCCTTGGTCTCCTTGTGTACCCAATAAAGCCGTGACAACGGCCTCCCCCGGCAGGGTTCTTGTCAGTTTTTAAGTGAGATTCACGGCTAAAGCTCCTACCGTAGGATCACAACGTTTGCAGACTCGTAATGTTAACGCCTTCCCGACAGAGCATGCACCGAGCTCTTGCCATGAGCTGGGCATGGGGCACAGCTGTCTTCACGCATCACTCCCCTCAATCACTTAACTGTACGGGTGGGCATTTTTATTATTCCTGTTTCATAAACACTGAGGCTGAGAGAGATTAACTGTGAGCATGGAGTTGGAGACAGGTCTTAAGCCTTGACTGCGGGTGAGCCTCTTACTGACTTGGGAGGCTACGAAAGAGGCCAAAGGACACACCCCGGGGGCAGGCTCCCCCGCACTCTTGCCCTTGAGCCTGCCTTCTCTTCTCTTGTTTCCGCGGCCCGGGCGGTTCCCACGCGCGTTCCCTTCCCAAGCACACCAGAAGCGTGGGCCTCGGGACGGTGGGACCCCAAATCCAACGCGCCCAGGCCTGTCAAGAGGAAGAAACATGCAAACGTATTAAGCAGGGAGGGAATGGATTTTTATGCTTCTACCAAATGTCTGATAGTGGGAACATCGCCCACGACAAGTATGTAGCAGCTCGAGAGAGGCAGAGAGCGTTTTAGGACACGGTGTGCACCCGGCCTGGCCGTGGCGGCTCCGGGGGCGGATGACAAAGCAGCTCCAGAGGCCTCTCTCTCTCGTGGAGGCTGGTGCCTGACGCCGAAGGGGCTGAGAGGCACCGGCTGGACGTCGAGGCGGATCTCGCAGCCAGCCCTTGCCACACGCTTCCTCTGAATGTCTTCTCCCTCCCTCCTCGCTGCCCATGCCCACCGCCCTGCCTGAGTCAGCGGCTTCACATCCCCATGCTACAGATGTGGAAGCTGAGGCTCGCAGCGCTGACGTGATCAGGGACACCCAGTAAATAAGCAATGAAGCCAGGACTCGGCCCAGGTCATGGGCTCCAGGCTCAGCTCCTTACGGCAACCCCCTTCAACTCATCCATGAAGCCTAAGCAGGGAACTCCCGGGTGGAAAGGGCTGACGCCAGCTGGTGGGGTTGGGACAGATGCAAACGCTGGGTTCCATGGAGCTCCGGCCCCTGGCCACACGCACGCCGTGTGCCTCTGCGGCAGACGTTCACCCCGGCAGTCCTCAGTCCCCACATTCCTAGGGGGCCCAAGAGCTCTTGGGAGCCTCGAGTTGAGCCACGGCGGTGACAACGCCCAGCAGCCTGCAGGCAACCTCAGACCTCAGCCCCGTGTCTGCAGGGGCTCACATCCGGGGCCAGGAGCTACGGGGAGCTCTCCATTCACATTATCTTGTGGTCCTTGCTTTTCTTCTAAATTTATTTATTTAAATTCCAGTTAGTTAACATGCAGTGTAGTATAGGTTTCAGGAGGAGAGCCCAGTGATGCATCACTTACATCTACATTGCCAGAGAAGAAGTCAAACTTTCACTCCGCAGATGACATGATACTCTACATAGAAAACCCAGAAGACTCCACCAAAACACTGCTAGAACTGATCCATGAGTTCAGCAAAGTCGCAGGATAGAAAATCAACGTGCGGAAATCTGTTACGTTTCTGTACACCAATAATGAAGCAACAGAAGGACAAACCAAGAAACCGATCCCATCCACATTTGCACCAAGAACCATAAAATACCTGGGAATAAACCTAACCAAAGATGTAAAAGATCTGTACGCTGAAAACTCCAGAAAGCTTATGAGGAAATTGAAGAAGACACAAAAAAACGGAAAAAGATTCCACGCTCCTGGATCGGAAGAACAAATATTGTTAAAATGTCTCTACTTCCCAAAGCAAGCTACACATCCAAAGCAATCCCTATCAACATAGCACCAGCATTCTTCACTGAGCTAGAAAGAAACAATCCTAAAATTTTTAAGGAACCAGAAAAGACCCCGAATAGCCAAAGGTATGTTGATAAAGAAAACCAAAGCTGGAGGCATCACAATCCCGGACTTCAAGCTGTATCACCAAGCTGTAATCATCAGGACAGTATGCTCCTGGCGCAAAAACAGACACAGAGGTCAACGAAACAAAATAGAAAACCCAGAAATGGACGCACAACTATGTGGCCAACTAATCTTTGACAAAGATGATGCTTCTTTGATGATGATCTTTCTGAAGATCTCCAAGAGAGCACAGTTACCTCCCAGCACAAACTATTTCCTTGAAGTAATATGGGTTCTAAATCCCAGACCCTCGGATGTTGCATCTTGCTTGTTTGTGAAACTCATTGCATGTAACCTCACCAACTGCCATTGACAATTCGAAGCGTCTTATGCCGACACACTCACACACTGGGATATCTAACAAAATTGGAAATACTGACCAGAATGCAGACTTCTCAGAGAGAGATGCCACCTCCCCATCTGCCTCTTTATCCCCAGGGTCTGAGTACTCCTGGCACATAGTAGGTGCTCAATAAATATTTCTTGAATGAACTAATGCATGGGAGAATAATAACGGACATTTGTATAAAGCATTACAGGGCACATTCTACGGCACATTTCCAGCCATTGTCTTGTTCAAGCTCAATGACAGGTGGTTGTCACGTTCCCACTTTACAGACGAAGCGATGGAACATCTTCAACGGAATGGCAGATCAAACCCCCTCTGCTTCCCCGATTCATTTTCATCCATCGAGACTTAGATTACATGCCACCTCTTCCATGAACACTTCCCAGTCTTCCCCACAATTGATCTTTTCCTCCCCTATCTCCCAGAGCCCTTCCCCAAACCACCATACCTTTTCATTCACACCCTAGTGATATTAGGATTCATTGTGCGCATGCTCGTTTCCTCCGAAAGGCCACGTCTTATACTCCTCACATCCCCAGAGCTAACACAACACTCGACACACAGTAGGTCCTCAACCAAGGTATACTGGCTTAAATATGTCCTCAATAATCAACTTGTGGCTAACATGTCAGAGCTGATCTTTAAAAGATCTTCGATTGTCGGGGCACCTGGGTGGCTCAGTCAGTTAAGTGTCCGACTTCGGCTCAGGTCACGATCTCACAGTTTGTGAGTTCGAGCCCCGTGTCGGGCTCTATGCTGACAGCTCAGAGCCTGGAGCCTGCTTCGGATTCTGTGTCTCCCTTTCTCTCTGCCCCTCCCCCACTCATGCTCTGCCTCTCTCTGCCTCCGAAATAAACATTAAAAAATTTAAAGAAAAAAAAAATCTTCCGTTGTCCCCTAATTTGTAGTCTTGCTTGTGTTATCCAGAGAATTAGCATCAAACGTGTCTTCTGTCTCCTAACACAGGGACTGTCCCAACCACCAGACTCCAACTAACACCTAGATTTACCTTCCTGTACCAACTCCAATGGACTGGCAACAGTCGCCTCTGGCTCAAGTAGAAAGCATGCCACAGTCATTTAGCGATGTCTGCCTCTGATATAGATGGGAGCCTGGTAGAGGGCTATCAGCTGGCATTGGCATTAGATCATACTACTCACATCGATTAGCATTATTGTTTGTTGATAGATTCTGCAAGCAGGATGGGATTCAAAAGTGACCCATTCCACATCCTGTTGTCAAATTTTCCCCACCCAGCCCTTCTCTCCTGCTCTGTTTGTCTCCCCAATTAGTGTGGGGTGCTCCTCAAAGGCAAGTTCTGAGGCTGGTTAATTTCTGCACTCCCACCACCTGCACATCACGCAAGGTCCTGGGAGCGTGGGGGGGGGGGGAGATAAGTAAATTAAGCTTCGTTCCACAGTGGTGGGTCCAGAAGGTAAGTGGGTAGACATGCAAATGGACAGTAGACTCAGATAACACTTCTCCAAACGTCCCGTCTGCATTAGCCTCACCAGGAAGAGGACAGAGAGAGCCTGGCTCCCTGGGTTCCGGGACACAGGACTCTCACCCACCACTTTACACATGAGCTCCCATTTCGGGGGTGTGGAAAGTGTGTGCCCATCTTTCCAGCTGTGGGTTGGCACATTAGCAAAATATCCACAAAATATAGGTTTGGGGAAATCATCCTATAAAATAAAATGAACCATTTTCCAAAATAGAAAATTGCCCAACCATTAAAGGTTTCTTTTTTTTTTTTTTAACCATTCAAATATCCATGACCTTTATTCCCAACAGCCCTGTACCTGCTGTGTTATAGAGAAGAAAACGTGGATTTATTTGCATTGTATAATATGTCTATTTTCTGTATGAGGTTCACATGCCAGCTATGTGTGAAGAAATATAAATATTCAGATTCAGTTAGAAAAGGATGGAGAGTTGGAATTCTGAACCTCCTGATTTCAATTGTTTATAAACTCTTAATCCACACTGTGACTTCTTCAAGGTATTTAATAAGCAGACAAGTCTATAAAAAGAAAGCATATTGTTTTTTATTAAAGATGACCCTACAATCTCAATCCTTTAAAAATATATTCTGCTTTTGCCTTTCCTGGAAGAATGGAAACATTCAGATTTTCAGGAGGGAGGAAGGGAAAAATGAAGTTGCATAAATTATAACAAAGAACTCCAAACAGAATGAAATATTTTTTTAATTAAGTCTGTTTCAGTTCTAGAAGGTACTACAAGTTGCCTCTTACAGATCCATTTGTCCCTGTGTCTGAGAACCACAGAAAGGGGATGATATCTCATCCTGGGATATAGAACTCATGTTTGTTGGATGGGATGCTTATTAGGACAAGACCTGGATGCTGCTGGGATCCCCAGGGCCAGGCAGTGGTTTTAGGTCTCCTTGTGATCAGCTTTATCTCAGTTGGGGAAATTCACATTTCCATTTCCCTTGGGTGTGTTCAATCGAGCAGTCACTCCCTATTCTAAGTCTTGAGCGAAGCCCCTGCTCAGTGTGAGGCACGAGGCTGGGCTCTGGGAACCCAGAAACAGATGAGATCAATTCTTGCCCTCTAGACGCTGACTGCCAAGAGCAGATGCCCCCAACTCCACTGAGTATAATTCAAGAGGCGCAGTAGCAGGCTGGTGGGAGCTGGGTTGGGGCTAGGCGATGATACTGTGATCTATAATAAGAAATACGTGTTTGGCCTTTGTCCCTATATCTGCCACAGAGCTTCTAAATCCCTTGGAATTTCCTGAGTGATAAGAGCCATAAAAGTGTCTTAATATTCATAACAAACCTCTTCCAACCACGCCTAAGTTTATGTTAATGAGATGACTTTTGGAAAGCACCTAAGGATGGGGGCTGGTTGCCAGGGGAACGCACCATGTGACTAGAGCATTGGAACTTTCAGTCACCCACTCTTGACCTCCAGGGAGGAAGAGAGGAGTTGGAGGTTGGATCCATCATGAATGGCCAACGATTTTATCAATCACACCTATGTAACAAAGCCTCCATAAAAATCCCAAAAGACAAGTTTGGAGGGCTTCCAAGTTGGTAAACACATGGAGATGTGGGGAGGGTGGCATGCTCAGAGAGGGTAGGGAAGCTCCGAGACCCTTCCTCCATACCTTGCCCTAGGTACCTCTTCCGTCTTGCTCTTCCTGAGTTACATCCTGTTACGATAAATTGGTAACCTGTTAAGTGACTAGACTTGCAATGGGCATCTGAAGTGAGGGGTGGGGCAGTCATGTTGGGACTGAGCCTTGAACCTGTGGGTCTGATGCTCTCTCCAGGTAGATGTTGTCAGAACTGAGTGGCATTATGTCTGGTAGGTGTGGGGAAACCTCACTTATAGTAAAATTGTATTTATTTTTGAGAAAGAGAGAGACAGAGTGTGAGCAGGGCAGGGGCAGAGAGAGAGAGAGAATCCGAAGCAGGCTTCAGGCTCTGAGCTGTCAGCACAGAGCCCGACGCAGGGCTCGAACTCATGAACTGTGAGATCATGACCTGAGCCGAAGTCGGACGCTTAACCGACTGAGCCACCCAGGTGCCCTGAAACTTCACTTATTGTAACGGTGATCAAAACGTTAAAGGTCTGGGGGCCTGGGAAACACATACACACAAAGTCATTTTCTTTCACAGAGGCCTTCAAAGACCTCTTTGTATAGCTGATTGTGATTTTTTTTAAAAATCCATGGAGACAGTTCAAGATGTGGCATAGGAAGACCCTGAACTCTCACCGCTTCCCATGGAAATCTATAGCTGCAATATGGAATACTTTCCACTGAAAAAGAACTGAGAACTAGTTGAATAGTTCCCTCCTCAACAAGGGAATAAAAGACCACATCAAGATGGGTAGGAGAGTCACAGAAGTGGTCGTATCAAAAATCCCACCCCCAGTATAGCAACCCACACTAGGGAGGGGTCTCGCAGGTCCAGAGCCTCTCCCTGAGGAGTGAGCCCCACATCGGGCACCCTCCTTGGGACCTGCATCAGACAGGTGAGACCTCAACAATGTCTGGCTTTGGAAACCAATGGAGCTTATATCCAAGGGATATGAGGGCTGTGGGGACCTAGGGGCTAGGGGACTCGGGGGCATGCTGTGGGGACTATGGGGATCTGAGATACTACTTTCAAGGGGGCTCACACACAAACTCACTAATCCTGGGCCCAGCTCAAAGGCAGCAGTATGCAAGTGGTTGGATTATAGTGAAGAGATTCATTTGTTAACCTGAGAGCATCGGCTGGGGGGGCGGGGACAAACTGAGACTTCCTTGGGGTGCCAAGACACTGGCAAAAGCCTTTTTTGTGCTTGCCCTCTACCTTGCTGGCACAGACATGGGGAAACACAGCCTCGCTAAAGCTGCAGGTGAGCCCTTCCCAGGTCTCTTTCCTGGCCCTGCTAAGGTCATGGTAGGCTCTGCCCTCAGCACTCTCAGTCTCACTAAGGCTGGCAGGTGAGTGCAGTCATCACAGGGGACACCCCTTGGTCACCTGGTCCTAGTGGCCAGAGGGGCTTGCATTTCTGGACTCCATTAGACTGTAACAATCAGAGAGACAGCTCTTGCAACCCACCACACCCAGAACACTGCACAGACAGCAGCCTAAAACACACCCCAGGCTGCTGTGAAAAGGTCCATCTTTTTATCCCAGAGCTTCAACCTGAGTGACAGGCTCCAGGTTTGCCACATGTCTCGAGGTTACAGAAGCACCCTCAAGGAACATAGGCAAGCAGACACCATCCCTGAGCCCTCCCTCAGGCTAAGGGGACATGTTAGGCCAGATGAACTTGACAGATATATACAGAATATCCCATCCAAAAGCAGCAGAATACACATTCTTCTCAAGTTCACATGGAACATTCCCCAGGATGGATCCTATGTTGGGCCACAAAACAAGTCTTGATAAAGTTAAGAGGACTAAAATCATATCAAGCATCATCTCCAACCACAATGATAGGAAACAAGAGATCAATTACAAGAAGAAAAATTGGAAAATGACAAATACGTGAAGATTAAACAATATGCTACTTAATTACCAATGGGTCAATTAAGAAATCAAAGGGGAAATCAAAAAAGTACCTTGAGACAAATGAAAATGGAAACACAACAGTTCAAAATCTGTAAGATGCAGCAAAAGCAGTTCTAAGCTAAGAGGGAAGTTCAGAGAGACACAGGTGCGCCTCAAGAAACGAGAAAAATCTCAAATTGCAAAAGAACTAAAAGAACTAGAAAAGAACTAGAAAAGAACTAGAAAGAGAAGAACAAAAGAAGCCCAAAGGTAGTAGAAGGAAGGAAAAAATAAAGATTAGAGTGACAATAAATGGAGTAGAGACCAAACAAATAGAAATAATCACTGAAACCAAGAACTGATCTTTTGAAAAAATAAACAAAATTTACAAATTTTAGCTAGTTTCACCAAGAAGAAGGAAAGAAGGCTCAAATAAGTAAAATCAGAAATGAAGGAGAAGTCACAACAGATACCACAGAAATACAAAGGATCGTAAGAGACTGCTATGAACAACTACATACTAACAAATTGCACAAAAGAGAAGAAATAAATTCCTAGAAACATACAATCTTCCAAAACTGGATCATGAAGAAACAGAAAATCTAAATAGATGATCACTTTTAAGGAGATTGAGTCAGTAATCAAAAACCCTCCATAAATAAAAGTCCAGACCCAGACAGCATCGCTGGTGAATTCTACCAAACATTTAAAGATTTAATACCTATCCTTCTCAAACTCTTCCAAGTAATTAAAGAGGAGGGAACACTTCCAAACTTATTTTATGAGACCAACATTATCTGATACCAAAACCAGACAAGGACGCCATCAAAAAAAAAAAAAGAAAGGAAAAAAGAAAAAGAAAAAGACAGGAAGAAAATTACAGGCCAATATCCCTGATGAACATAGATGCAAAACTCCTCAACAACAAAATATCAATAAAAACCAAATTCAACAACACATTAAAAAGATCGTACACCATGATCAAGTGGGATTTATTCCAGGAATGCAAGGATAGTTCAATAACAACAAATCAATCAATGTGATACACGTTAGCAAAATAAAGATAAAAACACTATGATCCTCTCAATAGAAGCAGAAAAAAGCCATTTAACAGAATCCAACATCCATTTATGACAAAACTCTCAACAACAAAGTTATATAGAGGTAATATACTTCAATATATATGACAAGCTCACAGCTAACATCATGCTCACTGGTGAATGTTTTTTCTCTAAAATCAGGAACAAGACAAGGATTCCCATTCCCACCACTTTTATTCAACATAGTATTGGAAATCCTAGCCATAGCAATTAAGGGGAGGGGGGGGGAATCACCCCCATGGAAAGGAAGAAGTTAAACTGTCACCATTCTCAGATGACATAATATCACATATAGAAAATCCTAAAGACTCCCTCAAAAAAAAAACTGTTAGAACTAATAAATGAATTCAGTAAAGCAGTAAATAAGATCACTATACAGAAATCTGTTGCATTTCTCTACATCAATATGGAACTATCAGGAAAGATTTTAAAAACCATCCCATTTACAAGTGCATCAAAGAGAATAAAATACCTAGAAATAAATTTAACCAGGGAGGTGAAGGACCTATACACTGAAAATTATAAGACATTGATGAAAGAAATGAAAGAAGAGAGAAATAAATAGAAAGATATTCTGTGCTGGGGAGCCTGGGTGGCTCAGTCGGTTGGGTGACCGACTTCAGCTCAGGTCATGATCTCGCAGTTTGTGGGTTCGAGCCCTGAGTTGGGCTCTGTGCTGACACCTCAGAGCCTGGAGCCTGCTTCAAATTCTGTCTCCCTCTCTCTCTCTCTGCCCCTCCCATGCTCATGTTCTGTCTCTCTCTCTCTCTCTCTCAAAAATAAACATCAAAAAAAAAAAAAAATTAAGGGGCGCCTGGGTGGCTCAGTCGGTTGGGTGACCGACTTCAGCTCAGGTCATGATCTCGCAGTTCATGAGTTCGAGCCCTGCATCTGGCTCTATGCTGACACCTGGGAGCCTGGAGCCTGCTTTGGATTCTGTGTCTTCCCCTCTCTCTACCCCTCCCTGCTCTCTCTCTCAAAAACAAACATCAAAAGGGGGCACCTGGGTGGCTCAGTCGGTTGAGCATCCAACTTTGGCTCAGTTCATGATCTCTCAGTTGATGAGTTCAAGCCCTGCGTCGGGCTCTGTGCTGACAGCTCAGAGCCTGGAGCCTGCTTCAGATTCTGTGTCTCCTTCTCTCTCCATTCCTTCCCTGTTCATGCTCTGTCTCTCTCTGTCTCAAAAATAAATTTGAAAACATTAAAAAATAAAAAATAAAGTAAAACAAAATAAACATCCAAAAAAACTTAAGGGGTGCCTGGGTGGCTTAATTGGTTAAGCATGAGACTTCCACTCAGTTCATGATCTCGCAGTTGACGAGTTCAAGCCCTGCGTTGGGCTCTGTGCTGACACCTCGGAGCCTGGAGCCTGCTTCGGATTCTGTGTCTTCCCCTCTCTCTACCCCTCCCCTGCTCACGCTCTGTGTCTCTGTCTCTCAATAACAAATAAATGTTAAAAAAAATTTTTTTTAAAAAGAGAAAGATATTCTGTGCTCAGAGATTCAAAGAATTAGTATTGTTAAAATGTCTATATTGCCCAAAACTATTTGCAAATTCAATGCAAACCTTATCAAAATTCCAGTGGCATTTTTCACAGGACTAGACCAAATTCTAAACCTGGTGTGGAACCACAAAAGACCCCAGCTTGTCAAAGCAATCTTGAGAAGGAACAAAACTGAAGATATCATGCTCCCTGATTTCAAACTACACTACAAAGCTACAGTAATCAAAATAGCATGATATTGGTGTGAAAACAGACATAGAGATCAA
This sequence comes from Panthera uncia, assembly GCF_023721935.1. Lineage (NCBI taxonomy): Eukaryota > Metazoa > Chordata > Mammalia > Carnivora > Felidae > Panthera > Panthera uncia. The sequence continues at coordinate 5,592,856 of NW_026057582.1, read as the reverse complement.
TAGAACAGAATACAGAGGCCAGAAATAAACCCACATATGTGGTTCATGAATTTATGACAAGGGAGGCAAAAATACATAAAAGGGAAAGGACAATCTCTTCAGTAACGGTGCTGGGAAAACTGGAAGGTCACGTGCGTAAGATTGAAAGTAGGTCACTACCTTATACCACACACAAAAATTAACTCAAAATGGATTAATTCAAAATGGATCAATTCAAAATGGACTTGAATGTAAGGCCAGAAACTATGAAACTCCCAGAAGACACATAAATGGTAAGCTCCTTGACATCGATCTTGGCATTACGTGTTTGGATCTGACCCCAAAAGCAAAGGTGACAAAAGCAAAACTGGACAAGCAGAAATATATCAGACCAAAAATCTTCTGCACAGCAAAGGAAACCATCAACAAAACAACAAGGCAACCTACAGATATGGGAGAAAATATTTGCAAATCCTGTACCTGATAAGGGGTTACTACCCAAAATACATAAAGAACTCAACTAAATGGCAAACAAACAAAAAAAAAATCTGATTAAAATGGGCAGAGGATCTAGACAGATACTTCTAAAGAAGACATCCAGATGGCCAACAGGTACATGAAAAGTTGTTCGACATCACTCATCGTCAGGAAGTCAAAACCACAATGTGATATCACTTCACACCTGTCAGGATGGCTACCATCAAAAAGATTTTTAAAATAACACGTATTGGAGAGGATGTGGAAAAACAGAACCCTCGTGCACTATTGGTGGATATGTAAATTGGTGCAGCCGCTATGGGAACCAGTAGGGAGTTTCCTCAAAAAATTCAAAATAGGGGGCGCCTGGGTGGCTCAGTCGGTGAAGCGTCCGACCTCAGCTCAGGTCATGATCTCGCGGTCGGTGAGCTCAGGCCCTGCGTCGGGCTCTGGGCTGATGGCTCAGAGCCTGGAGCCTGTTTCGGATTCTGTGTCTCCCTCTCTCCGACCCTCCCCCGTTCATGCTCTGTCTCTCTCTGTCTCAAAAATAAATAAACGTTAAAAAAAAATTAAAAAAAAAAATAGAACTAACTGGGGCCCGTGGGTGGCTCAGTGGCTAAGCATCCGACTCTTGGTTTCGGCTCAGGTCAAGAGGTCACGGTTTCGTGAATTCAAGCCCCACATCAGTCTCTGCGCTGACAGCACGGAGCCTGCTTGGGATGGTCTCTCTGTCCCTCCCCATCTAAAAAATAAATAAATAAACACGAAAAATGGTAGAACATATGATCCAGGCCTACTGTGTGTTTATCCAAAGAAAATGAAAACACTAATGCAAAACACTTTTGCAACCCTCCGTTCACGGCAGCATTATTTGCAATAGTCAAGAGAGGGAAACAACCTAAGTGCCCATTAATGGGGAAATGGATAGAGGAGACGTAGTGTATATATACCCATGGAATATTAGTCAAGCCACTTGCAACAACACGGATGGACCTTGACAGTATTATGCTAAGTGAAAGACGGCAAACAGAGAGGGGCCACCTGGGTGGCTCAGCGAGTTAAGCGTCGGACTTTGACTCAGGTCATGTTGTCATGATTCATGAGTTTGAGCCCCGGGTCGGGCTCTGTGCGGACAGCTTGGAGCCTGGAGCCTGCTTCGGATTCTGTGTCTCCCTCTGTCTCTTCCCCTCCCCTGCTCGCTCATGTACTCTCTCTCTCTCTCTCTCTCTCTCTCTCTCTCTCTGTCTCTCTCTCTCTGTCTCAAAACTAAATAAACATTAAAAAATTTAAATCCGACAGAGGAAAGCAAATATCATAGGATTTCACTTCTAGGTGGAATCTAAAAACAAACAAATGAACAAACAAAACAGAACTCACAGATACAGAGAACAGATTGCTGGTTATCAGAGAGGAAGGTATAGGGGCAGGCGAAATGAGCGAAGGAGACACCCCCTGTTTGTAAGGTGACAAACGGTAAGCAGACTGTGGTGATCACTTTGTAGTGTATACAAATAATTATTATGTTGTGCACCTGAAACTAATACAATGTCCTATACCAACGTTACCTTAACAAAAATACCGATTCAGTGACTGCCACATGGCAAGCCCCACACTCCTCAGATGTCAGCTCATCTCATCACTGAAGACCGAGGGGACCGACCCTCTGAGACATGAGCGAATTTCTCACGGCCCAGACCTTGTCTGCAGCTGACCAACACCCAACCCAGCGCTTCCAGCCCCAAACCTCGGGCTGCCCTCTTCCCTGCACCACATTCTGCCTCAGGAGATGAATCTGAGGCCTTTTTAGACGTCTAGCTGACTTCCAGGCTTCAAGTGAATCAACACGTCTGCGGAGCGTGCATTGGAGAGAACCCAGGAACTAGCTGAGTGATCTGATCTCTTTATCTTGCAAAAGAGGAAACGGGGCCCAGAGAGGGGACTCGCCCTGCCCGCAGTCACCCAGCACCCGCTCCAGGCCACCTCCATGCTCTCCCGTCCCTCCCTCCATCTTTCAGTGACGCCTGGACGCCAAGTCAAAAACTCTCTCAACGGTCCCCGTAAATATTTTCCATGTGGTCTGCAGGTTCGCAAGATTCCTCTTCCGCCTCGTGGTTTTAGACAATTTACGCTTCCAGTCTCAAAACAGATTTTTATCCTAATAAAGGCTTTTATTACTATTATCCACCTGTCATTACAAGGCATTAGACGATTACAGAGCGCAGACTGGCTCTCCCGCCATAACAGAACATCTCATTAAAAAAAAAGAGAGACGAATCTTTGAGTTTTTTTCAAGCCCTGCCAAGAGTGCTACCTACGCTTTTTAAAACTTTGTTGTGAAAAGTCATTGGCGTGAGTGGGGGGGGGGGGATAGAAAAGAAGTGTGGGCTAGAAGCCGTCTCCAGCCCCACTTTGATTGCCAGACGATTGACGAAATAATTTGTACCCGTCGATGCTCATGAAGGGAATTTTTACAATGGATTTGCCAAGCAGATTTTTAATTTTAATCAGTAATGAAAAAATGACAACACGGATCACAACAAGACATCAGTTGCCGAGCGGGCTTTGCAGTCCCTGTCAGGCAGCCTCCATCAGGCACCCGTACCTCCGTGAACATCAATCACCGGTTTCAAACTCCTGTACATCTTCAGGATTTAATTAGACATTTAAGTTCTTTACCCGCAATTTGCAAAATTGTCACTTACCAAAAGTGCAAGACGCTAAAAAATGTTCCGCGTGAGTCCCGGGCGCCTGTTTACATACACCCCGCCCAGGGGAGGCCCGCGAGGTAATGCTCGGACACCCCCTGTGCACCCTCACTCGGCTAACGGCTGCTGACCCACAGCTACAGATACTTGCAAAGAGCAAAAAAAAAAAAAAAAAAAAAAAAAAAAAAAAAAAAAAAAAAAAAAAAAAAA
>NW_026057582.1:5587814-5589475 GCF_023721935.1 Panthera uncia | reverse complement strand
AAAAAAAAAAAAAAAAAAAAAAAAAAAAAAAAAAAAAAAAAAAAAAATTAAAGGCCAGCGATTCAAGTAAAATGCAGCCCAAACTATTGTGGAAGGACCAGGGACAGGAGGAATGGAGGTGACAGGAGGAATGGAGGTGATGGACGTTTGCTCTCTTTGTGCAGACTTGCTCTGGAACCGTCTTGGCCGTGATGACTGGCCCTCGTACGGAAAACAGAAGGGCTTTAGAAGCAGGTTCAGGTTCTGGTTCCATCGCAGACCGGCTGTGTGACCCTGAGCCAGTGGCTACGCCTCTCTGAGCCCTTGTTTCCTATGAACTCAGAAATGGAGAAGTGAAAAAATACTAATAATAACCACCCTTCATTAATGAATTACGACAAGCATATAAAGTTCCTGCAGCGTGCTTTATAGACATAAATTCCCCCTTGCTTAAGGGACACTTAAACACTCACAGAGAATCACGACACCTCCCACCCATCCGAAGAGGGACGTAACACAGGCGAGAAAGCACACGGGTGATGAGCGCGCGAGACAGATCGGGATTCCTATCTCTTGGGGCAGGAAGAAGGTTCCTGACAGCCAGCCTGGTTGGCAGGCACGGCGACGGCCCGTCCGGGGTCGCTGGTCAGCAGCTGTGACCAAAGACGTGCATGACGTAGAGTGTATTTTGCTGTCTGGGGCTTTATCTTCTACCTTCAAAAGCCCCTGAAGCTGTGTTGCTTTGAACTCCTCGGAGCTTGGGGTTTTTTCATTCTCTTTGGTTTTCTAGTCTGGCTGAAACCAGTATCCTTGGTTTAATTTTTCACTGATGGGAGAGTAGGTTGGAGGACGAGCAGGAAAGAAGCGCAGCCTTCTCCTTTAAGAGAACCTTGGCTTAGGGAGGTGCGTTATTGAAAAGAACATAAAAGGTGGATTGTGAAAGCCCTATTACTCACAGATAAGAAATGCACCCCAGGCAAACCTGAGAAGCACAAACTCCTTTTCTAGCTGAAGTTTCTTTCAAGTGATGGTTACCCCCCACCCCTAAGGGCGGAGGGACAGAAGCTTATTCTCACCTTGAACTCCAGTCTCCAGGTACAATGGACAAGCGCCCCCAACCGCAGGTGTTAAGCCAATTTACTAGTCAAAACTGACAAGACGTTTTTTGCAATTTCGCCCCGACCAAGATTACCTGTCCTCGCCTGGGCGAATCCCCGCTGCTCTCCTGAAGGAGACAGACCAGCCGCTGTCTCATCCCCTGCTAGCCATCACTGCAGTCTTGTCTTCTGAGTGACCACAAAGGCCCTTCCCCAGAAGGATGCAACCTGTCCCGTCAGCCCTGCAGACTCACAGAACCCGCGTTCCATGATGCAACGTTGGCAGGAGCTGAGCCTTGGCAAGTCCAGGCTGGGGCTCTGAGGCCAGGGCGATCAACCCTGCTCCGGTGCCAGCATGCTGTGTGACAGCCGGCAAGCCACTGCCCCTCTCTGGGCCTCAGCTCCTCGTCTGAAAAGCCAAGCATCCGACTTCAGCTCGGGTCACAATCTCACGGTTTGTGAGTTCAAGCCCCACATAGGGTTGTCTGCTGTCAGCACAGAGCCTGCTTCAGATCCTTTGTCCCCTCTCTCTGTCTCTCCCCAACTCGCTCATTCTCTCTCTCTCTCTCTCTCTCTCTCTCTCTC
>NW_026057582.1:5585327-5587714 GCF_023721935.1 Panthera uncia | reverse complement strand
GAAAGAAAGAAAGAAAGAAAGAAAGAAAGAGAAGGAGGAAGGGAGGGAAAGAAAGGAAGGGAGGAAGGAAGGAAGGAAGAAGGAGGGAAGGAAGGAAGGAAGGAAGGAAGGGGGAGAGGGAGGGAGGGGAGGAAGGAAGGAAGGAGGAAGGAAGGAAGGAAGGGCACTAAAATTCCTTCCAACCCCTAATGAGCTCTGATTCTTGAAGCCATGACCTTGGATGGATAAACATTAGGGAGAAAAAGTAAACAAACACAAGTATAGAATCAGTAGACCCAGCCTCAAATTCAAACTCTGCCTTGAGTTAGTTTCTGCTTGTGTGTGTGCACAGGTAGGCTAGCCCTTGTACACCCAGAAGCGTTACCTCCTCCAAGAAGCCCTCCCTGTCTTCTCTTCCCTGGGCTCCATGGGGAAGGGCCTGTCAGGAGTGCCTGACCCAGATCCACCCGGTCCCCGTTCACGGCTTTGCCACAGATCCTTCCCATGCATCAGCGGGAGCCATGCTGGGGACTCTCACTTCATAACGCCACCGTCTGTCGGCTTGCCCGTCCCTCACTGGGTGTCGCTTGGATGCTCCCATCTCTTTTATGGGCCCAGGCACCAGGATCCTCGTTCCATTTCTGGATCCCTGTGGCCTCTAGCAGCCTGTACCTGCAACACCCCTGAGAGGGCAGGTCTGGGGTACCTGAGCTGCCCTAATTGCCTCCAGAAAGTCTAAGTGCCCAGAAGGTTCCAAACCCCTCGGCAGGCCCTTGGCCAGCGCCTGGCCCGACTCCTGGAGCCTCAAGTCCCACCAGCTCTGAGGCACAACTTGTATTCCAGAACTCCTCTGCGGGCCACAAGGAAATCCGGGGCACACAGTAAGTGCCCCTCAACAGATGTCTGTTGAATGAATGTTGGCTGGATATGTATGTGAGTCATTTCATGGAGTTGGAAAGCCAGCAAAGGCCAGAGGCGGTCTTCTAGAAGAAGCCTAGCCTGGAATATGAGCGCCACGAGAATAGAGATTTGTATCTGGTTTTGCCGCATCCACAGAGCCTGGCCCATCGTGGGCTCTCGATAAATATTTATTGACTGGGAGAACAAATGTAGGCCACCCCTTTGCTGCTGACAAGGGTAGCATCCTCCGGTTAAACACCTCCTCCCTTTCAAAAGAACCCTGGGACTTGGCTTTCCACCCGGATGCTGAACAGAGCTCGGGCGCCCTTCCTTCCAGACGCCTCCCTCCCGCTGGAGCCGCAGCCTGTGACCAGGACCAAGTGGAGAGGCAGAAGGGCTGGTCTCGTCTCAGCAAAAGCGTGTTCATGGTCCACACCCACAAAAGACGCCCCTGGGCGGCATCACCCTGGGTGACCTCCCTGGCGCTGTGGGAACAATGGCTGGGCAGAGCGAGGCCAGCCCTCCGTGGGCCGGGGCGGGCTCACACACTTCAGACATGTGTGTGAGCGCCCTTCATAATAGGGCTTTGTCCTGGCCCCAGTGAGACAGCGTCTGCCGAGCCCTGGGAGGGTGAAGGCGGCAGCCCGCATGCACAGTGCCACCTTCCAGCTCCGGGAGGCTCAGTCCCGAGTCTTGAAACACAAGGACTTCCGGGGACGGGGTACGCTGGTCCCGGGACCTCACCTGCCAACGCTTCTTTCCGGGGCCGGAGGTGCACGAGGACTTTCAAAAGGGGTCTTCTTTCCCTGGCCATTTGGAAAGAGGGACATGATGTGGGCCACAAGGAAGAGGGAGGAAATCTCCGTCCACTGAGCACTTACTGTATACCAGGCCCTGCGTCATGCACTTTATTGGCCTTTTCTTGTCTTGCATCTGTGAGGTGGGCATCATCATACCCCGGATACAGAGGAGCAAACTAGGCTCCGAGCAGTAAAGGGACTTGTCCACCGTCACCGGGACCCGGATGTCTCTACCTCCAAGGCCTGTGCTCTTGGACCGCGCCCCCCCCCCCGACACACACACCTTCCCTAAACACCCACCACCCTTCACCTCTGTCCGAGCAGTCCCCGCTGGGCAGACGGTGCCCCTGCACTTGGCAAGGCATCCAAAACAAGATTTATATTTTATAAAAGTCTGGGGACTAAAAATAGAGATTCTTTCCCAACAGAAGGCGACCGAAGGCATGATATGAGAGCTGCAATCTAGGGGTGTGGTGGCCGCCCAAGTGTCAGAAGCAGAAAGACCTGGGCTCAAGGTACTGCGCCACCCCGCCCCCGCTGTGTGACCTGGGAGGGGTTTCCTTAACCTCCCTGAGCCGCTGCCCCATCATCTGTGTTTGGGGCAGAGTATCATGTCCTTCTGGTAGATCTGTTGTGAGGGTTGTAAGAATGGTCTCGGCGAGGGGCGCCTGGGTGGCTCGGTCGGTTGAGCGTCCGACTTCGGCTCAG
>NW_026057582.1:5466259-5585317 GCF_023721935.1 Panthera uncia | reverse complement strand
GGGGCGCCTGGGTGGCTCGGTCGGTTGAGCGTCCGACTTCGGCTCAGGTCATGATCTCTCCGTCCGTGAGTTCGAGCCCCGTGTCGGGCTCTGTGCTGACAGCTCGGAGCCTGGAGCCTGCTTCGGATTCTGTGTCTCCCGCTCCCTGTACCCCTCCTCCGCTCATGCTCTGTCTCTCAAAGATGAATACACGTTAAGAAAAACTTTAAACCAAAAAGAATGGTCTTGGCATATGACAAATATCCAGTGAACGTTTCCTATTCATATCCCTAGCAGACATCATCCTCATGTTTCAAGACCCAATTCTGCTACTTATTGGCTGGGGAACTTAGTCTCTAGGTCTCAGTTTCTTCATCTTTAAAATGGGAATAAAGGTCTCTGCTATGGAAGGTTGTGAGGATGAACCGAGGTCACACACATTGATATTCTTGGTGTGGGACCCAGTGGGCACGGGCGCCAGCCAATCCTACCATCAAAACTCCCATTTTTCATCTGGCCGGTCAATCGAATAGGGCCAGCCCTCAAAGAAAACGATAATAATCACCCCGGAGTGCGTGCTGTGTCCCCCTTCCAGGGGCATCGATGGCCTGGGGAGGTACCTTGCAGCCGCTCCCAGAAGCTGGCTGTGCTCATCTCGACCCATCTTGGCACCCAGTGGCTCCCTACGGTAGCTCGAAATTGTGGTGGAAATATTTACACCATGGAAATTGGCAAATTGCTACAAATCAGGAACTCTCTCCAGTCCCCCCGCCCCCGCCAGGAAAGCTGGTTTTTACACATTAACAGCAAGCCACACCACCGATCACTTCATTTCCTCCGACAACCTCAAGATAACGCATAACGACCGAAAGGCACCGACACCGTCCAGCTGGAACGGACGGGAGATTTGAGACAACAGAGGAAATCCCGGCCGTGGGCCCAGGAGGTCCATTTCACAAACGAGGAAATGCAGAGCCAGACCCCGCTTCTCAACACACTCTGGAGTCCTCCCGGGGAATGACGCCGGGCAATTAACATCACAGGGACCATCGGCAGGTGCCGAGCACGTCTACACAGCCTGCCACGTGAAGGATCACAGCTCCGAAACTGTCAGAGGCAGAGCAGCACCAGAACCCAGAGGCCACTGTGCTCCGGAGAGCAGCCGAACCCTGGTCCATCCGACTGAGGTGGCCGAGGGGACAGGTCAGTCTCCCAGCCGTTGATTACCTGCAGGAACTTTCCCCATGCGTGCACACCAGAAACGTAGACGCTGGGCCAGGGAAACAGCCTCGCCCTTCCTCTGAGAAGCTGTCTCCCGGCCACAAGTAGGGAGGACGCGCCAGGAGAGAAAGCTGTGAACACTCAAGGTGTCGCTTCAGCCACCGCTATAAGGACACGAGGCAACCTGTCCTCGGCCCCACCTGCCATTCTGCCTGCTACCACCCCTGCGGCCACCCCTGCCAGACCCCTGCCTCTCCCTGCAACCCCTCCTTTGTCTCCGTTGTGATAGCTCATGTTTATTGAGCCCCCCAGGCGAGTGCTCAGCGCATCACGACACCTCATCCTCCCAGTGCCCAGGAGGTAGGCGGGGCCAGACTGACAAGCTGAGAAACCGAGGCTCAGAGAGGTTAAGTGATGCAACCAACATCACTCAGCTACGTGACCTTGATAGAGTCAATGTTAGAGACCCCAGAGCCCAAGGAAAGAACCAAGCAGTAAGTATCTGTCAGGTGAGAGAATGAGTGACCTATGAGTTTCTTGGTATGAGTTTCTTGAACTACGAATTTTTTAAAGTCCAAATTTGATCTTGTTCCTGCCTTGCGTAAAGCCCTTCTAGGCCACCATGACCTCCACACTGAGCCCAAGCTCCTCACCCGGTGTTCAGAGCTCCCGTGGCTGCCCCGCCCAGCTGCAGCATTTTCTCCCACTGCTCACCCAGCATTTGAGGCCCCGAGGGTGCTACAGGCACCTTTGCAGGCCGCCATGCTTCCTGAGCTGCGGACAGGTGGCCGAGAGGACACCTGCATTGTATCTGCCTCGGCAATCTGCAAAATCCGGTTGGTCACTCACTCCCACCTACGTGCAACCTCCTGTGATGGCTTCTAGACCCTCCCAAGCACAGTCGGCAGCTACTTCTCTGCCTCCAAGAGGAACAGTATCCCCCAAGTGGTTGTCCATGGACTTCCCACCTTCCCACTGGTCCTCAGGGTCCTAATGTCTGGGGTTGCGTTGTGTCCACCCCAAATTCCTATGTTGGAGTCCCAACACCCAGTTTCTCAGGATGTGATCATCGCTGGAGAGAGAGCCTGGGACTCCCAGTTTCTCAGGATGTGATCATCGCTGGAGAGAGAGCCTTTTCAGGGTTAAAATGAAGTCTTTGAGTTGAAAGGAAGTCACCGGGGTGGGCTCTAACCTAATGTGACTGGCGTCCTTATGAGAACGGGAAATTTAGACACAGAGTGACACACGGGGGGATCACCATGTGGACACGAAAACAGCATCACTAACCCAAGGAACAAGGCCAAAACAAAGTTCTTCCTCGGCCCACAGAAGGAACTGACCCTGGGGGCACTTTGACCTTGGACTTCTGGCTTCCGGAACCATGAGACAACCCATCTCAGTTGGCTTACTCACCCGGGTGATAGTGCTTGGTCATGGCAGCCCCCCAAACTACCCCCCAAAACTAACCCACCTGGGGCCAGAACTTGCCTCCCATGTTTGTGCCCCACACCCACCTCGGTACCCGAGTCTGAAGAGTGGGCGCTCGTGTGAGTAATGGGGACAAGTGAGTACAACATTTTGGGGTCAAAGTAATAGGTTTTTCCACCCAATTAACTGATAACTGAGGCTTTTTTCCTCTGCTGGCCAGCAATTTTCAAATAAAACACCGTGGCAAAGAGAGATAGGGCATGCAGCAGGGGGCTTCATTCAGCCAAGAGCATTTATTGAGTGCCTGCTGTATACCTAGGCTAAGCTTCCTTGCATGCCTAATGCTTTGGAGCAAAACCAAAGAGCTCCACTGTAATAGAAGACTTTTTCCAAGCCACACGCGCACACGCACACATGCGCATGCACACAAGCACACACACACACACACACACACACACACACACTGATGGGTAGAATTTTCTCAGTGTCGAGCCCTTCCTCTCCGAAATTTCTCTTAAACTTTTGACTTCCCGTGCTAGTATATCACCTATCACAGCTTCAAACTATATTTAGTGTATTTAATCATTTTAGGCTTAAAAATGCCAACAATGTTCGCGACATCCCACAAAGTACATCACGACCCTCTCTATTTTTAACCTGACAACCTCAGGAGTTTCCAAACTGCCATGAAAAAAAAAAAAATATTTTGTTTGTTTCAAGGGGATAAGTAGGAGTTTACACATCCATCACCCGTTCGAGAAGCATCAGTCCGTCCTACCATGTGCCGGGCACACGGGAGCAGGGGAGGCTACTCAGAGGAGAGGTCGTTTCTCTACAAAGACCTCCCAGGCCCACAGCGTGCGGGGCCTGCACGCACGCTGAGGTCAGGGCAGCTGCTTGAGAAGGTTCCTGTCCTATAACTGCCTGGGCCCTGCCCGTGGGGCCAGCGCGACCCCAGCTGCTGGGCAGACGGGTGGCAGGTGGTCAGGCCAAGCAGGGCGATGAGCTGTAGGTACCCTTACTGCCCACACAGCAGAATCAAACCTCGTAGGAGCACATCGGTCGGGAAGTGACCAGGAAGGGTCCAGAGCTGGTGGATGGGAGGGCGGGAGATCCCGATCCGGGGAGATCAGAGGGGCTGCGTCCCCGCATTTCCAAAGCCCCACGAAACTGCAGTTCTCATGTGTGCTGTCTGTCTGTCCACTGAAACCGTGAGCTCTTTGCGGACTCTGCCTGCGTCCCTGACCCAACCCCGGCACCAGGCGAGCTCGAGGCGGGTGTTTCCGGGCCCGAACTATTTACAGCAGGGCAACAAGGGGGGGCCCGGCAACAGCAGGGCAGTGTCACAGCAGGGCAACAAGGGGGGGCCCGGCTCACCCTGAGCTCTTGGGGCTCTGCCTCCCCACCCCAGCTCCGGGCCCTTGCACACCCAGGACAGCACCCAGCCCCTTCCCCTAGGGCCCCAAGTTGGAGGAGATGCCTGTGGTCCGCTGTGCACGACATGGTGAGACCTCACCCACTGCTGTGAGGCACTCGCAGTTTTCACACCGGCAGGTCTGTCTGGCTCCCGTGTGACTCTTCGTGCTGCGCCAGGCTTCAGCACTCACAAGCCTGACGGTGGCAGCGATTGCCATGACGACAGCGAGCCCGGGACGGTGCACTCCCGGGGAGCCAGGCCCTGTCCTCGCCGACCACCCCTGAGGGAAATGTTGTTAGGCCCATTTGACGGATGAGGGCACCGAGGCACAGAGAGGAGGAAGAACTTGCTGGCTGCCATGCAGCTGGCAAGTGGCCAGGCCAGGCCCCCACCCCCAGGACTCTGACCCCCTCTGCGTGCCCCCCGTGCGCTGGGGGCCGTTGGGAGCCAGAAAGCTTTGCCGTGTGGGAGTCTTCTTGGAGTCCCCCCTCACACAGGCCCGTGGCTGCGGAAGCACCTCACGGGGGAGCTGGGCTTCCCCGGGGCCGGGAGCTCACGGGCCAGGGGTTCCCACGTCAGGCAGAGCAGATGAAGGTGATCGGAGGTCACGGGGCTTTGTGGGGAAGTCGGATCCACTTTGGAGAAAAGTCACTCAGATGCAGAGACCAGCACCTGCTGGAAGGGGCAAGGGACACAGACAGCTTTCATCGGAGCTCCCTGCCAGCTAAACGCCACAACTGTTTGCGGATGAGACAGACACGCCGCCCCCACACGCCTGTCAAAAGGCAGAGGGAGGCTCCTGTACCCCCGCGAGCTGAGGGACAGCAAGTGGGGAGACTGGTCCGAACCCAGTTCCTGCCACCTGTGGGCTGTGTGACCCGGAGAACCTCATGGAATCTCTCGGACCCTCAAATGCCTCCTGCAAAGAACGGAGGTGGAGATACGTTCAAGGCTTCTGAGTAACTGGAAAGCGCTTTCTCCCACAGTGCTTGGCAGTTAGCAGGAGATGTAAAATCTCTTTTGTCTGGGAAGAAGGGAGAGACTTCAACTAGTTCTTTTCCTTCTTCCCCACCCCCCATCTGCAGGGGACCAAACCCCCCAGCTGATCTGGCTGCGCTGAGTCCGTGGGGAGGATGCCGGAAAGGGTACCTTGCATCAGGGCTCCCTGGGTCTCCCGGGAGTCCCTTGTGCCGGGCTCCGGGCTTGCCCCTTGGCCTCCGCGAGGGGAGGGAAGAAAGTGCAGAAATCCACTGCAGACCGTGCATGGATCCCTTTCCCAGCCTCGGAGACAGCGGGTCTCCAAAGACACGGTCCTTGCATTTTAGACATGAGGAAACCGAGGCTTAGATTGCGGAAATCAACCGTGGACACGCCAGGATCCAGACCCAGCGCAGCTGAACCCCAGCACCCAGCCGCACCCCCCAGGATCCGTGGGCGGCTCACAGCACTTCACCGTGCACCCACCAGGGCCCGAAACAAGACGCGCTCCTCGACTGGAAACAGGCAAGAGCCGCCCCAAGCCCTGCCAATCATCCGGCCGAACATACGCATCTCGAGGAACCGAACAGTTGTATGCTCTTTTTTACCCAAACTTCATATTTTGCATGTTCCTCCCTCAAACACCACAAACCGTCCTGTCGCCATGTTGCGTAAGCCCCAGAGATATTTTCTTTCTTATGTTTTACCCCACACAGCGGCTGTCTTCTGAGAAAAGAAATCGACCGAGGGACAAAATCTTGTAAATATTCCAGCCATTCACTTATCCAGCATAATTACCCTGCAAAGAGCAACATTTGGGCCTCAATTCACTAGCACACAACTAACCGCATTATGCAATTAGCCAACACACAATTAGCAGGGTTTTGCAGTGCATGCAAGCTGACGGGGGCACCACAGGCTTCCGGGAGCCCCCGCGTCCGCGGACAGACTCCACAAAGTGGCAACTGTCCTCAGGGAAGATGCCTGGAGAAGGGTCATTTGGAACAGTGGAGGTGAGCTCCTAAAATTTGGGAATCCACTCCCTCCCCTCCATCCAATCTGCCTTCGCACAGGCCCAGTGACTTAGCTCCCGGCGGCTCTAACAATGCAGACGGGGCGTTCTAACTGACAGGCACGTTTCTGTTTATTCTGGAGGCTGGGAAGTTCGAGATCAAGGTGGCAGCTGATTCAGTTCCCGCCAAGGTCTCTCCTCCTGTAGACGGCCGCCTTCTCACGTGTCCTCGTGCGGCAGAAGAGAGAGCCCTCCTGTGTCTCTTCCTCCTCTTAGAGGGGCACCAGCCCTATGGAATTAGGGCCTCACCCTTATGACCTTCTTTAACCTTCATCATCTCCTCACAGGCCCTAACTCCAGACACAATCTCATTGGGAATTAGGACTTTTCGGAATGCCTGTTAAAAATAAAGAGTCCAGGGGCGCCTGGGTGGCTCAGTCAGTTAAGCGTCCGACTTCAGCTCAGGTCATGATCTCGTGGTTCGCGGGTTCAAGCCCCGCGTCGGGCTCTGTGATGACAGCTCGGAGCCTGGAGCCTGCTTGGGAGTCTGTGTCTCCCTCTCTCTCTGCCCTTCCCCTGCCCACGCTCTGTCTCTCTGTGTCTCTCAAGAATAAGTAAACATTAAAAAATTTTAAAAATTTAAAAATAAAAACCTAAAGATTCCAGGGTCTGCCCCAGATGGACTAACTCAGAATCTCTGGATTTTTTTTTTTTTTTAAAACACGCCTCCTGAATGATTTGTATAGATGGTCAAGTTTGGGAATCTCTCAATGACATGCCACCTGATGAGTTATTCCAGGAAATACTGCCCCTGCCTGGTTGCAAGCACCCATTTCCCAAGGCCCCGCGCTCCGCATCTGTTGTCACAGTGCTGGTGTTTCGCTTGCTGTTTATGACAATATGCATTCAAAACACGTCTAAGGGCCAGCCCACACCCTTAGCCCGCTCCGCCCAAAGAATTCTTTCCCTCCGGTTCCCACGGATCACGTTGTTCTGTTCAGAGCTGGTGTGCCACCTTTTTCTTGTCGACAGCAATGGCCACGAGACGTCTTCTCTACCAAATTAATTACGTCCGTCATCATTAAAAGAAATCCACTTAGCTGTGTCAAGCCTGGCAGATGATGGGCAAGCCCAGGTCGTACACCCGCATCAGCCACTGAAACTGGATACGGGAAGGGACCGAGGAGGAGAGGCTGGTACTGTGAGATGCCAGAGGCTCCAGGACCTGATGGGCTCAGCCAAGGTTGTGGAACAACATAGAGTCAGGAAAACCCGGGTCCAAGTTCTGTCTGCCTTTTGCAAGCCCTCGTGGCCTCGACCATCTCCTTCACCTCTCTGGGTCTCAGCCTCCACACCTGCTCAATGGGCATACGAACACTGCCTCACGGGGTGGCTGAAGCTGATGTACAGAGCGGGGAACTCGGTGTATCCACTGTTTCCAGACACGCCGGGCGGATGCAAGGATTTGGATTTATTTTGCACTCCAGGGTGGAGTTTCTTTGTGCTTAGAGGAAGAGGGAAACCTGCAAAGAGGGTGGGGGGAAATGACTATTTACAAACAATGTACTGTCTTTCAAGGTATATTTAAAAGTGGTAAAACACCAAGAGAAAGGAGAGAGGGACGGGGCACGTCCTGAATCCTCGCTGGCTTCTCATCCCACTGGGATCTAAGGCTGACTATTTACCGTGACCGGCAGGGTCCTGGGCAGCTGGCCCTTCCCCTCCCCCACTCACCTGTGCTGCTCCCACCCCAGCCCCCGAAACTCCTAGCTACTCTCCCAGGACTTAGACCCCCACCCCCACCCCAGGCAAGGTCTTTGCCCTGCTGTTCCCTCTGCCTGATGCTTTTCCCACACAGAGCTGCCTGTTCACTCCCTCTTCCCTCCAGGCTCCGCTCAAAGCCCACCCCACCAGCCGGGCGCGCCTAGATCAACTGTCTGCCTGCCCCACCTGCAGGGACCCACCACCCTCCGGTGGCCAGTGTGTCGACTTCTCAAACCCAGACTTTGCTCACATCCTTGGCAACCTGAATACTGCCTGAACACTCAATAAATAGTTGATCAATACTGTTTAATTAATTAATCAGTCACACAGGCTTTATCTGACTTAATCCGCATGTCCAGCCTGACAGGTGGGTGTCGTTGTACCAGCTTTGTAGACAACAAAAACGAGGCTCGGAGAAATTGAGCAATCAGCTGAGGCCCCACAGCCGGCAGGTGCACTAGGCACAGGCACCAGGAATTCAAATCCAGGTTTGTCCAGATGCCACGCACAAAGCTCACCACTTCACCCGCAGCCTAGAGGGGACAGTACATAACCAACGAGCACTGACGAGTCTGAGAACGTCCTGGACTAATCAGAAGACCAGTGCAACCCTCTCCTGATCTTTCGATCATAAACCACAGAGAATGAACCTTTGGCTTCGCGCTTTACACGACCTGCAGCGGGAGCCTCCTTCCAGGAGGATATGAAGAACCGGGACGCTCTGGGGTCTCCAGGGGCGAGCTCAGAGGTGCACACTTAACATGGGGAGGAGAAGGGCCCTCTCTGTAAAGTTGCCAGAAGAGATGGAAATCCCACTGGTCCGCATGAGGGTTTGGGAGGTGGGGGGCAGAACTTTGCTGAGAAAATCCCCTCTGCCCAGGCTCACACACATGGCCCCTTCCCCTCCTTTCCACCCCTCTTCTTGCCCTCACAACAGCCGTGCATGGCAGAGGTCATCGAGGCCACCCGGACTCTGTCCGCACACCTCCAGGAGGCACTGTTCACACGGTCTACGCTGTGGGAAGTGCTCCTTATAGCTGTGTGCCATGGCCATTCTGGGCATCATCCCACCTTAGAGGCAGGGGAACGGAGGCTCAGAGACGGGTCCTGCCTTATCTGAGGTTCCCAGCTGAACCACCGAGGCAGGATCCAAACCCAAGGGCACCCAACGGCACAGCCTACACGTAACCTCATCCCCACCACAGCTCTCTACACTCCCAGACTCGTGCAGATTATTTCATTTAGTCTTTGCCGCGACCCAGGGAAAGCTGAATTATGAAGCAGCAAGCTCCCCAAATCAAAGGACTGTGACGGGGACAGCCTCCGGTGTGACTGCCAACTTAACAAACCCAATATTTCATTGGAATCACAGCGATCCTAAAGGAGAGGTAAGACTGCTGCGGAAAGTTTACCTTCAGACACTGTACAAGTCAGCAGCAACCCGCCAGGGTTGGGGGATACCAGGACTGGGGGATAGGAGAAGGATCTAGAGTAGGTAGAAAGGCCCCCAGTCTCCCCCACACACACACACCCTCGCCAATCGGGCTCTGGGTGAGCGAGTGCATCGGCATGTGGCCGGGAAGTGGTGAAATCAGTCAGAGCCCAACCCCTCCTGACACCCACGCCCAAGCCGTTTCCCCTGCTGCAGTCTCATCTATCACTGTGACCCGCACGCCAGCTGCTGGGGTACTTTCTGGAACAGTCACAGTCCATCTCATCAGGGCCTTGTCCTCTCTTCATGAAGGGCTGTCGTCTGTCTCCCCTCGCCTCGCCCCTGTTGGGCCCTAGTGAGTGCCTGGTGACAGAGGGCAGCACGTGTGGAGCTGTGTGATCGCTGAAGCTCCATCATCTAGAAGGTCTCACGGGGCACTCACCCCGAGAATCCAGCCACCACGCCCTGAGGGACCCGAGGTACATGGAGAAGCCATGTGTAAATGTCCCGGCCGACGCCCCTCTGAGATCCCAGCCAGCAGCCCACAGCACCCCACTCGTGAGCAAGGAGGACTTCAAATGACTCGGCCCCCCAGCACCCGTCCACAGCCCCCGACACATCCTGAGCGCCAACCGCCCAGCTGAGCCCAGCCATCCCCACGATCAGGAGACGATGATGATAAGAGAGTGCTTCTGTAGTCCGCCAAGTGTGGGACGGTGTGGTACAGCAACAGACAACCAGAACACTGGCCTCGTAAACGAGGAAGGGCCTTAGAGTTGTGACCCGACACGTCCAAAGAGGAAGGTCAAACCACACGGCGCGTCTGACTCCTTCCTGGGAGCAGGTGCAAGGAGGTGGAGGCCACTGCTTTGCCCCTTCCTTCACTCCATTGTTTGTGCTCCTTCAGTGTATGAAACCACAGGGGCTTCTTTCACTCGGGGAAGTAAAGGAAGGATATTTTCCAGCATGATTCTTGCACGGTTAGATGAAGACAACACAATCGCATTCTGGAATGACCACTCAGATAAAAATCATGGTCTCCCCACAAAGAGTCTCCCTCCCTTTTTTCTCTGTCCCAGATCAACCCAAACTGCAACAAATATGAACAGCACAGCCTCTGAGATGTGACTCAATCTGTCAGATTTGCAGCCCTTCGTCATAAACATCAAAATGATAAATAAAAGCTAAACCTCTGAGTAGCATATTCCATCACGGAAAGGTGCAAACCTGCCAGCCCATCTGCCCACATGGGGGTGGGGGTCAGCCTGGGGGGACATAAAACCTGCAGGAGGTGGTTAAATGCCCCCCGTCATCTCAGGGGACCCTGGGAGCCCCCACCAGAGCCTGGAGCCCACCAGAACGAGTGCAACAGCCCAAGCTAAGGCTGACATCCTTCCCACACATTCTGGTTTCTTCTCGAACTTCTCCAAGGCAACAGATTTTCACTTCCTTTTAAGATTTCCTTTTGCTCAGAGAAAGAAAGAGAAGGGCATATACTGAGTTCTTACATGCCAGGCACCACGCTAGCCATGCACGTGACATCTCCAAGCTCCATAATCACCGTGGGAGGTGAGTATTAGGCCTGGCAGCAGAGGGTGGGCTAGGGAATCCAGATGGAAACGGGTCTGAAGCCCCTCTCCGACTCTTGGTAGTTGCCCAAACTCAATGCTGAATAAATGAGTACTTGCTGGGCGACCAAGTCAAATAAAAGTCTTGCCCTCATTCTCTCGCTCATCCTGTTCCAGACACATGCCCCACATCCCCGTGTGTACGTGCACATAAAAGTCTGAATCTTGCTTGAAGACTGAGTTCACAGTTCTCAAGGTGAGGCCAAGACAGGTCCTCCTACTCGATGGACCCTCACCAAAACACAGGCTCACCATCACCCATAAGCAGAACAAAACCAAGCCCTGTGACCTGTCTTCCCCAGACTGGGAGAGCTGAAGAACAAGGGCAAGAGGCAAGGATCGGCCATCCCAGCAGACTGCAGGACCCAGGACGGTGGAGTGAGTGGGGGAGGTATCACAGCACCCTGGAGGCCCCCGGAAGAGCTGGATGTGGTGAGGGATAATAGAAGGTTCCAGAAGGTGACCAGGAGTAGCCAGAATGCAATGTGCCTCCTGTCACCCTCGGCAGCTTTTGGAGAGAACCAGAGGACCCAATGGTCACAGCCCTGCTCCCACGGGTAGCACCACATATCTATGCAATGTGCTGCTCGTGTCCACCCTTCCCTCCTAATGACATTACTAATTACTAAGTACCACTGACACATTGTGACTTGCACAGCTGCATCTTAAACAACTGCCCTAAAACAAAGTTACAGTGCTTATAACTCAGGGCCCGCCTAGTTAATAGAAGAAAGATTATTACCAGAGACCCAAGCCTCGCCTCCAAGGAGACTTCATCCGGGTCCCTCCTAACACAAACACCTATCAGATATCAGCCTGGCACAAAGGCACTCAGCATGTATCTGTTCAAAGAATGAACGAATTAGGCACCATCATATATTTGATATCACTTAATAAAGGATGTCGCTCATTATACTCCCTAAGCCCCAGTTTCCTAGGCTATAAAATAAGAATAATATTACCCGGGTAACAGCGTTACAAGATTAAGTGAGGTAACATATGCACAGGGTCTATGCATCTACCATAATCCATATATGTTCAATTAAGTCCTGAAAATATTTAATCACCATCATCATTGTTATTAGCTCTCATTTATTTAACATCTGCTAAATGCTAGAGGCTTTTCTGGGCTTCCTGATCCTCCTAATAATCTTTCAAGGTAGACAGTGCGATTACCTTTATTATGTAATATTTATGAGCTCTCAAGAAGCAAAAAGGTTAGTACAGAATAATACAACAACTTCCAGTCTGGGAGTGTGGCAGACCAAGTCCTCCCAGGCACCCTGTCACGTTGAAAGAAGACTGTCTTGAATAACATGCAGTTCTGACACATGGCTGGGCTGCCAAGGTACGCGGGGTCTCCAGATTCCCCACCCATTCGTTCCCCAAGCGTGAGCTAGACCTGAAGCCAGGATGAGCTGGCGATGCACAGGCGGCAGGGGTTTGCTTGCCTTGAGGGTGAGTACCAATAAGCATACTGCAAGTTGGATCCTGACCCAAAGGCAAAGCAGAGGAGCTGAGCCTGGTGGTTCCTTGCAGATCTGGGATGCTCAAAGGTAACAGAAGTGTCTCCAGGTCTTTGATGGCCCTGAATCACAACAGAACCACTTAGAGATCTCTGGAGGAAAGCATCCCCAACTTAGGCATCCCACGGGTTAAAGATAAGCCATGAGCCTCACAATGAAAAGTCACAGAAAGAGAAGGAGGCAGGTGTCCATGAGTGGCAGTGGCAACAAACACGAGACGTAAACACCCAAAGATGACAGAACGCGAATAGTCTGGTCCATAATCTATAACATGCAGGAACGGAATGGACAAGGAAAGAAAGGTAGGAATCACAAAGATGAAGAATCCGCAAAAGATTTTCAGGAATGACCAAACAGGTTTGAAGAAGAACCAAATAGAACTTCTAAATGTGGACACTTTAATTGATTTTGAAAAACCTCAATGGATGGTTGACTATATACAACCAAAAAATAAAATGTATGAGTCCAAGAATAAGAGTCCGATTAACTTACCACGATGCAATACGAAGAAACAAGGAAATAGAAAACTTAAAGGGAAATGTAGGAGATATGAAACTAGAGATATCTAATCAGAGTCCCGGAAGAGTGCAGAGACAGGTCAGATTCGAAGAGATAATAGCTAAGAGCTTTCGAGAACAGATGGGAAATACAAATCCAAGATTCAGGAATCACAATGTATTCCAAGTGAGATTAAATATTTTAAATCCCCTCCCACATCCTGTGGCAAATCTTTAAAATACCAAAGACAAAAATATTTTTTAAGCAACCAGACAAAAAGAAGGGATACTCTTCAAGAGAATGACAATAAGACTAAGAGAAAACTTTTCAGCTCCAGCAGTGTGGACAGAAGACATGTAAAGAGATGTATTTAGTGTCAACCCAGAATTGTGAATTCCACAAAACCATGAACCCGGCAAGAACAAAAATGAAATGAGGATACATTCAGACACACGTGGTTGGTGGTAAACCAGCAGATCTTCCCTGAGGGAGGAAAGCAAATCCTCACAAAAAGAGCAGTGTGATGTGCAAGAAGGGTGGTGTGCAAAAAAACGGATAGACACGTATGTAAAAATAACGATACCGTGTGCCTAAGACAATAACAGTCTAATTTATGAAGTTAAAAGAAAATAACAGAGTTAAAATATTGGACAACAATAACAAGTAGGTCAAGAAGGTGATGATTTGATTTTGGATATTCTTTTCATTATTTAAAAGATGCTACGATAATGCTGTATTTAGTATGCCGTTAAGTTAAATATGCATGGTTCGGCGTCCGAGACTATCAGAAAAACGATAGAAAAAAAGAATAAATTTCAAAACAGTAGAGGAAGGGGGAAATGGAATAATAAAAAAAGCAAATGGATAACTTTTTTTTAACTCAAAAGGCAAGAAATAAGAAAAGGGAATCAGAGAAAAAGTGGAAAAAGAAATCACAAAGCAACACAATAGAAACAATAAAAAATAAATCAGTAATCTAGATAAATATAAATGAACTAAACTAACCAATTCAAGATTGTCCTAAAGATTTTTTTTTAACTCGAGAAACACCCAGGTGTACCCACCACCTCGTTTAAGAAGTAAAACATTATCAGCAAGATCAACATCCTCCTCCCTGATCACAAACCCACCCCCCCAGAAATAAAATGATTATTCAATTTAGTACCTATTATAACCATCGAGTCCCATATATTTTACTAAAAATGTAAGTATAATTACACACACACGCAAAAACACACACGCACGTACACATTTTTTTCTACACATCACATTTTCACTCAATATTGTGTTCCTGAGGTTTGCCCATTTTGATACTTGTAACTTTAGTTCATTAATTTTCACTGCTGTATGATTTTTATAAGACTATGCCACAATTGATTTATCCATTCTCCTGTTGATTGGCATTGCTATTATAAAAACTGTTTACATTTGCAGAAGTTTCTCTCTAAGGTAAATATTCTTAGGTGTAGAATTTCTGAGTCATGGATTGTAAATACCTTCAATTTTCCTAGATATTGACAAATTGAAAGTAGTTATACCACATTGCCACATTTCTGGCAATGGCAGACTAGGTAATTAGGACCAACTTCACCACCGTAAAACCTAGAAAATATGGATTAGCTTTTAAATTAAAAATTAAATGCCCGAAGGCATTGGAGAGTTATCAAGATAGTGAAGAATTACGGCCAAGATCCAGGAGAAGAAGGAAACTCAATGAGACAAGCTCAGAATTTGGACAGCTTTTCCCCTAAAGGTGCCCACCGATTCTGGAAAAAGAGGCCAAGAGGCTAAAATTTTGACAAATTCGTAGAAGTAGAGGGACAAAAATTAAAGTTCAAGGACCATTACTAAGGGGGACTTAGTAAACCACCCACACTAAAAGTGGTATCCATTTTTTTTTTATGATTTCCTTTTCTTCTTTTCTTTTTCTTTGCCTTTATGGAAGAATTGATTGGGTTTTGTTTTTTAACTGACTTTAGAGGGATACACCCTATAATATGCTGTCCTTCAAAAAGAATGAAGCCCAGTCTAAAACATCTCCACCCCAATTGTATTAAACACATCTGGCTTTGCTAGTAGTCTGTGCCAGAATTAAGCACTAAACCCAGCACTCAATTTATCTCTACATTTTCCCCGGTACCAGGCATACAAGGAACCAAAATTATATGGCTGAAAGCAAAGAGACACTACATAACATGGAAATTTCCCACAGGACCTCCAGAAAATGGAGGTATCAGACCGAGAGTTTTAAAATAACTAGCTTATTATATCCAAGGAAAGAAAAGAAAAGAAAAGATTGAGGAATAAATCAGAGAACCAGAAACTATAAAAAAGGATCAAAGGTCAATCCTAGGACTGAAAAAATGAATAACTGAAATTTAAAAATCAATTAATAGGTTCAATAATAAGATACAGCTGACAATAATCAATAAACTGAGAGATATGTCAGAAGAAATATCTAAAATGATGCATGGAGAGACATGAAGACGGGGAAAGGTGAAGGACTCATATGAGATACCACACAGAAGTCTAACATGTGAAACTGGATTCCCAGAAGAAAGAAGAAAGAGTGAGGCAAAAGAAACATCTAAAGAGATAATGGCTGAGAATTTTCAAAAAGTGATAAATTACATTTACAAAAGTCCAAGAGGTACTATGAACCCCAAGCAAAAGAAACAGAAAGGGAACCCCACCTAGACGCATTATACCAAAGGGACTGAACACCAAAGACAAAGAGGAAATCTTAAAGAACAGAGAGGAGAAAAAAAAGAAGCATTTCTTTCAAAAGAGCAAGGATAATACCAACATCTGACTTCTCAGCAGAAAAACAAAGCCAGAAGACAACAGAACACTATCTACAAAGCATTAGAACCAAAATTTCCCCACACAGAATTCCCCCTCGCAAAAATATCCTTCAACAATAAAGGTTAAATAAAGACGTTTGCAGCCTGGGAGAAGTGTACCTTCAGGCTGAGGAACTATACTCGGCAGACCCACAAGAAAAGATAGACTGAAAGGCACCCTTTAGAAGAAAGCTTGGAAACGGAGGTAGAAATGGAAAAATGATGGAAAGGTGAATGTATGGATAGATGTAAATGAATGTCAACTGTATGAAAAATAATAATACCTCGTGGAGTGTGGAATAGAGAACTAAAACGCAAGTAAACTATCATGTATAAGTAGAGAAGGTCGGGGGGAGTAAATGAAGTTCAAGTCCTCTAAAACCCCTGCCAAGAAGTGGGGAAAGTCCTGTTTTATATCAGACAGAAAAAGGAAAAATCAAAGATTTCTGTTGTTATCTTTGAAGCAGCAGTTCTCAAAACGCAGTTCATAGAGCCCTAGGAGTTCCAGAGGTGTCTTCAAGGTCAAAATGATTTTCATAATAATACTAAAGCATTATCTGCACTTTTTTTTATCCTGTTGACATGTGTGCTGATACTGCAAAAGCTACAGTGGATAAAAGTGCTGGAGACTTCGCACAAATCATACGAATGGCAAGAAACCACAATACCGGTCTTTGTGGTCTACACGGCAATCCACTTGCAGGGAAAAGGGGGGATGGGGTAGGCCAACTTCATTTGACTCTCCTGAATAGAATAGTTTTTTTAAGCATTCATTTTTATTAAATCATGACCCTTGACCACACGTTTCTAACATTCCAATGGCGGAGAGCATGGCTACTGCATCCTGAAATAAAATGGTTGTCTCAAGGAAGAAAACTTGTGTGATTAAGTTGCAAGGTGAATGAGCCACTTTTTAATCCAACCCCATTTGTAACACTGACAGACTATGGTTATTCTAATCGAACAGCACACCTATAGGAACTAGAAGCAGAATAGCAAAGACACCCCAAACCCAGCAGAAGAAGAGAAATAATAAAGAGCAGAGCAAAAATAAACAATATAGAATCCAAAAAAAAAACAGTAGAACAGATCAATGAAACTAAGAGTTGGTTTTTTGAAAAAATAAACAAAATTGATAAACCTCTAGCCAGGCTCCTCAAAAAGAAAAGAGAGATGACCCAAATAGATAAAATCATGAATGAAAATGGATTGATTATAACCAACTTGGATATCTGGCAGTCATCGTCTCAAAAATTAACAAAGTTAACACGTCACTTAAAGGAAAACAATTTACAGTGTATAATACCCATGCTATAATTTGAGTTTTCAAATTAGAAATTAGAAGTTAATATTTTGGAAAACTTATATTAGCCATCATGAGCTTAGTGGTTCCCCAAATATTTAAAGACTTTCCTGGTAAGATCAATGCTGATATAAATAAATGCAATTTTTATGCCATATAATCACATGTGTCACCATTTGGAACACTTGCATAACTCAAAGAAATAATATTTTCCAAATAATCAAAGAAGTGTTACAAAATTATGCATAAGTAATGATCTATTCCAATGGCAAGAGAAACCAATGGATTTTAATGAAACAAAATATAAAAAGTTCACTGATACAGTTTTAAATACCAAATTGTAACTATACTTTAAGAAACTACCACTTGAGGAGTTTTGGAGTCAGATGAAAGAAGAAGATACACAATATTCTGAAAAAAGCTATTAAAATGCTCCTCTTTTAAGGAAATAATAAAGATTAGAATGAAAATAAATTAGAGACTTTAAAGAAATGGAAAAGATCAATGAAACCAAGAGCTGTTCCTTTGAACAGATAAACAAAATTAATAAACCTTTAGCCAGACTCATCAAGAAAAAAGAGAAAGAAATCAAATAAGCAAAATTAGAAACAAAAGTGGAAAGTAACAACCAACAGCACAGAAATACAAAGAATTATAAGAGAATACTATGAAAAATTAAATGCCTACAAATTGGACAACCTAAAAGAAATGGATAAATTCTTAGAAACATACGATCTTCCAAAACTGAATCAAGAAAAATTTCTTTAAAAATTTGAACACACAGATTATTAGTAACAAAATTGAATCAGTAATCAAGAAAATCCCAACAAACAAAAGTCTGGGACTAGATGGCTTCACAGGTGAATTCTACCAAACATTTAAAGAAGAGCCAATACCTATTCTTCTCAAACTATTTCAAAAAAATAGAAGAGGAAGGAAAACTTCCAAATTCATTCTACAAGGCCAGCATTACCCTGATACTAGATATTACCCTGATAGGAAAAACTACAGGTCCATGTCCCTGATGAACAGAGACACAAAAATCTTCAACAAAATATTTTGGCAAACCAAATTCAACAGTGCATTAAAAGGATCATTTGCCATGATCAAGTGGGATTTTTTCCAGGGATACAACAGTAGTTCAATATTCACAAATCAATTAATGTGATATATCACATTAACAAAAGAAAAAATAAAATATGACCATCTCAATAGAGGCAGAGAAAAGCATTTGACAAAATACAGCATTTGCTCATGATAAAAATTCTCAACAAAGTGGGTTTAGAGGAAACATACCTCAACCTCATAAAAGCCATATATAAAAAATCCACAGCTAACTTCATACTCAATGGTGAAAAACTGAAAGCCTTTTCTCTAAGATTAGGAAGAAGACAAAGATGTCCACTCTCACCACTTTTATTCAATATAGTACTGGAAGTCCTAGTTGTAGCCATCAGACAAGAGAAAAAGTATAAAAGGCATCCAAATTGGTAAGACAGAATTAAAACTGTCACTATTAACAGATGGCATGATCTATAAATAGAAAACCTTAAAGACTCCACCCAAAAATTATTTTAGTACTAATAAATGAATTCATTAAAGTTTCAAGATACAAAAATCAATATACAGAAATCTGTTGTGTTTCTATACACCAATAACAAACTATCAGAAAGAGAAATTAATGAAATGTTCCCATTTACAATTACTTCAAAAAGAATAAAATACCTAGGAATAAATTTAACTAAGGAGGCAAAAGATCTATACTCTGAAGACTACAAGACATTGATTAAGCAAACTGAAGATGACACAAACAAATGGAAATATATACCATGCCCATGGATTGAAAAAAGTTAATATTGTTAAAATGCCTATACTACCAAAAGCAATATACAGATTCAAAGCAATTTCTATCAAAATACCAAAAACATTTTTAATAGAACTAGAACAAATAATCCTAAAATTTGTATGGAACCACAAAAGACCTCAAATAGCCAAAGCAATCTGGAGAAAGAATAAAGTTGGAGGTATCACAACCTCAGATTTTAAGATATACTACAGAGCTATAGTAATCAAAACAGTATGGTATTGGCACACAAACACACACATAGATCAACAGAATAGGATAGAGAGCACAGAAATAAACTAACATTATATGGTCACTTAATCTACCACAAAGGAAGCAAGAATATACAATGGGGAAAAGACAGTCTTTTCAATAAACGATTTTGAAAAAAACTGGACAATTACATGCAAAATAATGATATTGGACCATTTTCTTACACCATACACAAAAAATAAAACCTCAAAATGGATTAAAGACCTAAATGTGAGACCTAAAATCATAAAACTCTTAAAATAAAAAATAAGCAGCAATCTCTTAGGCATCAGCCTTAGCAACATGTTTATGGATATGTCTACTCAGGCAAAGGAAACAAAAGCAAAACAATTAAGACTACACCAAAATTAAACTCTTTTGCACAGCAAAAGGAGCCATAAACAAAACAAAAAAAGCAACTTACTAAATGGGAGGAGATATTTGTAAACAATACGTATGATCAGGGGTTAATATCCAAAATACATAAAGAACTCCTATAACTCAACACCAAAACAACAATCTGATTAGAAAATGAGCAGAAAACCTGAATAGACATTTTTCCAAAGAAGACAAACATAGCCAAGAGACATATGAAAAGATACTCAACATCACTAATCATCAGGAAAATGCAAATAAAAGCCATCGTGACATATCTCCTATCTCCTCACACCAGTCAGAGTGGCTATTACCAAAAAGACAAAAAGAGGTGCCTGGGTGGCTCAGTTGGTTAAGCTTCTGACTTCGGCTCAGGTCATGATCTCATGGTTGGTAAATTCGAGCCCCGCGTTGGGCTCTGTGCTGATAGCTCAGAGCCTGAAGCCTGCTTCAGATCTGTGTCTCCCTCTCTCTGCCCCTCCCCTGCTCATGCTATGTCTCTCTCTCTCTCTCTCTCTCTCTCTCTCTCTCTCTCTCTCTCAAAGATAAATAAACATTTAAAAAAATTCTAAAAATAAAAAAAAGACAAGAAATAATAAACAGTGGCAAGGATCTAGAGAAAAGGGAGCCCCCCCTACATCACTGATGGGAATGTAAATGGGTGCAACCACTGTGAAAAACAGTATGGAGTTTCCTCAAAAAATTAGAGATAGAAATATCACATGACCCAGTAATTTGACTACTGAGTATTTACCCAAAGAAAACCAAAACACTAATTTGAAAAGATATATACACCTCTATGTTTATTGAAGCATTCTTTATAATGGCCAATATACAGAACAACCAGAGTCTCCATTGATAGATAAATGGATAAAGAAGATGTGGTACATATCTACAATGGACTATTAAATCATTTAAATATTAAAATATAATGAAACCTTGCCATTTGCAACAACATGGATGAACCTAAAGGGTATTATGCTAAGGGAACTAAGTCGGAGAAAGACAAATACTGTATAATTTCACTTACATATGGACTCTAAAAAAAAAACTGAACAAACAAACAAACGGACTCTTAAACACAGAAGACAAACTGATGATTGCCAGAGGGAAAGTGGATGGTGGGATGAGTGAAACAGGTGAAAGGGATTAAGAGATACAAACTTCCAGTTATAAAATTAATAAGTCACAGAGATGAAAAGTACAGCATGGGGGGGGGGGGGGCGGCGCCTGGGTGGCTCAGTCAGTTAAGCGTCCAACTTCAACTCAGGTCATGATCTCATGTTCGTGAGTTTGAGCCCCACGTCGGGCCTTGTGCTGACAGCTCAGAGCCTGGAGCCTTGCTTCGGGTTCTGTGTCTCCCTCTGTCTCTGCCCCTCCCCTGTTAATGCTCTGTCTCTCTCTCTAAAAATGAATAAACATTTTTTAAAAAATTTTTTAAGTACAGCATAGGGAATGTAGTCAATAATTCTGTAATTATGTTGTAATGGTCACTACATTTATTTTGAAGAGTGCTGAGTAATGTATGGAATTGTGGAATCACTACGCTGTGTACCTGAAAATAATATAAAATTGTTTCTCAACTATACTTCAATTTTAAAAAGTAAGATAAAATACTCCTCTGTTTTTTCCAAGCACATCTCTGAATAAGGCCAGATTTTCTTTATGTATTTCACCCAAAACAACAAATCACAACAAACTGAATGCAGAGGCAGATATGAAGACATAGCTGTCTTCTATTAAGTAATACACTGAAGAAATGGGCCAAAATAAAAAACAACACCATCTTCTCAAATTTTTTGTTTCAGAAAAGATAGTTATTTTTCATAAAAATGAGATATTCCTATTTACTACTATGTACTGTTATTTTAAAATGAATTAATAAATGTTTTAATTCTTTTCAGTTCTCAATTATAACAACAAAATATTAATAGGTGTAATGCAAACAAATTAATTTGGGGGTTCTCAGCAATTTTGAAGAGTATAAAGGAGACTTGAGAGCCAATAGTTTGAGAATCATTGTTCTAAGGTAACCATTAAAACAATGTATAAATACTATGAAGGGAGGGGAAAAGAGGATTAAATTTAAAAAAAAAAAAACTCAGTGAATCCATAAGGCAAAAAAGGAAGAAAAAAATAACATAGATCAGAGAGAATAAATTGACTGTATCTGTCACATTAAGGCAAGTGGACAAAAGCTGTAAGACATGATTTTAGAAAAAACACGGTCTCATTGTATGCTGTTTACAAGATGCAAACTTAAAGCATAAGGATACAGAAAAGTTTAAAGTAAAAGGATGGTATGATATCTTAATAAAAACACTAACCAAGACAAGGCAGGTGAAGCTACATTCATATCAAAAAATTTAGATCCAAGGAAGAAAATGTGACTGGCTATAAAGAGAGACATTTTATAAAATACAAACTCCAAATGCCAGGAAGATGTAATAATTCCAAATATGTATGTACCTAGTAATATAGCTTCAAAATACATAAAGCAAAAACTGACAGAGCTAAAAGGATAAAAAGACAAAATCTTTATCACAGTGAAAGATTTTAACACATCTCTCAGTAATTGGTCAAACGAGTGGACCAAACATATTAGCAAAAATATAGTTTTGAATAACTATATTTATTAACCAATAAACATGCCTTGACATTTGTAGAACCAATTTGACTTGACATTTGTAGAACATTGCACCCAACAACTCTAAAGTATACCTTATAAGCATTTACCAAAATTGACCATATACTCAGCCACAGATCAAGTTTCAACACACTGGAGAGGACTAAAATCCCACAGAGCATATTCTCTGATCAGAGTGGAATTCAGCTAGACATCAATAGCAAAATAAGTAGAATGCTTTGGGAAATTAAGGATTTAGGGGAATTAAGAAAATATACTTCCAAGGGGTGCCTGGGTGGCTCAGTCGGCTAAGTGTCCAACTCTGGATTTTGGCTCAGGTCAGGATCTCACACTTCGTGAGATCAAACCCCACATCGGGCTCTGCACTGACAGTCCAGAGCCTGCTTGAGATTCTCTCTCTCCCTCTCTCTGGCCCTCCCCTGCTCACTCGCACTCACTCTCTCTCTCTCTCAAAATAAATAAACAAACATTTAAAAAAAATACACTTCCAAGAAATCCTCTGGGCCAAACAACAAAACAACGGAAATTACAAAATATTTTAATCGAATGACAATGAAACATCTTTATGATGTATGTGATCACATATGATGCTAACCTGTGAAATGCACAAAAGCCATGCTTAGAGAGAAATTGGTAGAGCCTTAAATGTATATATTAGAGAACAATAAAGGCTGAAAGACAATGACCCAAACTTCCATCTCAAAAGCTAGGAGAGGAAAATGGGAAACTAAACCCAAAGAAAGTGCCAGAAGGCGTGGCTGCAGAAGGTTCCGGGGTCTGTAGAGGGACACTGCTTTGGGGATGCTTTGTGGGGCTTCGGGGGGCAGGTGGTCTGTGCCCCCAAATGTCAGCTCCAGCCACCTTCTGTCTTTTGCCCTTTATCCTTCTCTGCCAGATATTCTTGCTAACCTAGTCCTTATGGTTTTAATTTGCATTTACCCGATTACTAAGAAGGTCGAGAATCTCTTCCTATGTTTGGAGCCTCAAGCGGTTTCTCTTCGATGAATTGGAATTCAGACCTTTTTCCCATTTTTCTACTCCTCGTCTTTTCTTACTCTGAGTTGTAGATGTTCTTATAGTACGGAGGCCAATCCTTTATTTGCTGTATGTTGATGGCAGGAGGTATTTGCAATACCTCCCGTGAGTTTGTAGCGTAACTTTTAACTTCTTTTAGGGTAGCTTACATTGAACAGAAGGTTTTAATTTTAAGGTGGCCAAAGGTATGAGTGTTTTCCTGTGGTTTTTCTTGTGGGTTTGTTTTGAAAGTTCTTCTGTATCCCCAAAGTCATGAAGATATTCTATTATAGTTTCTTCTAAACGTGTTAATGTTTCTCTTTCCCCACGGATGCCATAACACACCTGGAAATTATTTGGGGGGTCATGTGAGGCTGATTCCATTTTTACAGTAGATGAAATTAAGGTTCTGATTGGTGAACGGACTTTTCAGGCTAGAAATGGCCGAGCCTGGAATCAATATTTGATTGACATATGGCCGTTCCCCTCCACCCCGCAGCATCCTTCCAGAATCCTCCAATTTGAGCTGTGCTGGGCTTCTGATCCTGAAATAGGTGCTAGGAGCACAGACATTAGTTGGACCCAGGCCTGCCTTGGAGTTCAGTCTGATGGGGCCAGGATACGCGCTATCGCAGGGAATGCCTGAATTATGCGTTCCCGAAGGCCAAGTACTAAGAAGCAAGCACAGGGCCAACTCAAAGCCCAGAGGCGAGGCTGGGGAAACCCTGCCCCAAAAGCCAAGACAACACAAAGAAAGTGCTTATTTCCTAGTTACAAGTGAGCAAAACAACCTTGGAAAGTCAAAGAAGCCAGCCCAGAATTATCCGTGGAAGGAAAGAGCAAGAATGAAATTGGAAGTCGGGCCGTTGGAAATTAAGTCTGGCCTCCCTTGCCCTTTTGGCATTGCTATACAGAGAGAAAGAAGAGAGCAGCAAGGACACCCGGCGGCAGCTGTGGGCAGCCCCCACCACCACCCCAGCTGCTGGACCCCCACCCCCAGCTCGGGGCCTCTGTCCCACGGTGCCCTGCAGCCACTCAGGGGTTCCCGAGTTACCAAGCAATGCCTGTCCAGGCCAGCTGTGGCCAGGTGTCTCCAGCCAGCCCACCCCCCAGGATACAAACACACACACACACACACACACACACACGCCCTACTCTGATGCCGGGTGCTGGAGCCTCATGCTCCAGCAGAACGTCTGCTCTGGGGCCCTGCACGCTGAGCTCAAATTCCTGAATCTTCGCCCATCCGCTTGTCCTCCTGACCCCCTGTCGGGGCTGCTCTGTGCTCAGTGCTGGGCGACCCCAAGGGCAGACCGGGCAGGTGCCCGGGGCTCTGGTGACACACACAAAGCTCAACCTCAGAAGGCTGATCAGAATTTCACAATCAGAAAACCTAAATCCCACCCACTGTCCCTACAAGGTCTGTGTCAATATGCAAAATGTGGGTCACAAGGGGTGAGGGGGCTCCTCCCACGCACAGAGCTGAGATCTCTGAACGAGATGAGCCGTGTGTCCACAGTGGCTCAGCGAAGAGAAAGCTGACGACAAAGTTTTCCCAGCTCCATTCTGCCATAATCCCTTTCTCTTCTTTTCTGACCCTTCCTTTCTGCGTCCTCCTTCCTGTCTGTCTCCTTCTCTCCCCTCTCTTTCCCTCTGAGCTACGCATAATCATCTCCAACCCCAAAGCACTTCACATTTGGTGAAAAGCACTTCAGTTTCGAAGTGATTAGAGGTTGAAGATCCGACGTTTAAAATTTAAATTAAACCAATTAAAATTACAGGGCCACTTCACGTGTTTTAAGCAAATAATTATTTTTTACAAACAGATCTCAGAGGCTGGGCCCAGCCAGGTACTGAACAGGCGTGACAAGGCGCCAATAGCTGACCTCCAGGGCCAAGCGGCCTGACCCCACTCGGGTGGCTCAAAGAAGCTCCCCCATATTCTGGAAGAAGACAGCCCCCACCCTCCAGTGGCGCTCCTTCCCGCTCCTGGAACCAGTCAGGACCCTAGACTTTCCCTTCAAGGTTCCCCAAAGAGTGGCACTTCCCGCACATGGAGGTGGCCGTCACTCACAGGAGGAAGCAGGGATTCTCTGTCAGTTCCCCGTGATCCACGCCCAGTGACACACCCACTGCCCTCCCCTGCGCCCCAGCAGAGGGGAAGTGGACCTCAGGGCCACCAAAACGCAAAGGGGATCTCAGGTTTATCCAGCACGTTTCGTGTGTGGACGCAAGAATGAATCGGCAACGTGCCTGCCCTTGACGAGCTCAGCCCAACAGAGGCGTAAAACTATAAATTTCAGAAGGGGGTTGTCAATAATACAGAAAATCGCAGGAGGTGCTGAATAGAACAGAGATGGGAGTGATTGACTTCTGGGGTCCTCTGGGTCGGCCTCACGGAGAAAGGGCTACGGAAGCTGGGGTCGGCGGGATGAAGGGGAGTTTTCAGGCGGACAAAGATCACGCATTCAGGAGACGAACACTGCCGAGGCCCACGGCCTCGTGTTCCTGCTGCAGAACGATGAACTAGGATGAGACACTCAAGTCATCTTCTCTTACCAAGTGGGAAATTCAGTCTCAAAGGTTTGAAGCTCCTGTCTGGGCTGGAAAGTTCTAAGCTCGAGTCCAGGGCTAATTCCCAAGGCCCAAGTAGGTTTCTTTTCCCTCTTGGTTGCCCTCGGAGGCCAGAGATCTGTGTTTCGTGTCTTTTGTTCCCTTTTCTTCTCTACTCCTGGCCAAACTGCAGCCTGGGATCAAAACCAACAAACCAAGCAGCGGGCCTGCCCCTGCCCCCCTGGGGGGGTGGGGGGGGTGCTGCCTCCTGCCACCCCACACCCACACCCAGCACGGGGGAGGGCAGCCGGTTGCCGGGCCTGGGAGGCAGCTGGAACAGAGAGGGAGGGAAAATAGTTCACGGTCTGTGTGGCAAGGGGAGACGGGCCGCCCAGCTGTGGCCAGGAGAGCCAGGAGGCCAAGCCCAGCCCAGACATTTCAAAAACAAACCTGGATCCAGCTTTCCATCCCCCCGGGGCGGGCCCCACCCTCCAGGAGGAAGGTAACTCCAGCCGCCCAGGTTCCTTTCTTTGGGAATCCTTGGTTTGTAGTTTCCTTTTTCCTAATTAGGTTTCGGAGGCCAGAATCTAGGCAGCTTCCGTACTCAGCCAGGTTGGACGTGTGCTGCCGTGTTGACTTAAAAATACTCCCCGAAAAGGGATGGTGGGTGGGGGCCGGGGGGCGGGGGAAGCATTCGATAAATAAGAATTCTCCCTGGGGCTGGGGGCAGGAGGGCTGGGGGCAATTATTCACAGGTACTAAGTTTCTATCAGGCAAGGTGAAGAACTTTTAGGGACAGCTAGCGGTGATCGGTGATCGGTGACCATACA
The DNA here is from genome assembly GCF_023721935.1 of Panthera uncia. Lineage (NCBI taxonomy): Eukaryota > Metazoa > Chordata > Mammalia > Carnivora > Felidae > Panthera > Panthera uncia. The sequence goes on along the minus strand of NW_026057582.1, from coordinate 5,558,774 downwards.
GGATGGTGAGAACAGATTATGTTACTGACTTGTGTACTTACGGGGACCGGTTAAAATGATAAATCTTATGTTATGGATATTTTTACCACGATAACAATTGGGGCCTGCGATGTCTTGTAAATGGATGAGACATAAAGACAGATAACAAAAAAAGAAGAAGAAAGACACTTAATCTTCAGTGATAATTATTTTGCCAGTGGGGACAGAGGGGGAAACACTTCCATGCTTTGGAAAGTTATTGGTTCATTGGCCCAAGGGGGACTGGAAGCAAGAAGCTATTTGGACAGTCGGGGGTGGCAGTGAGACAGAGACATCTCTGGAACATCTTCACCCTCTGGGGACACGCCTTAAAGGTGGAGATCAGCGGAATTGTTTCTTTTCTTTCAAGGAGCAGACTGATATCTGTGTCCAGGGGGCAGGACCTCAGCTCTTGGGCCCCTCCTTAGGACCGGGTCCTGGGCACAGACCAAAGCGGAGGTTGAAGAAGGTGGCACTTTGTATACAGTGGTGCAGGTTAGTGGAGCGTGCACAGCCGCCCCAACGGGAAGCCCTTCATTCCGATCCCAACAGCTCTGTGGTCTGACCTTGCCGGGGTCCCTTTGTCTGCCTGGTCCTCAGCACCCTCTCGTTGTGCATGTGGCCAAGATCCTTGAGTGGAAGGAGCTAGCGTGTGTGTGTGTGTGTGTGTGTGTGTGTGTGTGTGCGCGCGCGCCTGGAGCACAGTAGGGCTTCGACAAGGGCTTCGTCTCTCTCACTGTTGCTCCCAAGAGGAGCCCTGTGCCCGACCGAGCCACCATTTATTCTTGGGGACCAAGAGGGACCCTCACCGAAGTCAATGCTGGCAGGAGTCACTGGCAGGGTAGAAGCCTAGCTCTCTCCATCCAATGAGCTGTGTGATTCTGTATCCAGGACGGGGTGCAGACAGGAGGAGAGGGGGGATGTGAAATCCAGAGCAAACCACTGCTAAAAAAAAAAAAAATAGGAAGAAGTAAAAATAAAATAAAATATATATTTTTTTAACTTTAATCAAAAAAAGAGCAAGCCACCGCAGCGGGGCCCCACACCCCCCGGCAGTGAAGGGTTGGTTCAGCTTCCTGGAGTAAAAAGCTGCGGGTCAGGCTACAGCAGTTTGGAGGCCTGGGCTCTAGAATGAGTGAGAGGGGAGCTCGAGCGGCAGGCCAGCTGGCTTTTCTCCCGCAGTTTCTTCTTCCCTGCATGTAAGAACCATAAGCTCAGGAGGATAGCCGTCTGTCCCGCCCAGTTCAGGGTATAGAGAGTCAGGGGTCACATTAGCAGAAAGACTCCCCTCCTACCCACACCCCAAACAAGCTAGCTCTTTCTCAGCCAAGAGCACTTCCCTTGCTTAAACAGAGAGGACAGGGACCGTTTTAGAAACCCACCCAGGGGCCTTCTCAGTCATTGCTACCCACTGCCCTTCTGCACGGTACCCACGAGGAGCCTTTGACTGAGAGAGTCCTGAGATAGGCTATCCCTTGCAAAGTGTTCCTCAATCTCAGGTAGTTTAGGAGTATTTTTATCCGTGGCATCTTATGGGACTTACAGGATTCAAGTTCTAGGGACGTATTTTGGGAAGGGTGGCCTTCCTTTTTCCTAACTACTGCTAAATCTGGCTCAATGCTTGTTGTCTAAATGCTTCCCAGTGACACGAGCAGCCTTCACTGGAGTTCTTGGAGCCTCGGTTTTAACATCCATAAAATGGGTATCGTGCGTAGCATCCACATAGGCCATTGCTTCTGGAATAGAGGAAAATACTCTCAGAACTCACAGGCCTGGGTTGCCTACAGCTCCCTGGGAAATAACAAAGCACCGCCTTTTTTTTTTTTTTTACTCACCACATGTTGCTTTTACTTATTTATGCACACATTCAACAAACATTTACTACCTGACAGACCGAGGAAGGTGTAATTACCCCCTTTGTGTTGTCGCTGCTGTTTGGTTTGGGATGAGGGTGGACCTGAACCTGCCTGGTAGCCCACAGCCATCCATTCCAGGGCCAGGATCAGAACCCTGGTCCGTCTGAACCCAAGCACAGTAGTTCTCCACCGCCCAAGCTGGCACGGGCTCCTGCCCCTGGCCGTGCAGGTGCCAGGAGGAATACAGCAAGGGAGAAATCAAAGGTCCCTCTCCAAGGAGGTCACAGCTCCACAGAGACGTAGAAGTCTCTGTGGGAGCCTGGGAAGGACCCAGGCAGGTGGACAGACAGGTTTGGAAAGCTCAGAAGCAAAGGGGCTCCTTCAGAGACAAAAAAAAAAAACCAAAAACCACGTGAGTAAGGAAGGTTGACCGGGCAGGACCACGTGGGGAGGTGGGAGAGGTGAAGGAGGTGTGGGAGGACCACACCATGTGGATCAAGGGACGGGGCTGGCCACTGCGGGCACCAGGCTTTGTGGGTTTCTGATTCGGGTTGTTGGATGTCCCGGGGGTGCAGAACGCTCATCTGAATGCCGTGTAGAGAGCCATCACACAATGCCGGTAGGAATGTAAAATGGTACAGCCACTTTGGAAAAACAGTCCGGCGTCTCCTCAAACGATTGAAGAAAGACCATACGATCCAGCCATTCTACTTCCAGGTATCGACCCAGGAGAAATGAAACACACGTCCACTAAAACATGAGCAAGAATGTGAAGAGAAGCATGATTCAGGGGCACCCGGTTGAGCGTCCGGCTTCAGCTCAGGTCATGATCTCATAGTTCGTGAGTTCAAGCCCCGCATCGGGCTGTGTGCTGACAGCTCGGAGCCTGGAGCCTGCTTCAGATTCTGTGTCTCCTTCTCTCTCTGCCCCTCCCCTGCTCATTCTCTCTCTCTCTCTCTCTCTCTCTCTCTCTCTCTCTCTCCCTCCCTCTCTCTCTCTCTCTGTCTCAAAAACAAATAAACAATGAAAAAGAAATGTTAAAGGGAAGCATTATTTATAAGAGTCAAAAAGTGGAAATAACCCAAATGCCCATCTGTCTATGCCTCACGGATGAATAAAATGCGGTCTGTCCGTTCAGTGAAGTATTATTCAGCCATACAAAGGAACCAAGTATTGATCCATGCCACTGCATCGACAGACTTTGAAAACATGATGCGGAGTGGAAGAAGCCAACCACAAAAGACCACATGTATGATTCCATTTATATGAAAAAGTCCAGAATAAGGAAATCTATAAAGACAGAAAGTTGACGGGTGGTTTACTGGGCCGGACAAGAGGTGGATGGGAGCCAGTGATATTGAGTGATGAAATGTTCTAAAATTCATGGTGGTGGTGGTTGTACATACCTGTGAATACACTAAAAGCCATTAAGTTCTAAACTTTACATGGACTCATTGCATGGCATGTGAATTAGACCTCAACAAAGCTGTTTAAAAAGAACTTACAGAGCAACCTAATACTTCATGCATTAGCTTAGTTACACTTGACCTCGCCAAGAGGAGGTTTACTTTATCTCCCGCTTCACAAATGAGGAAAAAGAAGGTTCAGAGAGGTTAAGTGACTTGACCAAAGTCAGAGCTAGTGAACAGTCCTTCCAGTCCCGCCCATGCTCCAAAGTCCCGGCTTCTCCCAGGACTGTCACTGCGGCGTCACCGGGCTGTCAGGTCCAGCTGGCTTCCCCACCCACTGGAGGCCAAGGCTGGCGGTGCTTTTCTGCAGGCCCCCAGACCCAGTCGGTCCTCAGCCTACCTGGAGGCTCCACTCTCTGGCTATCCACCAACGCCCCCCCAACCCCACCCTGTCAGTGTTTCCCACTGTGGGCAACGTGGCCAGGGCAAGCTTTGCTTCTAGCCCAATCTTTATCTTCAAAGACGATTTCGGCTCCAAATATTTATGGCAAAATACAAGAGAGCACCTTCCTTCACTGGGGCCTGTGTTTGAAGTCATTTTCCCAGCGCACATGTATTTGATAGTCAAATCTCTCCGAGGGCACATGGAGATCTGGTGGCTGCTGGTGCCCCACGTTGGCGCCCACCCCCCTCCCCCCAGAGTTAGCCAAGAGCCCCAGCAACATTCACGGGGTAGCACGTCCAGAGGCTTCTAAGGATGCCACGCCCAGTGTACTCAGGTTCTGACTGTGTCTGCTGGGTCCATCGGCACTCTGCCAAAGGGTCCTAGGCAAGGTGTCCTCTCCGTGGTAGACACTCATCATTGGGTGAGACACAGAGCCGGGGACGGACATTGGAAATCTAACAGCGCCATCATCTCCCCTTGCTAAAGCCATTCCCTTAACTGGAAAGTGGGGACAATAACAGTAACTTTAGGATTTTACAAGATTATTTTGTAAAGGGCTTAGAGCTTAGGATAGCACACGGTAAGAACTCAAGAAGTGTTAACTAGGATTATTTTCTCCTCTACCCTCCTTCTCCTGCTCCTCCTCCCCTTCTTATTTTTTTTTTTCCATTATTAAACACAGAATTCTGCAGATCAAAATACCTGCACAGTATACTACATCCCCAGTCATCCACATAAGGATGTCTGTTCCTCAGAGGACCCTGCAGCTTAGGTATCCTTAACACCCTCATTAGAGAGAGAAAATTAAGGCTCAGAGAAGGACAGTCGATTGCCCAAGGTCACACAGCTCAACACAGGTTGGCTGATTTGGAAGCCTAAGCTCATTTGCTATGGCCCTACTGTCTCCTTCTCCCCAAATGCAACCACAGTAAGTCTGACTTAAAAGTAACCACGGTGCACAAAGGATCGATCGTTCGTCTAGTCTGGGAGCACGTTTAAGTTGTGAACTGCCAATGAAGGTTTGGGGGACGCTAAAATCAGGACTGTCAGCACATTCCTGTGGTGGGGGAAGTCAGCCCCCGCGCATGACACAGCGAAGCACGGCCCCACCCTGCTCTCCACCCACCCCACCTCATCAAGGTGGCCAGGCCAGGTCAGGTGGAGCCAGGCCGGCCTCAGAGGCCCCTGGCAGGAGCATCCAACCCCAAAGGATTCTTCAGGCGAGGTGGCCTCGGTCCAAGGAATTGACCAAGGGCCCCACCCCAGCCTGTGCTCGTTCAAGATTGCATTTTTGAGGACTGGTCAGGACAAGGCTGGGGAAGTGGTGCCAGGTTGCCTTGGGCTTTCGGCGCGCAATGGAAAGAAAGCTCTCAGGCCCTGGAGGGCAGGGGTGGGACCTCTCGTGTATGGAGAAGATTCCCAGCACCAAGCCAGGAGGTGAGCTCTACAGGTGTGCTGTTCAGGCAGGAAGCCAGCCCGTCCTTCTACCAGGGCCAAGCCCTGAGGACAAAGGCTCCAAAGGGGACAGGAGAAAATCCCAGAACAGAGGTACAATCACGCAATTTGGAGTCAGCAAGACCTCGCTTTAAGTTTGCCTCTACCGCACGGCAACTCTGTTAGCCACCTGACCCCTGAGACCCAGCCCCTTCCTCAGGAGGAAGGGGTCAGTGACGATCACCCACCTCCCACCCACCCCTGGGCTTGTTCTGGGGAAAGGAGACCATGCACTGATTCGACATTCTGTCCTCGCAGCTTTGCCACGGGCTGGGGACATGCCACCAGACGCTGGGATGAAGCACTTAACTCAGGCATTTCATACTTGATTTACAAACCACCCACTCTGCCAGGCTCACTTTCCCCGCAGCCTAAAATTCACCTGCTCACCCCTTCACTCACTTAGCAAGTTGCTCATTCTCTCGATTTCCAGCATCCGATGAAATGCCCAAGCACAGCATGACTGTCACTCCCCCTAGACCCCACTCAGTTACTCACTAGTACATTTATTCATTTACCCATTCATTCAACAGACATGTTAAATGCCCAAGCGTTTTAGGCAAAAGCATCTCTCAACCTGGAATTTCCTTATGAATGAATGAATCCCAAGCTAAGGGGAAATCACAACTACGGTTCTTCCTACATATATCTCAGCAAATGACGCAGTGCTGTGCTGAGGTGGGTGAATTCCGAGCTCGTAAATTCTGGCTTTAAGAGATCCCGTTATACCCAACCTTCCTCTATGATTCTGCCTCTTGACGCAGTGGCCCTGGATTGCCACCTTCTCTCCCCAAACAGAGACTCGCGTAAGAAATTCCACTTGAACTGGAAACCGGCATCAGGATTTCCCTTTTACAGGGATAGCTGTGATATGGGCACGCAGAGGGCCATCGCTCCCCCCAAAAGAGTGTTTCCCCAAAGTACCTTAATGGTTGCAATGAGCGGAAGGAAACCAGATCCTCGTGTCTTAAAAAAGTGTTTAAATCATCATAATAATCCCATTCACCACCTGTATCTGAGTCAGCACACCCACTTTTAAAGTCAGAATGCTGTGGGCCTGAAGGCCCAAGCATCCAATTCTATAAACACAGACAGAAGCTGCAAAGCCAAAAGGCCAGACCATCCCAACCTGTCACCCTTTCCATGCTGACAAATTCTGCACACCCCCTTGGACGGATACGCCCGGAGGCTTGAGGTCCTGTCTGAGAGCGGGATCCTCACCAGGCGACCTGGGGGCCCCACGCTCCCACTCATCCGCTCCCCCCACCGCTCAGCCAGCCCCTCCCTACCTGCTGTCTCCTTTGGGCAGACCAGGTGTGCTCCGTGATGGATTGCCCAACGGGCCCCTCCGTCCTGGAGGCAGATGAATCCGGGTGGCGGGAAGCACCCACCGGGTCTTTGACAGACAGCAGGCACGTCAAAACTGGAAATGAGCCTGTCTTGGGGGGACGTGTGTTTTATTCGAGTGCAGGTCAGTTTCTTTCCTGACCACACCCTGCTCCCCCACCCCCTCGGCTGCCTCACCCCGGTTCCTACCTCCTCAGGGCCGGCGCGTGAACGAGAACCACGTTTTAGCCAAAGGGCAAGAGAAAAGAACCAGGTTTCCTCCCATTTTAGAAGATTTCTCTGTGATCTGAAGATGAAATCAGAAGGGGGCCATGTCTCCAACTAGCTTCTTGTAATTCAGAAAGACAGTTGCAAGTCATTTAAAAGGAGACACAGAATCTTTAATAAATGTAATCCACATCTGATTACAAGGGAAGAAAGTGCTCTCTCTATATCTCCTCTCTTTCTCTTCTCTCTCTCTCTCTCTCTCTCTCTCTCTCTCTCACACACACACACACACACACACACACACCTTACAGGGCTGGAATATTGCAGTAACTATTCCATCTGATTTTTTTTTAAATAAGATTTACTAAAGGTCAATGTATCTCCTGGCCACATAAGCAGCAACATTCAAATTTCCCCAAGCCCAAGAATAAAAAGATGCTGTCATTAAAAATGAAAGCGTAAGGACATCTCTCGAGCCCATGGGGGATTTTAGAAAGAGGAGACATTTCGTTATCAACACGCAATCATGAGATTTTTAAGCGGTGTCTCTAATCTGCTTCCCCCTCCCACCCCCCCAACCCATCCGCCCCCTCCTCCCTTCATACCCCCCCCTTCACAGCAAGGTCTTTTTATCCTTCCAATTTTGCATCTAAAGATGAGGTGAATACCATTAGCTCAATTCAACCTCAAGTGTAGTCAGATGGGCCTGTGATTTCTGAAAAGCGCTCGCTAAGGTCACATTAAAATGTATAAGAGCATTTCGATTCCTGAGAAGGGGGCTTATTATCCACCCGTGGTGTAAAAGAGGAATGTCAGTGGCCGCAGACTTGGGTGAAAACAAAAGAGATACCAGGATTTCAGTCTTTTGTGAGCAAGCTTCTCTGGTTTCTTTTCACGGTCGTCCCGGCTCACCAGCCCAACAGATAGCTCTGCAGACTGCAAAACTTAGGCCTCTTGCAAAAAAAAAAAAAAAAGGAAAACAAGTTTAACTGGCTTCCCCTCTACCCGTTTTTATTTAACTCTTCCAGCTAGAGTCAGCCAAGTCATGGCTGTTAAGTTATAAATGCATATTTTCTTGAGAGGGAGAGTTTGGTCTGTCCTGTTCGTATGGCTTATTTTTTTGTTTTGTTTTGTGTTGTCTTGTTTTTTTTGTCTGTCCCTTCAGTAGATGGGAGTCAGCATCCAGCTGGAAAAGCATGAATGTTGGGGTCAGACCTACCAGGGTAAGAAGCCCAGTTTTGCTGTCACAGGCAATGCGACCCTAGACAACCACCCATTCACTTATTCAAGGTTCATTTATTCAACAGATTATCTGTTGATCATCTACTACATGCCAATCATGGCTCTCAGTTTTAAGAATACACAGGAGCACCAGACACACTGATATTTGCACTCTTGCAGGGACAGGAGTTCTGCAAAGAAAGGTAAAGCAACAAGACAGGTGGAAATGCTAATAGGAAGTAAACAGAGTGTTCACAAAGAGGAAACTTGAAGAAGACCAATGATACACAGGGTAATTGAGGGATTTAAGATGAGTGGAAACTTCAGGCCAAGCCAGAAATTCGAAGGGCATCCCAGGTGCTGGGTACAGGAAATAAAAGGGTTTGTGTCATGGACATCTGTTATTTTGCCCACCAAACACCCAGTTCTCCCTACCATCAGCCATGCCCTACTTCCATGGCATACTCTTGGTTGGGGAGGTGATCAGCCAGGGTGCCTGACCTCATCCAGCCAAAGAAAGGGTACATGACCCAAGAGAGACTGTCAGAGCCTCACTCGGAGCTCACCTGCCACCTACCAAGTGGAGGAACATAAGGTAGAGAACAGTGGCAGCTGGCACACCCCTATGGTGGTGCTCTGATGAGAAGGCTATGTGGTTCTGCCTCTTCTATCTCTAGAATCTCTCTATTTCCTTCTTGTTTCCCATTCTGGTTCTTCAGCACTCCTTCAGATGCTGTGAGCCTCTTGGTCTTCCAATAAATGTTCTTTTTGCTCAAGTTAGTCAGAATTTGATATATGACTTGAAAACAAAGAACAATAACCAACATAAAAATCAATAACAGAGAGTGAATCTCCAGGAACCTGTCAGACACACATAGGGTATGCTGAAGCAACTATCCAGTCAAGAGGACTCAGATTTATATTCAGAGTGGGAACCTGGTAGCCAATGGCACACAGAGGTGAAACAGTTGATTATAGTAATCAGCTTCAAGACTGTCAAAGAGAAGCCCCCAGACTGAAGGTCTACCATGAAACAGATTGGATTAGAACCAGAAGTGTTGGTCTGAACGCATAGTTTTCAATATCTATAGAGAGGTGTAACTATAGACATGAACATGTGTTTGAGTCTGTCCACTGAGTGGACCGGCAAACAGTGATACCCAGTAGCAATGAGCACACTTAGTGTCAGATCTTGGTTTCTAAATACCATTCTCCACTCAAAAGAACAAGAGGTCCTTAGAGATGTGTATGATTCCATGGGTGGGACAGTGAAAGGACAAGATATAGGTGTAACATCTTCTGCCAGAAAGTGACCAAGTGTTCAAGGCATGATGGGAACATGCAAGAACAGAGACCAACCAGAGATGGGAATATGCAAGAAACACACACTGACCAACTTTGAGAAATTTGAAAATCATCTTTAATCTGATTTAACTTATATCCAACAAAATGCACCTATTTTAATTATAGCTCAATGAGTTCTGACAAATATATGCATGTATTTTAATCAAGATACAGACCATTCCCACCCCAAAAATTCTGTCAAGTCCTTTCTTAATTCATCCCACCCCAGAAGAAATGACTGATCTGATTTGTGTCACCACAGATTAATTTTGCCTTTTCTAGAACTTCTTATAAGTGGAATCAAACAGTGTGTGTTCTTTGGTGTCTGCCTTCTAACATAAGACTAACATAAAGTGTTTGGGATTCATCCATATTGCTGTGCACATCAGGAATTTGTTCATTTCTAGTGATGAGTAATTTCTAATTTATGAAAAATATAACTGGTTTATCCACTTACCTGTTTATGAACATTTATGTTGTTTCCAGTTTCTAGATATTATGAATAAAGCTTGTTTGAATATTCATATGCAAGTCTTTGTGTGGATATATGTACTTATTTCTCTGAGGTAATATATAGGAATGAAATTCCTGGGTTATATGATAATGTACAATTTAACTTTATAATACATTTTTGCAGTTTTCCCAAAATGATTGTACCATTTCACATTCCCACCAGCAAAGTATGAGAGTCTCAGCTGTTCCACATCTTCTCCACTATTTGTTATGTTTGACTTTTTCATTTAGCCATTCTAGTAAGCATATAGAGAAACCCCATGGTGATCTTAATTTTAATTTCCTATTGGCTAATGGTTTTGAGCATCTTTTCATGACCTTTTTAGCCATACATAGAACTTTTTTATATAGTGCCTGTTCAAATTTTTACACATATGTATCGGACTCTTTGTCTTACTGAGTTGTAAGAATCATTCTGGATACAAGTTATTTGCCAAACACACATGTTGCAAAGACTGCCATAAGTAGCATGCTTTCCATTTTCTTTTTTTTTTTTTTTATTTTTAACGTTTCTTTGTTTTTAAGAGAGAGAGATACAGTGTGAGTGGGGGAGGGGCAGAGAGAGGGAGACACAAAATCCGAAGCAGACTCCAGGCTCTGAGCCATCAGCACAGAGCCCAACGCAGGGCTTGAACTCACAAGCTGTGAGATCATGACCTGAGCAGAAGTTGGTCACTTAACCAACTAAGCCACCCAGGCACCCCAACATGCTTTCCATTTTCTTAATGGTGTCTTTTGAAAATCAGAATGTTTTCATTTTCTTGGAGTTCATTTTATCACATTTTATTTTACCGTTTGTGCTGTTTGTGTTCTGAGCACCCACTGCCAACTCCAAGGTCAGAAATAAATTGTCCTGTTTTTTTCAGAAGTTCTATAATTTCAGACTTTGTGCTAAGGCACACGATCTATTTGAGGTTCATTCTTGTGAACGTTGTGAGATGGAGTCAAGCTTTATTTTTTCCATGTGGCTAGTCTGTTGTTCTAGGATCGTTTGCTGAACAGATTATCTTCCCATGAAATTACCTTTGCCCCCTGATTAAAAATAAATTAATCATGTATCTATGATTGTGTTCCTTTAATCTATATTTCTCATCTTACACTGACTTGAATATTATATTTTTATAATATAAACGTTGAAATTAGGGGGGCACCTGGGTGGCTAAGTTGGTTAAGGGTCTGACTTTGGCTCAGGTCATGGTCTCATAGTTGGTGAGTTCAAGCCCCACATCAGGCTCTGTGCTGGCAGCTCAGAGCCTGGAGCCCGCTTCAGATTCTGTGTCTCCCTCTCTCTCTCTCTCTGCTTCTCCCCCGCTCATGCTCTGTCTCTCTGTTTCTCTGTCTCTCAATAATAACTAAACATTAAATGTTGAAATTAAGTGGTTTAGGCTGTCCAAATTTGCTCTACTTTTTAAAAGTTATTTTGGCTACACTAGGTCTTTTGTATTTCCATATAAACTTTATAATCAGTTTGCCAATTTCTTTCGGAAACCTGATCAACTTACTAGAATTACGTTAAATCTATAAATTCACTTAGGTAAAAATGATATTGTAGTATAATAAGAGGTACACTGGATCTCTGTTCCTGATTTGGCACAGAGCTCCTAAACCCTTGGAATTTCCTGAGTGATGGGAGTGTCTTTTAGTATTTATAACAAACTGCTTTTGATCACACCTGAGTTTATGCCAATGAGGAACTTGGGGTGGGCTCCCTTGCTAGCCTCAGGATGGAACTGGTCATCAGAAAAACCAAGTGATAACAGGGCTGGAACTTTCAGCCCCACCCACTGACCTCTGGAGGTGGGCAGAGGATGGAGATTGAGTTCCATTAAAAACTCTTAAATAAGATTTGGGGAGTTTTCTGGTTGGTGAAAACATCAATGCACTAGGAAGGCAGTGCACCTGGAGAGGGCATGGAAGCTCCTCCCCCATACTTTACCCTATGCATCTTTCCCATTTGACTGTTCCTGAGTTGTATCCTTTATAATAAACCAGTAAACATGAGTAAAGTGCTCCCCAGAGCTTTGTGGGCCATTCTAGCAAATTATCACAATTGGGAAGAAGTCAAGGGAACTCAGCCAAGCAGAAATGTCAGTAGCCTGGGAACCCCATTTGTGGCTGGCATCTGACTGGGGAGCATGAGACAGCACGTTTAACCTGTGGGGTCTGCACTAACTCCAGGGTTGGGTGTCATAACTGAATTGAATCTTTGAACACCTGGCTGGTGTCAGAGAATTGGAGAACTGCTGTGGGGAACCACCACACATTTAGTGTCAGAAGTGTTGGGGAGAAAACCTTTCAGGTATCTCCACAACACTTAGTTTTAGAACGTATCTCTCCATTATCTAATATACTTCTCCATATATTTAGGTCTCCTTCAGAAGTGTTTTGCAGTTTTCAGTCAGTACCACTTTTGTTAATTATTCTTGTTTCATGTTGACAATTATTCTTATTAGTATACAAGAAAACAATAGATTTTTGCATACTGACCTTATATCAAGCAACCTTGCAAAATCATTCACTTTGTAGCATTTTTTTTTTGCAGATGTGTTAGGATTTCCTATACCCATAATTATATCACCTGCAAGTAAAGACGGCTTATTTCTTTCTCTGCCATCTTTATGCCTTTTATCTTGCTTTCTTACCTTATTGCACTAGCTAGTATCTCTAGCCAGTGAAAAGAAATTGTGAGAATGGGCATCTTTGCTTTTTCCCGATCTTAGAGGAAAAGCATTTAGTCTTTTACTATTAAATGATGTAAGCTGAATGTTTTTCGTAGATGCTTTTTATCATGTTAAGAATGTTTCCTTCTGTTCTGGGTTTTCTGATAGTTTTTATAATCTATACTTGGAAAATATTGTCAAATTATTTTTGTGCATCTATTGAGATAATCATATGAGCTTCCTCTTTTTTACAGCTAAGACTGTGATTTACATTGATTGTGTTTTGATTGCCAAACCAAACTTGCATATTAACTGTATCTGGTGATTATTTCTGGATTTGACTCGATAATATGTTGTTAAGGATTTTCCCCCTCAATACTTGTAAGGTAAACTAGTCTGTGTTTTTTTTCATATTGTCTTTGTATCATGGCATCACAACATCAGTTAAGAAATGTCAACTTTTCCTCTATTTTCTGAAAAACTTAATATAATATTGGTATTATTATTTCTTCATCAGATGTTTGGTAGAATTTACCAGTCAAACCATCTGGGCATGAAGTTCTACTGTGGGAAGGTCTTAATTATTAATTCAATTTTAATAGACATAGGATTATTAACATTTTCTATTTTCTCTTGTGTCTATTTTGATAAATTGTGTCCAATTTGATCTAAGTTAATGAAATTACTGACATAATAATTTTCGTGAGTTCCTTAGTACACTTTTAATGTCTGAAGAATCTGTAATGATACTCCCTATTTTATGCCTGATACTAGTAAACATTCATAGGATCTTACTTGATCAATCAATCCAGAGATTTATCAAACTATCAAATTCCGTGAAGAATAAACTTTGGATTTCATCAATTTCTTCATTGGTTTTTCATTTGCTATCTTGTTGATTGTTGCCCTTATGTTTTTATTTCCCCCTTTGTACTTATTTTAGGTTTTAGTTGCCATTCCTTTCCTAATCATTAAAGATGGAACCTTAGATCACTTATTTTAAAACTTTCCTATTTTCTAATATATGCATTTAAGATAAACATTTTCCTCTGAAAAACATGAACATCACAGATTTTAATATGTTTGGTTTTACTTTATTTCTATGCAAAATCATGTCTAATTTCCTTTACGATTCTTCTTTGATCCATGGATTATTTAAAAGTATGTTGTTTAATTTCCAAATATTTGGAGATTTTCCAGATTTATTTTTATAATTGCTTTCTCATTTAGTGTCATTGTGGCCAGAGAATATACTCTTTAGAGTTATACAGACTTATTTTATGGCCCAACACATGGGCCATCATGATGAGTGATCCACTTAAAACAAACAAACAAAAAAAGCATATTTTCTTTTCTCCAGTTGTGTGAAATAGTCTGTAAGTGTCAATTAGGTCAGGTAGGTTGATGGTGCTGTTCAAGTTTTTGGCTTTTTTTGGTTTTTTTGTTGGTGTGTGTGTGGTTTTGGGGTGTGTGTGTTGTGTTGTGTTTTGCTTTGCTTTGTTTTTTGCTTACTGATCTATTTTCTATTCTATCAATTACTGAGAGAAGAGTGTTGAAACTCTTCAACAAAAGTTAAAGATGTGTCTATTTCTCATTTGGAGTCTGTCCATTTTTCCTTCATGTACTTGGAAGCTCTATCATTAGATCCACACACATTTTTTTTTAATTTTATTTATTTTGAAGGGGGGACAGAGAAAGAGGGAGAGAGAATCCCAATCAGGCTCCATGCTGTCAGCATAGAGACTGACAGGGCTTGATCCCACAAACCGTGAGATCACAACCCAATCCAAAATTAAGAGTCTGACACTTAACCAACTGAGCGACCCAGGAGCTCCTAGACCCATTCACATTCAAAATTGTTATATCTTTTTGATAAATCAGCATTTATAATTTACAAATGTCTCTCCTATCTTGGGTAATATATCTTTTCTTGACATCTAGTTTGATACTAATATATCTCCAACAGCTCTCTTGCTGTTGCAGCCACACATTTCATTTCTATATACGAGTCCCACAATATATTGTTATTTTTACTTAAATAATTATCTTTTCTTAAAAATTTAAATGAGAAGGATGCCTGGGTGGCTCAGTCAGTTAAGTATCTGACTTCAGTTCAGATCAGAATCTCACGGTTCATGAGTTTGAGCCCCGTGTCAGGCTCTCTACTGACAGCTCAGAGCCTGGAGCCTGCTTCAGCCTGAAAAACATGGTTTAATATTTATTGTAGTTAGTACAGATCTCCTGGTGACAATATTTCTTGGCTTTTGTCTGTTTATTTCACCTTCACTTTTGAAGGATACTTTTGCTGGATATAAAATTCTAGGTGGCCAGGATTTTGTGGGTTTCTTTCTTTTAACACTTTAAAGATGTCATTATAGGGGTGCCTGGCTGGCTCAGTCAGTAGAGCATGCAACTCTTGACCTCAGGGTTGTGAGTTCAAGCCCCACACTGGGCATGGAGCCTACTTTAAAAACAAGAAAAAATATAATTATAGTATCATCTGGATTATACTATTTCTGAAAGAAGCTAGAGGCCATTTTGTTAACGTCTGTTGGTCTATATGTTATATGTCTTTTATCTCTGGAGGCTTTTAGGATTTTTCTCTTGTCACTGGTTTTAAGAAATTTGATTATAACATGACTTGATGTATTTGTTTGTTTGTTTGTTTTTATCTTGCTTGGGATTCACTGAGATTTTTTTGAGAAATTTGATTATAACATGATTTGATGCTTTTTTTTAACCTTGCTTGGGATTCACTGAGATTTATTGATATGTGGTTTCATGTTTTTCACCAAATTTGGGAAAAGTTTTATTCTTACTTCTACAAATATTTTTTTTCTGCCCCATTGCCTCCCTCTTCTCTATCTTGAACTACAATTGTACAGATATTAGACTGTGTACTATTGTGTCATGGGTCACTGACACTGTTCATTTGTTTCAGCCTTTTACTTTTTGTTCTTCATTTTGGATTGTTCATATGACTCTGTCTTCAATCTTTTCTTCTGCAGCTTCTGATATACTTTTAATGTAATTTTTAATACGTAAATTGTACTTTTGAGCTCTAGAATATCCACTTGTTTCTTTTTTTTATCATTTCTATTTCTCTTCTCATGATGTTGATGCTTCCTTCAAATTCTTGAGCATATTTGTAAGAGCTCCTGTATAGTCCTTGCCTCATAATTCCATTATCTATATAATTTTTAGTCTGACTCTATTAATTTTCTTTCTCCAGGTTATGGGCCACATTTTTCTTGCTTTTTACACCTGCCTTGTCATTTTAAACCAGATTCAGCATATCACGATTGTTACATTGTAGTGTGGGTGGATTTTGCTTTCTTTTATCAAAGAGTGTTGAGTTTTGTTCTGGCAGGCAAATAATTCACTTACAAATGAGCATTACTGTCTAGAAACTTGTTAGAAAAACTTGTTAGAGTCAGTCTAGAGTTGATTTAGTGCTATGGCTCATGTAGCTCTATTCTTAAGGCATGGCCATTCTGGAATTGCTAGTGAATTCTCCCAGTATTGAACAAAGTCCCTCCACTCTGGTTGGTTGTGAGGTGAATGATTCACAACTCTGTATGAGTTCTGGTAGTGTTCTAGTTTACTACTCTGCAGTAATTGTTTTTTCTCCCATGGAGACTAGAGTCTCCGTGGAAACTTTGCCCAGCTTCATTGTCTCACCCTGTGAATATGTAGATCAGCATTGAATCAAAAACTTATGAAACTTCTGAAGATTTCTGGAGATTGTTCTTTGTGCAGCTATCTTTTCTCTTGTACTCTGCTCCACAAATTCTGACCATCTCAGTCCTCCATAAACTCTGACTTTTGTTGCTTTACATCACCAAATCTGCTGTGCTCAGCTTGAGTTCCCCCCCTCCTGCATCAGGATCATGAATTTACTCCAGGAAGAAAACTAAGGTAATGACAGAACTCATATTATTTGTCGCATTCCTTCTTGTGATTACAGCCCTCCTCTGCTTGTTGTCAAATATCTGAAACTGTTGTTCTACATGCTTTGTCTAATGTTCTAATTGTTTATGGTGAAAGAACAAGTCCAGTACCATTGATTACTTTGCGGAAAGACCAAATAAGAAACCATTTGAGAACCAATAAGATAATGATATGGACAGATTATATCCATTGAATAAAATAGAGCCCAAGAGTTTATTCTGCTGTCAATAAAAAATAAGTGAGCATAAAAGAGAGCTCTCTTTTAAAGTAGCATGTCAACTAATGAATGTACAAGGAATAATAGAATTAGAAAATCACCACTTGGCGCCTGTCATGGTAATAATTAAGTCAACTAGAAAACATCAGTAGATAATAAAACCTGTAATAAATATTTTATGAAGAGTGGGACATTTAAATAGTTTCCAAGTACTGCCCCCCAAAATATGTATTAATTACGAAAGAAGAAGGGGAACTTTATAGTGGAGAAAATTTACAGAATTACCAGTGATAAAAGTTTATAAAACAAGTAACAGGGCACATCAAAATTAAATATCACTTGATAGTACGAGTCATGGACTGTGAAGTGGAAGATTTAGGCAGGGAAGTCAGGTAAGAGGTGAGTGCAATAGTCTAGGGAACAAATGTTGAACCTGCGTGTAATGGATTGAATTGCGTTCCCCACACAAACACACAAAATTGAGCCCTAACCCCCAATGTGATTGTATTTGGAGATAGGGCCTATAATAAAGTGATAAAAGTTAAATGAAGTCATAAGGGTAAAGTCCTAATCTAATAGGATTTGCGTCCTTATAAGCAACGGGAGAGACACCAGATCACATTCTCTCTCTCTCTCTCCACCTGTGAAGACACGGTGAGGAGGCAGCTGTCTGCAAGCCAGGAAGAAAGGCCTCACCAGAAACCAAATTAGCCAGAATTTTTATCTAGGGCTTCCAGATTCCAGAACTGTGAGATATAAATGTCTCTTGTTTAAGCCACCCAGTCTGTGGTATTTTGTTGTGGCAGCCCAAGTAGACTGATGCAGTGTGAAACCAGATGAAAAGAGCCACCACTTCTGTGACATCCCTGACCAAGATGCATACCCTAAATCTAATCACCAGGAAGCATCAGATAGAGTCAGACCTACTCCAGTCTTAAGGTCATTACAGAGACATGACAACCAAATACAACACATGATCCTGCATCCTTTTGCTATATAGGACATTATCGGGACATTACCAAAATTGAATGGGGTCTATAGACGGACAGTATCAGTAATAATTTTCTGATTCTGATAGCTGTATTGAGTAATATACAATCATATCCTTTTTTTTCTTTATGCACTAAAGTATTCAGCAGTAATGGGACATAGCATCAGTAACTTATTCTCAAATGACTCTTTGTACTATCTTGTGACTTTTCTGTAAGTTTGAAATTATTTCAAAATAAAAATATCCCTTGGAGAATTTCAATCATTGAATATTCGACAGATACAGATATAATAATCCTTATCACACCCATATGCAATTCTACAGTTTCAGTCGATGCCAAACTCTGATAAATTTGGAGAACACAGTGGATTTAAGCTTAATCAAATAATGAACCCAATTGCATCAACTATTTCTACATCGGGTCCTTCTTACAGGAGACTGTTAGAGGGGTTTATTCTTTTTGTAGTCTCTTAAACTGTACACTCAACTCACTTATTTTTGGACTTTTTGTTTCCTAATAAACACACATGAGACTATTCTCTAAATATGAATTTATCTGCATCTCCAAAGATTTTATGTGTAGTGATTTCATTATAATTCAGTTCTACGTATTTTATCATTTCCTTATGATTTTTCTGTTCAACTCATACACGATGTAGAAGTTTGATTTTTTATTCAACATTTCCAAATGCATGGGAAATAATTTTCTTTTTATTGCTGATATTTCATTTTATCTCATTTTGATCAGAGGATGTGGTTTGAATAATGGCTATTATTTGGAATATGTTGTGACTTCCTTAACGGTCTAATACATTATCCTTTTCTGGTAAATATTCAATGTGTGCTTGAAAATAATGTATGTTCCCTGAAGAGCAAGCTTCTATATGTTTTCTGCCAGATCAAGATTATTTTTGTATATCTGTAGTTATTGCTTGTATGTCTGATCAATCCATTTCTGAGAGATTGGTATAAACCTTTCATCATTGTCACAAATCTTATCAATTACTCCCTCTTGTTTTGACAGTTGTTACTTTTTTGTATTTTGAGGCTGTATCGTTAGGTACATACAAATTAACTATTGTTGTGTCATATTGGTGGGTTTTCTATTATCAATATGAAATAACCCTCTTTAAATTAAATATTCTAATGCTATTCATACTAAATTCTGTTTTGTCTGTTAGTAAGAACACTACACTACCTTCCTTTGGGTCAGTAAATGCCTAGTATATCTTCTCTATACATCTTAATTTTCAAGCATACTCTAAATTTTTAAGTATGTCTATTGTAATCACATATACCTATATATGTTTAATCTTATCTGAAATCTCTGTCTTTTAATTATGAGTTTAACCTATTTACATTTATTGTGGTTAGTAATGCATGTGGGCTTATTTCTACATTCTTGCTTCCTTTTCACTTTTTTTTTGTTTCTTCTCCTTTAATTTCTTTTGTTGGATTAATTAAGTTTTCTATATTTCTTTTGTTTCCCACTACGGGCTCAGAAGTCATGCCTTCTATCATTCTAGTGCTTACCAGTAAATTTTAGTATTGTTTATCTTGCATCCCACTCCTTCCTTCTGGAATATTTTTTTTTCTTATTTAAGTAATTTAATAATTATGTTAGAGAACATCTGCAGTATTAGTTTCTATTCTATGCTCTGATTTTTCTAAAAATATCTTTGTCATCCTTGCTCTTAAATTATAGTTTGGGTTGGTATAGAATTATAGGTTCATAATTATTATCTCTCAACTTCAAAGGTATTCCATTTCACTCTGGCATATGATGCTGTATGTGAGAATTTGGATAACAGTCTGACTGTTGTTCTGTTTAAGGTAATCCATGTTTTATTCCCTAGTAGCCTTTAAGATTTTTCTCTCTCCTTGATATTCTGTAGTTTCACTATAAACTGTCTAAGTGTGGTGTTTAGTGGGTCTTCCTGCACTTCTAAAAATTTTTTAGCAATTAATTGTTTTAAATACCACCTTGCTGTCCTTTACCCCAGTCTCTCCCTCTTGACTTATGTTGGAGCTTCATTTTCTATCTTCTATGAACCTTAAGTTCTCTTTTATACTCTGTGTCAACAATTTGCATCCAACTAGATTAGATTTGTGTTGAAGCTTTTCATTGTATATTCCGTTTATCTCATAATTTCTATTTCTTTCACACCTGCCATCTCTTCCATATGTTTCATTGTATAATGCATTCCTTTCTCACCCATTGACAATCATTCTAAAATATGTGCTATAAAATACATAGTATATAATTTGGGGTAGCTGATGATTATGGGCAAATGGGCCATGGCAGTGATTGACTAGATGAGCTTTAATCTCACTTCTGAATCCTGAGAACTATATTTTCCAGCCTCCTTTGCAACTAGGTCAGGGTCCTATGAGTACTTTCTGTCACTGAACGTTGGGTGGAAGTGATGCAAGGTAGAATTGTGTGTGAGGTGAAAAGGGTATGTGGGGATGTTGGGGTGACAGGATAGAGACAGTAGTGAACATCTATTGTTTTCAGGTGCACACCTGCCTGTCTAACATTTTCCCAATAATGCTTTAGAAAATTACCTAATCACCATTGTATGCAATCTAGATAGGACTGTCAGAGAGTCTTTTTTCAATTTTTTTAAATATTTACTTAATATTAAAAGAGAGAGAGAGAGAGACACAGAGCACAAGCGGGGAGGGGCAGAGAGAGAGAGAGAGAGAGAGAGAGAAGGAAACACAGAATCCGAAGCAGGCTCCAGGCTCTGAGCTGTCAGCACAGAGCTCGACGCAGGGCTCAAACTTGGGAATGGCAAGATCATGACCTGAGCCAAAGTCAGATGCTTAGCCAACGAGCCACCCAGGTGCCCCAATCAGAGAGTCTTGAATTCACCTGACTAATACAGAACTGGCTATATAATTTGTGTTTTTAAAAAAATCTGAAGAATTTCAATATGGCAGCAGCAGAGCATTAGACCAACTGTGGAGCTCTTCTAAGAGCAGGGCTGTATGCCCAGGTTGCACACCCAAGAGACTCACCTAACCTAAACCCATTAGACTCTCCCTCCCCCAATTTATATCTTCACCACAATGACATAGGTTTAGGAAAATTCTGGAACTAATTTTTCCTAAAAGTCACCATTGGTTTCTGCTACCTATATCTCCAGAGAATTGCTGATTCCTGTCTTTTCCAAATCTGTATCATTTGCTTCCTTTCAATTCGAAATCAGCCCCTACTCCATCCTCCTACAATTAAGCCTTTGGCTTAACTTAACCCTGATTAATTTCTGAAGGTACATCCAAGAATCCTAAATGAAATGAGTAATTCCATTTAAGTCCCCTGAACCTCAGTTTTCCATATGTAAAACAGGAGTGATGGCATATACCTCCAAGGACTCTAGCTATAATTTTAACCGATGAAAGACTGTGAAGTACACCATGCAATCCCTTGCGTGTACTAGGAGCTCATTAAATACAAGTTTTCTTTCTTCACCTCCATCCTTTACTAGAGGCAACAAAATTCCAGTTCCTCCAGTTATTCAGACAAGACATTATTCATCTCAGCCCTAAGCCTAGAAGTCAAGTTTTTCAAATCCATCAGGTACTGTGAGAACATCTCTTGGGTGTACCAAGATGGGACCCGCCTAGGACCTCTACCAGGGTACTAAAAAGAACCAATGGTGAGTGTAGTGGACTCTCAATATATTCAGTTGCCCTGTATCTAGTTCCCTTCCCTGAGAGCATCTCAGATTTTTGGAGGAAATCAGCTCTGACTGTAATTCCAGAATAAGCCTTCCACTTTGGAAGCCTAGAGGACTAGATTCTGACTTTCTCCGCCCCTGGTAAATGAGGGAGTGGGCAATATGACCTATACGGTCAGCCAGTCAGGGCTGCTTTCAGGGATTTGAGCTTGAAACCCTCACATCAGAGTGATGTGAAGAGGGGGTGGAGGGGGAGGGTTGTTGCAGCTGAGGCAGCAAAATAGGAGTGGTGTTGTCTTCCTAGCCAGGCTGCTCCAGTTGTGAGATCATATCTATATTTTGTGCTTCCTGCCCCTTGTCTCTTTGGGTTCTCTTAGTTCTGCCCATTCCCAGTTTGGTCTGGGGGTTCTGTTCTATTTCAGGAGCTCCTCCATACCCCAATACACATATTCCCCATGATATCCTTCTACCAAAGCTCCATTTGCTTAGATTAACCAAGTATGCTTCTATTTCTTACAATCAAGACCCCAAATTACTACAGGGAGCCAAACTTTATGTCCCCCCAAAAAGCCAGTCTTGGGGAACCAAGACTAGGTGGAGACTCCAAAAGGATAAAGACTAGAAATGGGGGAGTGGAGCCAGGGTCAGAGGTTGGGTGGGATTGGATCAGACCCCAAGTAGAGGAAAGCCATGGCCCAGCCAGGTACTTTATGGAGGTGAACTCATTGCATACCACTGGAGTAGATACTATAATCTCAAATTTTCAGAAAAGGAAACTAGGGGCTCCTAGTATGCCCAGGTTAAGCCACCCACTTGGGCTCAGGTCATGATCTCGCGGTTCACGAGTTCGAGCCCCGCATCAGGCTCTGTGCTGACAGCTTGGAGCCTGGAGCCTGCTTTGGATTCTATGTCTCCCTCTCTCTCTGTCCCTCCCCCACTCACACTCTGTCTCTCTTTCCTTCAAAAATAGGGGCGCCTGGGTGGCACAGTCGGTTAAGCGTCCGACTTCAGCCAGGTCACGATCTCGCGGTCCGTGAGTTCGAGCCCCGCGTCAGGCTCTGGGCTGATGGCTCGGAGCCTGGAGTCTGTTTCCGATTCTGTGTCTCCCTCTCTCTCTGCCCCTCCCCCGTTCATGCTCTGTCTCTCTCTGTCCCCAAAAAAATAAATAAAAAACGTTGAAAAAAAAAATTAAAAAAAATAAAAATTAAAAAATAAATAAATAAACATTAAAAATAATTTAAAAAAAAAGAAAAGGAATGGAAACTAGACCTCATGGAGTTATGGGATGTGCCAATCGGTAGGAAAAGTGGAATTTGAACCAAAATCCTTGTAACATGTTATTGTGCCCATTTTTACAACCAAAGAGCCCATATTTCCAGATGAAGGGTAACTCAAATTTATTAAGCAACAGCCAAGCGCCAGGTGCTACCCTTGGTTGGGTACTTCCCATGCGTGATGTCGTTTAAACCAAATAACTCAAGCTCCGTTTCTCTGTTTTTCTGATCACTACGATGTTGTTATATTTGAAATCTACTATTTAAATATGAGAACATACAGTACCAGAGGGTGTTCAAAGTTAGCTTGAGTGGTTCCATGCTGTTGGGAACTCACTGTCCAAATGATTGGACGCTTCTGAGTCCACTCATTGCAAGTTAGGGGTTGACAGCAAAACTTAATGCAGAATACAAGAGACACTGAAGGATACAGCAGAAAAACATGTGAATTTAAAGATGAAAAAGATACTTAGACTCTCCATCAAATGCAGTAATTGTTTAAAAACTTAAACCAACAAAAGAATATTTCAGGGAGGAGTATTCTATCAACTGACATTGTTTGAAATTGTCAGTGCATTGGGGTGATAAAAAGCCAAGCCAGTTGGAGTCAGTTCTGTTTGTTTGCTTAAATTCCCAGGGGCGCCTGGGTGGCTCAGTCGGTTGAACGTCCAACTTCAGCTCAGGTCATGATTTTGAAGTTCGTGAGTTTGAGCCCCACATTGGGCTCTGTGCTGACAGTTCAGAACCTGGAGCCTGCTTGGGATTCTGTGTCTCCCTCTCTCTCTCTCTGCTCCTCCCCTGTTCACTCTCTCTCTCTCTCTCTCTCTCTCTCTCTCTCTAAAATAAATAAACATTAAAAAGTTTTTTTTTAATTCCCTGCAGACAGTGTGTCCTCTTCTTGCCTGCTCCCCCAAGCCCTGCTCTTGGAACATCATTCCCATTTTGCAGATAAAGAAAAGTGGGCTTTGGACAGAGGTTCAGCAAAGTGAAGTCACTGGTACGGATCGAAGGCAGAATTCAAAGCCAAGGGCATAGGGATGCCAAGCTCACCTTCTTTCCACGCTGGGAGGCTGCCTGCAAGTCTGAAGATGCCCAAGCAGAGGCTTCTTCCTGTGGGTGGGAGAGGAAAGCCCCTGCCCCTGCCCCCCCCGACCCTGCCCTTACTGCCTTTGAGAGGGGTGCTCCGTGGACCTATAGGAGAAACAAGCTTCCAGAACACAGCTGTGGAAGAGCTGGGGTCAAGGCCCAGGCCTGCTGTGATGTCACTTCGAGGTCCTGCCTGCACCCCCTCTCCTATGTTGTGCCCCGAGGCCACAGGTGGGACTGCAAGCTGGAAGCGGTGGCCCCACAGGGTTCAAGGGCCCGCCCCGTCTCTGACGCGAGTGTCAGCATCCATATCCCGTGTCTTGAAGGATTCTGATGCCTGCCATCTGGAGGGAGAAAGCCGGACCCGGGGCGACAGGCCAAGAAAAGCGTTGTCGCTGGAGCCTCCCGGGAGCCAAGCTGCACCAGGAGGTGCCTCAGCATTATCATTTACACTGAGGAACCGGGTATTTAGAAAACAGGGCTGGTAGCAACCACGCCATCTGTGGCCAAGCTTTCCCGGCCCACCGCACCATATTGTGGAAGACGCCGGCTGAAGGAAACAGCGTCCCGTGTCGCGCAGTGTTTGTTTGGTTTGGGGCTTTTGTTGTTTTTTGTTTTTTGTTTTTCCAACAAATTCAAATGTGGCTTCCTCACTTCGCGAAGCAGGCTGAATGGCCCTGCAAGTCAGAGTCGCTGGAGGGAGAGAAGGATTTGACGGGGTGTGGGATTTGTACTCGGGCTCTAGAAGAGGTAGAAACAAAACAAAACAAAAAGATCTCACAGCCACGCACGGAGGGTTTAGTCTCTGTCAGGCACTCGGCTAATTGTCAGTATGTATGTGCATTTACATATGTATATATTATGTGTATAAATAACTCCTTTCATCTGCACAGCCGTCTCGAGTGCTAGGGACTATTACGTTTCTTTTACATGAACTTGGAAAACAGAGCCCAGAGAGGTTGAGTAACTCACCCGTGGCCACACAGCTACAGACAGGTAGGGCCCAAGCAGGGGGCTGGGTTTAGTCCACATCCACCCTGGCTGTCCTCTGGAGCCTTTCTATCCCTAAGACACACAGAGGTCACTTCCAGGGTTTCCAGCAGCTTCCACTCTCCACGGGGTCACTCTCTTCTGTGTGGTCCTGCCATATTTTCCTCCGTGAGCTAATCGCATCTGAAGCCATCTTCCTTACGAACTGCCCGTTGTCTCTGTTCCCCCCCACCACCACCACCAGACCCTCCGTTCCTCGAAAGACAGGCTCCTGTCACACTCATGGCCCATCACCCCAAGCATCAACTTATCTATAAAGTGAGCGTAAGGCTCACGCCTATGCCTGGCCCTCCCCGTCTGTAAAATGGCATCCAAATATCTGTCTTCGGGATTGTGGACGGTGCATCGGGAAAGGTGTGCAGCACCAGGGTGGGGGGGTCCCGCCTTTGAGCTCACGTCACCCTGGACGTCCACTCTCCTGGCACTTGTCACACTGCTCCCAAGTCTTCCGCGCACCCGGCTGTCTACCTTCTCCCAGCCTCAGTGTCCCCATCTGGAACACGGTCCCCCCCACCCCCCCACAACACTCACACACACACACACACACACACACGCACCTCTGAAGCCCTGTCCAGTGCTGACGCCCTTTGGCGCAACTCCTGCAGCCCTGCAAGGGTCCGGGCCAGCCTGGGAGCCCCGCACCAGGCAAAGGTGACGAGAAAGCACGGTAGGCTGATAAATAATGCAGGTCCCGAGGTACTGTCTCCCCAGCACTTGCCAGGCAAGCCGGGCCCTCGCGGCAGGCAGCCGCCCTCGGGAGGAGCCGGCCCATTAAGGAGCGATTATCTCACCACTGCTAAGTGGCTGCAGGAGCTATCGGGTTTGGAGAGTGGCAGGCAGGCTTTGCTTCTGGAGCACATGGTAAAATTTGGTGCAATTAGCAGCGAGGGAACACACATTTACTACTATTATTATGTTCTCTTGGCACCCTGGCCCTGTTGCGGGCTGCCTTCTTTCTTTAATTTCTTTCTTTTTTTTTTTTTAAGAAGAAAAAAAAATGCTCTTTGGGAACTGAAGCAAAATAAAAATGCCAAGAATTAAAAATGCAAATTCATCCAAGATGTTTTCTGCCCAAGACGGCCATGGCCACATGGCTCGATAACATTTTAAATGTTAAAAAAAAAAAAAAATGGGTGATTTTCAGTAAAAATCAAATTTGCCAGAGCCCGAGTTTAAACGAATCCCATACAGCACCCGGGCACCGGGCCAACGTTCACGAACAAGTCCCTTCAGAAGGTGATGCTCTATTAAAACGAGGAGAAAACACAAACTTCGCATAGACAGCGCCGGTCCTCGGGACCCAGGAAACGCGGCTGGCTGGGTGTGGATCCGGCTCAGCCCTGGCCTTGAACAGGACACTTCCCTCCTTGCGCTTGGCTGTCCCATCCGTAAAATGGTCATAAATAAAATCTACCTTTGGGCTTTCACTAGGAGTAATCATGTTATTTAGAAAAACAACAAAGGTTTTTTTAATAAACATTGAACGAATACCTTGCCCATCAGTAAGTATCTGACATGGAAAAGCGTAAGGACAGAGACTAGGTGTAAGCTGCATCCCACCCCACCCACCCCCCGCTGCCACAGCGCCCAGCAAAGGGTCTGGCTCCAGGTAGGTGCTCAGTAAGAGCTTTGGCAGTAACGGGCCTCGAGAGAGAGTCGAACGCCCACCTGTGCTCAGCCCCCAACCCCGTGGTTCAAAGATGAATAGAGACCCATCTGCCCAGAGGTGTCAGGGTCCAAGGACAAGAACATACTCCTCTCCCTCCTTCATTTCTGAGTTCAGTTAGTTGCAACGGGCAGGAAGTGGTCTTAACTGCCAGGCACACCTGGTCTCAAATCCCCCTTCCCTCTTACTGGCCGCGAGACCTTGGGTAAGGCACTGAACCTCTACATGCCTCAGTCTTCCCATCTGCAAAATGGGATGAACACTGTAAAAATGACCCACATAAAGCTTTGGACACCTGCTTGGCCCATGGCGAGGGCTCAAGGAAGGGAGGCTGTTGCAGCCACTGTGCTAATGTCTTTCCTCAAAGTAGCTACTGCTCTGGTGTCCCTCGGTCGAAAATGAATCCTACATCTGACCGAGATGCTCTCTCTCCCTTAAACCACAAGGTAGGGAACATGCCGGGGGATCAGCCTCTGGAGACACAGTGCCTCCCAACTCACCATGATCTCTCTCACCCCAGATTAGCCCATTGCTCTGCCCCTAACCCAACACCCACCATGCCGACTCATCCAGAGCCAAAACCGACTCTTACCTCGGCCTTCAAGGCCCTGTGTGTTGTTCCCACCACCACCCTCCCCCTCCCATTACCTCCTGACCTCATCTCCCACCAGCGCCCCGCCCCCCGGCCCCTGCTCCTTTGCCAGCACCCCTGCACCCTCCCACCCCCAGGCCATCCTTTGCTGGAGGCCACTCCCCCAGGTATTCGCCGGGTCACCTTTGCACTTCACCACTTCACCCCCCCGTGAAGCGGCTTCCTTTGTAACAGCCCCACAGGCCACGGGCACTGGTCAACAGGTGACCAATCATGGAACACCTGCTGGATGTCTGCTTCCCTTCTCTCCCCGCTACTGTGAGCTGCGGAGGGCAGGGTCTCGGCCAACCGAGTTTCTCTGAAGACCAAGGGTCACAGGAGAGAAAGGAAAAGTGATCGGCACCAATGGGGGCACTGGAGGCCTCCGGATACGGGGGACACGCCTCACCTCTCGGGTGGGACATGCAGGTTCAGAGGACGGAAAGGGCCTCTTCACGGCCACAGGTGCATCATGCAATCTGCCTTCGGTTTGCTTAAGAGCTGACACATCGGGCAAGCCGCATCCACAGGTATAACCACAGGAGCTTTATTTTGCCTCCCACTGTCCCTTTTAAATGTGCTCAATGGGAGGAGCTCATCCCCGGCCCCTGGATGATCCTCAGAAAGCCTCTTGACTTCACAGGTCACCCAGGCAAGAAAAGTGCTGTTGTCACTTTAGGTCTGTGTCACTTGTCCGTCGACTGGCAAATGGATAAAGAAGATGTGGTTTATATATACAGTGGAATACTACTTGGCAATGAGAAAGAATGAAATCTTGCCAGTTGCAGCAACGTGGATGGAACTGGAGGGTGTTATGCTGAGTGAAATCAGTCAGGCAGAGAAGACAGATGTCATATGTTTTCACTCATATGTGGAGCTTGAGAAACTTAACAGAAGACCATGGGGGAGGGGAAGGGGGAAAAATAGTTACAAACAGAGAGGGAGGGAGGCAAACCATAAGAGGTTCTTAAGTACAGAGGACAAACCGAGGGTTGATGGGGGGTCGAGGGAGAGGGGAAAATGGGGGATGGGCACTGAGGAGGGCACTTGTTGGGATGAGCACTGGGTGTTGTATGGAAGCCAATGGGACAATAAATTATATTAAAAAATAAAATAAAATAAAGAAAAATAAAATAAAATATAAAATAAAATAATCTTGTGCCTTGTTGTAATCTGAACTTCAGATGATATTTTTTTTTCAATATATGAAATTTATTGTCAAATTGGTTTCCATACAACACCCAGTGCTCATCCCAAAAGGTGCCCTCCTCAATACCCATCACCCACCCTGCCCTCCCTCCCACCCCCCATCAACCCTCAGTTTGTTCTCAGTTTTTAACAGTCTCTTATGCTTTGGCTCTCTCCCACTCTAACCTCTTTTTTTTTTTTTTTTCCTTCCCCTCCCCCATGGGTTTCTGTTAAGTTTCTCAGGATCCACATAAGAGTGAAACCATATGGTATCTGTCTTTCTCTGTATGGCTTATTTCACTTAGCATCACACTCTCCAGTTCCATCCACATTGCTACAAAGGGCCATATTTCGTTCTTTCTCATTGCCACGTAGTACTCCATTGTGTATATAAACCACAATTTCTTTCTCCATTCATCAGTTGATGGACTTTTAGGCTCTTTCCATAATTTGGCTATTGTTGAGAGTGCTGCTATAAACATTGGGGTACAAGTGCCCCTATGCATCAGTACTCCTGTATCCCTTGGGTAAATTCCTAGCAGTGCTATTGCTGGGTCATAAGGTAGGTCTATTTTTAATTTTCTGAGGAACCTCCACCCTGATGATATTTAAAGTCACATCGTGTCTCCCCCAGGGCAGGGCCTGCCCGCCCGTAAGATACAGACCGCTCAGGGCTGAGTGCTGACCTGCCGCTTCTCTCCTCTTCCCTCTCACCGACTCCCCGTGCGCCCCCCTCCTCCCTGCTTCGGCCGCTCCCCTCCCCTCCCCCACAATCTAGGTTATTGGCGCAGGAGAAGGTCTCGAGAGGAAAAGAAATGGAGTGAAAAGTTCTCACCCGCTTGGCACTGTTGTAAGCCAGCTTCTCGCTCTTGGCCTGGAACAGGTATACAGCCAGCCCGCCACGTGCAGCAGAGATCAGCCCCCTGTAGTGCCCGTGACCAGCCAGCGGGACTCTGCCTGCCTGCTGGTCGCTCTCCTCTCCGCAGCTCCAGGAACCCTCAGCTTCTCCCTAGCGAGTATGCAGTCTGCATTAGCTGCCCGGGTGGCACCCAGCCCCTCAAGGTGGGCCCCACCCTGTGCCTGTCAAGGGACGCACACGTGCATCCCTGGCCCTGGTTTCTGGAAGCGCAGGCCGACAGCTGTGCTGAGCGCTGGCTCCTCTGAGAGCCATCAGATGGCTTTCACTTCTCTCAGACGCAGGCTGGACGACAGATCACCTGTGCCCACCCTGCCAGGGACGCACACGAGGTGCCTCTCCCCAAACTCGAGAAGGGGGAGGGGTCTCCTCATGCCCCTCCACGTGGAGGGGGAGGAATCTTTCCCCAAGATATCTGCCTTTATTCCCCAAATCCATCTGGCACCCTCGGTGTGAGGTCAGAGTTTTTTACACCCCAATCGATTTCCCTTTGGAAATTTGCCTCTTGTTCCGGGGCTTTGCTCGAGAGGACGATCTCTATTAGACGTCAATGCCTCTGCGGAAACTTCCAGTTTCACAACCTGTCACAATTTTCTGTCGGTCGGCGTGTTTCTTTGGGAGAAAAATTTAAAAAGTAGCTGATGAGAATGTTTAGGACACTAACGGAGCAAAATGATTTTTGCAGATTTTCTGAAGTTAAATAAAATATGACTCCGTGGAGATGTGGCCTGAACCAGAGCATCCAAAAAGCCCCTTTGGTCTCTGCCCATGAAATGTTATCTTCCCAAGAGGGAGAAACGACAGCTTCAGGAAGGCCTCTCCATCTCCTTCCTCCTGCCCACCCTCTGCTGGAGGGCAAGCAGTGGCCACTTCTTGGGGGAGCAATCGATCTGGACACTGGACACTTCATTTGACAGACGAGGGAACTAAAATAGTGGGAACACTTTCTTCCAGCTGCATAGCTATTTAGTGGAGGAGCAGGGATTTGAACCCACAGCTATGGGGTCTTAGAGCCTGCGCCCTTTACCCTTCTCCGCCTCTGCCTCTGGGGAGAGGGCCAACAGGCCAAGAGCCCCCGGCTGTGCGAATCCTATTTTCCTGTGGGTGTACCCGGGCCTCCAGGCCTGCGGGAGATGTCCCCCTGGGGGTCCCGCCATCAGAAGGAGGAGCTGCTGAGAACAAGCACCACCCAGCTGAGCTTTCCGCCTGCACCCCACCGTGGGCACCCCCATTCAGACGACCAGCCCTCTTGGCCCCCCACTGGGCAGTCCCTGGCCGGGCTGTGGGGCTACCAAGAAGGACAAATCATGGTCCTGGCCTTAAGGGGCCACATGCTAGTGGTGACGTTGGGCAAGTAAACCGGTAAGGCCAGTTGGTGGGATCAGCGTCATCTCGGTCACCACTGGAGGTGTGGCTTGTCAGGGTAGCCTGTCAGCAAAGGGCAGGTCTGAGCTTCAGTGAGCAAGAAGGGGACCTAAGTCTTGCCAGATGGAGAAAGCAGGAAAGGACCTTCCAGCAGGGGGACAGCACCTCCAAACTTGACCACCAGAGCCCCCTTAGTAGCAGAGGAAGGCAAACCGCCAGGATCTAGGGATGGAGCCCCAAGTGGACCACCAACCCCCAGGAAAGGGCCTCCAACTCCATTCTACACCTGTGTGCTTGTTCTACTGGAAAAACAATGCTTGAAAGGCCCTGGGTGTCTGGGGACTTGCATGTCGCTGGGCCCGGTCAGGCTAAGAGCATAGGAGCAGCCGGCAAGAAGTTTTAGGCAGAGGAACAACACTGTTAGATCGGCACTTCCAAAAAAAAAAAAAAAAAAAAAAGACTTTTTGGCCACAGCGTGTCCAGGGGGAGACCGAGACACTGAGTCAGGGAGAGCAATGAAGAGGCTGTTGCCAGGGGCCAAGTGCAGTCCCTGGGCATGGACCTGGGAGCCAGAGTCCGGGGTGTGGCCAGAAGAAGCGAGGACAGAAAGGAGCCCACCAGCTGTGCGTCCTGGGAACGCTGATATCAGGACATGCGCCACTGCTTCTCACTCCCGTTCCTCCACCAAACCCGAGCCCAGGTTTCATGCCAGAGGAGCCTCCCACGCAGGCCGGCCCTCCCTGGTACAGGCTCTCATGGTGACACGTCTCTCTACCTCCCAGCACTGATCAGAGGGACGTTTCACATCTACTCCAGGGACTTCTCAGGGAAGATCTCTTCCCAGCAAGATGGCAGACGTCATTATTTGGTTGGTTGCTCCCTTCGTTGGTGAGTTTGTTGGTCGGTTGGTTGCTTGGCTGGTTGGCTGGTTAGTAAGTTTGTTGGTTGACTGAGCGGCGACTTGGTTGGTCAGTTTCTTAGCAAGTTGGTTGGTGGGTCGGTCAGTTGGTTGGTAGGGTGGTTAGTGTGTCAGTTGGTTGGTTGGGTAGTTAGTCAGTAGGTTGGTTGGTAAGTTGGTGAGTAGGGGGGTTGGTAGGTAGTTCGGTTGGTTGCTTGGCTGGGTGATTGGTAGGTTGGTTGGTTGGTTGGTTGGTTCGTAGAGTGTGTTAGTTGGGTGGGTGGGTGGGTGGGTGGGCTTGTTGCTTTTCTTTGAGCCACCATCATTTAGCACAGAGTCATGTGCATAGTAAGCCCGCAATAAATAGCTGTCGAGTACTCTCACATCCATACTATCTCATTTGATCCTTACGGTCTCTCGGTCCCATTGGCAGGGGAGGAAGTAATAACCTCCAAATTACAGATGTGCGGGCTGTGAATTCAGCCAGACCAGCCTGGGTTCAGAACCAGCAAGTTCTGGAGGCAGAGCCAGGCCCTGCAGAGGTCTGACCGTCGAAGAGCTCTTACTCCCGATGAATGAGAGGAAACCCTTCATGGCAATGTCAAGAAGAAAAATGAGGGAAAATAGCATGTTTGCTCCTTATTACTAATCGTGCGGCCTCTGGGGTTTCTTAGTCTGTATTTTTGGTCCGCTGGTTTTACATAAGCACATTTCCCTCACACCACTCTGCAAATTCAGTTAGCCGGCCCTCTCTTCTGTGTCCTTACCACACACCACTACGGTGCAGTGCAAGTGGCAGTGAAAGGCCAGCCACTTCGAATAGGTGCGCATCTACCTATTCATTGATTACCTCCCGCAACAAGGAGCTCCCTACCACCGCTGCCAGCTAGAGGCGGGCCTCTCAGCCCCTACTTTCCATTTCCGTGGGGAAGAGCGAGACTCCAAGCCCCCTGGCCCTGTCTTCCCCCTTGGACTGCAACACGAAGGCAATGGGTGTTCCTAGCTGGGAGCCTGCAGGATGGGGGACCGTACCCACCCCCCACAGGAGACCTTCCTGGCTTCAGTGAACTCCAGTCCCTGCTCTTCCACCACGAAGTCCGAGGGCTTGATTGAGCAAGTTATCTGGCCCACACCATCCTCGTGGGATCAACCACAGGATGCCCTTGGTGGCGTCTTGCAGATGATGCCCGGAACCGGGCACACAGCGGCGATAACAGCCGATGCTCACCGGGGCCGACCAGTAACCCCTCTAAGGGCTGACCAGACACCAGACGCCCCTCTTAGCACCCTCCACTCATCGTCGCCTGCCTAGTCCTTGCACCCTTCTCACGCGGGGGGGGCTCTGACGCCACCATCCCCACTTTGCAGGTGAAGGAAACGGACCCACAAAGAATGAAGTCACTTGCGCAGGATTTCCCGATTGGCCAGGAAAAGATCGGGCTCGTGGCCCGGCGCAGAAGACAGAGACACCGACCAGGGCCACTGCCATTACTACTGCTAAGTGGGTTTACCTACTGACATGGCAGCTGCCAGCCCTTCTTTGCTATCTTGAGGCAGCGTGAGACGACGGTGTCGGGCTCCCACTCCCTGAGCGAGTCACAGCCCCTGGCACGCCGCCTTGGAAGCATGACTGACGGGAGAAAGGAAGAGAAACCTGAGCTTACAAAGTCAACCTTAAGAACGCTGTTTCCCAAAGTGGAAACGATCAACAAAGACCTCCAGTGATGTGCTGCCCCTGCCAAGCCCAGCCACCCAGCGAGCGAGGAACGCACACGCTCGCACACACGCTCCCTGTTGCAACTCGCCCTCCAGCTGGCCTCCCCTCTACCCGGTTCCGGGACAGGAAAGTGAGCCTCGCCTCCTTCTCCCCAGCACGGGGGCTAGGAATCGCCACGGCTGCTCAAGGAGGGGAGAATCCGCTAACTCGAGCCGGTTCCAAGAGAAACAGACAGGGACCGGCCGCCGTCTCCCGTGGCTTGTGAAAGCGAGATGCACTTTCTCTCTTTCACAGCCTGTGTGTGAATGCGCGTGCACGTGCGTGTGATCGTCAGTGTGTATGAGTGTACGTTTGCGACAGTGGGAGTGCGTGAGTGTGCACTCTTAGTGTGTGATGGGGGGTGTCTGTGTGCGTCTGCGAGTGTGAGGGGCGGGGCGGCGTGGGCCAGGAGCCCCCGTCTGGAACCTCATTGCCGGGAACAGTGAGCCCAGATCTACACCCCGGTTTCTTCGAGTGCATCCCTGGGGAAATTCCCCCTCCTCCTCTCACTTCCTTCCACCTACTCCCAAACCCCTTGCAGAAGAAAATCCTGAAGCCCTCCCAGCTGCTCTGCGCTAAAGGTGTGGAATGTTGATGTGCAGAGATAAGGAAAAGAAGTTCTCTGCATGAAGGTGGAGACGGTGCCCTAGACCTGCCCACTGAATCAGTCCAACAAACCCTGGGGGGTTGATCCAATCACCCCACCTCAGAGAGGGAAGGATCTGGAGAGCCCCTTCCAGGGGCAGGCCAGCCCATTTTACAGATGAGGGGGAGAGGGAAGGGAAAACCCAGTGCAGCCTGGGGACCTATGACATGCCAGGCACCTTCCCACCTGCTGTCTTCCTGAATCCTGCGACAGACAGCCCTCTAAGACAAGAGGCCACGTGCAGGGCAGGACGCTAGACCGCAGGAGCTAAGCCACTTGCCTATGACAGTCACCAGCAAAACCGAGAAGGGACAGATACAGAGCCAGGTCGCCCTTGCCAGGTGGAAGGAGACGCTTCTTACCTACAAAGTTGGCGAAATTAAAGAAGACATTGTCAGCATGCGGCCTAGGAAGGGAGGCAGAGTATTGCAGGCTCCCGAGTTACTCGTGGGATAGAGACGAATACAGGCCGTGGTTTCGTATCCTCCCTTGTGCCTGGTGGTGGCATAACAACATAAACTGGCTGGAAATGTCCCTGCCTACCTTGGAATATAGTGAGTCCCCCATCACGGGAAGTGTGCAGGCAGAGGCTAAGGGGCTGCCCTTGGACAAAGGGAAGCCTTGTCGGAGACAGAGAGGAGCAGAGAACTGTGTGCCGATGAACTTGATGCTCAGTCCTGGTGGCTGGCCTGCTGGGGTGAGCTGGGGAGGGAGGGAGCCCCTCACGGGTCCTCTTGAAAGACAGGGGGGGGGGTGGGGGTGGTGGGGGAATGGGGGGGGGGGTGCGTCTGAGCCCCAGGCGGATGGAGATGAGCAGAGGAAACATCCAGAGCCGCCAACCTTGCCTTCCAGTTCTGAGTCTGGCTGGGACAGTGCCAGTGAGAGACGGTCAGCCCAGCTGCCTCAGCCACCTGCAGGGAGGAAGCAGCTGACAGTGACCCCAGATGGGAACCCTCTCCCTCGCCTTCCCTGGCATCGCCCTGCCATGCTCCCCACTCTATAGCGCCAGCCACAGAGAAGGAGTTCATCCCCACGGAACATCAGAGCGAAGGGGGTACAGAAGTGAAACCGGCTCCAACATACAGCAGGCTCTGCTCGGTACCAGGGCTTGTGGGAAAAGACGCTGGGACCTGCCGGTTCCTCACTCTCTACGGTCTGATTCCCCGGGGCGGCAGAGCCAGAAAGGCTTGGTTCTAGATCCCGGCCAGGCACTTACTGGCCTGAGTAAGTCATTTGCTCTGACTGAACCTTACTTTTCTCCTCTATAAAATGCGATAACACTAGACCCTATCTGCTAGGACTGTTGAGCTCGTACCCCGAAATGCTTTTATGAACCTTGGCTAGCTCAGAGCCCGACACACTGCGGGTGCCCAACAGACGTGAGGTTCCTTCCCCTTTTCCTGAAGACGTGTGAGATGTGTGAATATGACGGCTCTAAAAGCAGACCAGAATCCGAAGATGTGGTTCTAATCTTATGCCTGCCTCTGTCTGCTTCACAGAGTCTCTCCAGGCCTCACTTCCCCTCTGAGAAACGAAGGGCTTAGACCTCAGAGCTTTCCGCAGACCACCCCAGTAGATGAGTCTGTGATGAAGGAAAGGTCTCTGGAATCAGCATCGTAAAAAGCAGCACGGGGAATCGGACTCACATCAGTTTCTGAGACCCACTACACAGGATGGTGCCTCATTCAATGACCTCCCTTCCTTCTCTCCACAGCACTCCTGAGAGGCAAGGGGGTGCCGGGCTTATTCCCATTAAAGATGGGGAAGCTGGGAGGCTGCCTCACTCCAGGTGGTAGGGAACCTCCTACTCTTGGCTCCCAGCTTGGTGCAGTCCCCACCCCCTTTCCTCAGAAAGATAAAATTAAATCATCATAATAAGGCCGTGACTCAGACACCTCTCTCGCCTCCAGCCACAGGGCAGGGTCCCGGCACCTCAGCTCTGTGGCCCCATCCCCAAAGTCTTGTGGTCACAGCCTTTACTCAACTCCGCATGTCTCTGAGAGTGACAGAGGAAGACAGAACTCCCGTAGCACAGTCTTCCCTCCCTCCCTTGCCACAGTCAGAAATAAAAGCCCTTACTCATTTTTTGAAAGACAGAGCCAAGGCGGGGAGTCACTGTTGGGTGGGGGTGGGGACCAGCCTGTTTGGGGAGGGGTGGGGGAGGGCAAGGAAGATGTAAGCCTTGTGAAACCACGCTCTGTATTTTGCTCGCTCCCTGTGTCTCCTCCCAAAGCCGTTCCTTATTTGGGGATCATTTGACTACGGTCAGGGTTCCATTTGCATGAGAAGTTCTTGGGAGGGAAAAAGGACTTGTCACATTTCTCCCACAAGAGTGTGTTCACACCAAGAACAAGGGAGATGCCAACAGTGGCCTTTGCCGTCACCAGAAGTGGCAGCTGAGTTGAAGAATTTCTTCCTCTAGGCACATTTTCCCCTGTCTCCCTATGAACTGACTTCTCCCTGGGGAAAGTGGATCTCGCTGTCACCAGCACAGCCTCCAGCCTGCCCTCCCCGCTCAGAGCTCCGGCTAAAATCATGTCCTGTCTCTGCTACAGGTTTATGAGGCCTTGTTTCGAGGATGACAGTCTCTCCGGGTGAGAACAGGAGAGCCAGGGCCAACTGTTACAAAACAGGCTTCTTGGAAGGAAGCCGGCAGGGATGGGGAGGGAGACCCACAGTCAAACTAGGACAGCATTTCCCAAGAGGAGCCCAGCAAGACTCCACATGATTTCAATCAGGGAAGGACACCCGGCTGTTAGCTACCCCACCTCCCAGCCAGCAGCAGAGGCATCCAGATGTCTGCACAACATCCTGTCTCCCCCAGGTGCCCAGCCTCCTCGCACTGCTAGCCTTTCGCTGCCCCCGCGGGGCACACCTGGAATGCGCTCCAGCCCGCGGTGCTCTCCAAGGCCAGTCATAATTGCTCAAAACGCTCACACATGGGTGTAGTTTACAGACTATTTCACCACTGTGATAGCATTGGACATGAGGTGACGAAACTGCCCAGGCCCTGAGCTGCTCCTGGGCTGCTGCTCCTAGGGGGACGTTTCAGGGTGTTACACAGGAAGTGTCATGGCAGCCCTGTTTATGCTCAGTGGGGGATGCGTTTCCAGGCGGAACTCCCGGCAGGAAATGAAATAAACGTCTCTTCCGCTCAAGGCAGGGTTTCCAGGCCGCTGCCATCAGCACAACAGGGACAAGTGCAAGAGGCAGGGAGCTGCTGGGCTGAAATGTCGCTGCGCTCAACGGGGCCTGGGGTGCAAAGCTGGTCCGAGGGCAGACCTGGGCCGTGGGCTCGAGGCCAAAGCCACAGAGCTGATCTGAGTGGCCCAGGACGGTTTCCCCAGCCCTTCGTGTGAGTGCAGACAGGAACCCTTGACCCAGTGCCCCCCAGGCCCCCATGTGGTGACTGCAGGGATTCTGAAATATAGTTTCTGTCCAGTGCCCACCACACCTGGGCCGTTCTCGCTAACCCTGACTAGCAGCCCATCCAGTACTCTCATTCACGCACACCCAGGCCCAGTGGGTCCTATCTGACTCCGGCCACGATCCACACCCCCCAGGGCAAAGCCACGCAGGCAGCCCCCTCAGAGAATTCCAGCAGAACCACTGCCGTGGGCAACCTTTGCATCTGTCATTTCCTCTGAACACCTGACCACCCTGCTCACAGAAGGTCTTCCCCTGGAGGGGAAGCTCAGACTGTACCCTTTCTCCGCCTGGCTGTCCCCCACCCCCTCCACAAACGGGGCCCTGTCCCATTCATGGACCACATTGTCCACATCTGGTCCAAAGCAGCGACGTCTGGGTCTCCTTTTTATT
The DNA here is from genome assembly GCF_023721935.1 of Panthera uncia. NCBI lineage: Eukaryota > Metazoa > Chordata > Mammalia > Carnivora > Felidae > Panthera > Panthera uncia. The sequence continues at coordinate 5,521,120 of NW_026057582.1, read as the reverse complement.
GTAACAAGCCCAAGACCTAGACCTCCTGAATTCAGCTCCCAAGGGGTCAGTTTTATAACCCAATCTCTGAGTAAAAGCCCAAGGATAAAGCAAGTTCAGGGCAGCATGGTCTCAGTCCTTTGTTCCCCAACCAAAAGCATGGTGCATTTTCCACCTTCGGCCTCAGTTCGCTCCCCTCCCGTCTGCCCCTCACTCTGCCGGTCTGTCCTCCACTGGAGGTCATTTTGCAAGGCCTTGGCTACAGCAGCATTCCCTTCTACTCCAAAGTGGGATAGGCTCCAAAGATCAAAGAGGACCCAATGGAGGACCCAATGGAACCTGAAGCTTTTAGACCAGAGCCCTTGGCCTGGGGACTGTGGACAGCTTCAGAAGGTGCGAGGGCCCCTGTGTGTGACTGTGCCAGACTGCATTTTCCGGAGGGCTTTTGTCACGTTCTCACAGTGTTCTGTGACCTCAAACAGGCTCAAAACCAAAGCAGAAAAAGGGAGGAGGAGAAAGCTGGGAGTGTCTGTTCATCTGTTAGTCAACCAGCCCTTCAGCACTTGTCACCGAGGGCCTGCTGTGCGCCAGGCCCTGTGCTGGGCCCTGGGCATACAGTGGTGATTAAACACTGTCCTTGTGGACTTACAGCCTCTGGCGGGGACAGATAATCAATCGAAAAAGCACACATAAATGTAGAAAACCAATTCTGCCAAGAAGAGGCCCTCAGATGAGCCCAGGAAGTGCGAGCAGCCTGCTGGGATGAGGGTAGAGGTTCGGGGCTGGCAGATGGGCTGTGGCCAAATCCCAAAGACCCTGGAGTAGCCGTTGCCAAGGCAGGCCTTCGGGGGGCTCGGTGAGGAGGGAGAGGCTGGCAGGCCATGGCAAGTAACCCTGTGGGGGCAGCGATGAGTGGCTCCAAAGCATGGTGGGTTCAGGCACCTGGAGAAGGTCGCTGGGCTTCCTGTTCCCACGTCACAGGAACCGCCATCTTCCAGGAACCCGAGAGCGGAGGCTTGTGGGAAAGCCCAGGACCCAACTAGGGAGTTCGTCACTCGCCCTCCAAACCTTCTCCAGCCAAATGTTGGGTCTGTGAGCTCCTCACTGATAGGGCTTGTCTAGCAGAGTCCCGGGCCCATACCAGACACCGGACAGTTGGCTTTATGAAAAAATTCCCGGGGGTTGGGGGAGGGGGGAGGGTGGCTGTGGTCCCATCGGTGCCACCACAGACCCCCTCCTCACCTGAGGGCTGGATGGCGACTGAGGATCCGAGGTAGCAGTTTCTGTCTCTCAAACCGAACCCAGCCCCCAAACCACAGGACACGGAACCAACGTGGAACCGGACAAATCACCAGTCAAGAGGTGGAGAGATAAAACCCATAGCTGAGCTGGCGTAGCTGTTTCCCATAGGCAGAGCCTGTGTTTTGGGTCAGAAAATACGGCCCCATCAGATGCTGGAGAATAACTATCCATTAGAGCCACAAAATGCCGATGCACTGCTCTCCCCACAAGGAACGAGCAAACTTATGATTTGGGGAGAGGAATAAATTGCTTTAAGTATGACAGGTACAGACGGCTGTGCCCTGCCAGAATGCCCTGAAGAACCCATTTTAAATAAACACCTACAGGGCATTAGAATGAGCGCCGAGGAAAGGCCTCATCCAAGGGATTAAAGCCCAGCAGTCAGTGTGCTGGAAAACTTCCTCTCCATCCTGACCCCTTCCACACCCTTCTCCCAGCCACCAAAGCCATGTCTTCACCACGGACTTCCCCTCTCTCATTCTCTCCCACCTCCTTATGCCTGTGCGTCGTCATCTCCCTCCTGAACTGCTGACCAGGGTCCTCATGGACCTCCCCGTCTCCAGACTCTCCCCTCTGTTCCAGCATCCTCCTGGCTACCACACTGAACACATGCAAATCCAGCCTAACGTTCCCACCTCAAAGTCCAGCAGTGCCTCCTTAATGCCTCCCAAGGTCAAGGCCAAGGCACTCTGCCCAAGGCTGAACTAGTAAGAGCACCCCCCACCTTCTCGCCAGTCTTTGGCCGTAGCCCCAGCTCGTCCAGCCTCTCGTTTGAGCATCACATAATTTGCTGGTTCTTGGGTGTCACCACCGGGCAGCCCCCACATTCCTCAGACTCGCTGTGGTCAAGACAAAACGGGTCACCTCGGCCGCACCCACCCCAAATTGCTCTCTTCTCCCGGTCCAGTAAACAGTCCCCCTTCCAGATATGTGTGCATGCACACACACACACACACACACACTGAAATATTACTCAGCCATAAAAGAAGATGAGGCGGGGCCATTTGCAACAGCATGGACGGATGTAGAGGGTATAATGTTAAGTAAAATAAGTTAGGCTAAGAAAGACAAATACCAGGGGCGCCTGGGTGGCTCAGTCGGTTAAGCGTCCGACTCCAGCTCAGGTCATGATCTTACGGTTCATGCGTTTGAACCCTGACTCGAGCTGTGCACCGACAGCCAGGATCCTGGAGCCTGCTTCCGATTCTGTGTCTCCCTCTCTCTCTCTGCCCCTCCTCTGCTTGTGCGCTCTCTCTCTCTCTCTCTCTCTCTCTCACACACACACACACACAAATAAACATTTTAAAATTTTTTTGATGAAAAAAATGTTTATAAAAGAAAGACAAACATCATCTGATCTCATTCATATGTGGATTCTAAAAACACCAATAAAGAAACAACCAAACAGCAGAATCAGACCTGCAAATACAGAGAACAAATTGATGGCGGCCAGAGGGGAGGAGGTGGGCGGATGGGCAAAATGGGTGGAGGGGTGAGGGAGATACAGGCTTCCCATTATGGAATGAGTAAGTCACGGGAATAAAAGGCACAGCACGGGGAACAGAGCCGGTGGCATTGTAACCGTGTGGCATGGTAACAGATGGCAGCTAGACTTACGGTGATCGCAGCGGACCAGAGAGAAGTTGAATCACTCCGTTGTACACCTGAAACTAATGTAATGTTGTGTCAACTCCACTCAGAGAAAAATAAAATATAGTCCCCCTGCTAGCCAGCCGGGACCACATCCAAGCGGGCGGTCCGGGACCTGCGGGTCTTGCCGCCTGAACTCCTAGCCAAGCTCATCCCCCACCCCCCCGTCTCCACCAGCCTGAAGCCTGCACCCATCGTGCCTCCCACCCCACAACCTCAAGTGATTGCTCTGGCCTTCACTGACCCGCTTCTCCTCCAAGGCAATGCCAGCTGCTGCCATAAACAACCACAGTGTCCGGGGGTTAACGGGATAGAAATTTTCTCACTTATGTGACGGTCGGATACCAGCGCTCCCGGCTGCAACGGGAACTCTTCCCGCACGTGGTGAGTCAGAAACCCATGTCCCTTCCATTCTGTGTCTCTGCCAGGCCCCGAGGCTTCCGGCTTCTCTGCTTGCAGATGGTGAGGAAAAGTCACGGGGCTTCTCCTCTTCTGTAGAGACCGGCTTTACCTCCAGCATCACTGATTGATTGAGAGCCAGTCATCTGGCTACACCTGGATGCAGGGGCTTCTGGGAAATGTAGTTCTTCTGGGATAGCCTCGCTCCACGGGGCAGCACCACGCCGCACGGGAGGGATCGTGAGTCGCTCGGCGGACCACAGCCATCTGGCCACGCCACGCTCGCTCATGCATCGGAAGGCCAGTCCAGCATCCTTGGAACCTGCATAAGGTGTCCTCTGAACAGGTGTGGCTCGGCTCCCCAGCTCCTCTCCTCCCACATGTCTGCCCTGTGCTCCCAGCCGGCTGGAAGCCTTGAAGGTCTCTCCCTCTACAGGCGCCGGCCTTCTCTGCCTGCCTTTGCTCCCGCATTCTCTCTGCAGGTGCCAGGAAAAGTGAGGATGAGCCTACAGACAGCAGACCGGGGGGAGGGGGGGGGGGGCCCTTCCAAGCCCATCTGAGACCCGGAGGAAGCTGGATTCCAGGGCACAGCCCATCGTGCCTAACTGCACTCCTGGCGTGGCCAGGCTGTGGACTGGACCTTTGTACATCTCCCTTCGCTGGAACCTTCCAGCAGGCCTAGAGGAGGGGACAGTCGCCGCATCCCCTTTCCAGATTAGGAAACGGAAGCCCTGGACGGGAGGGGGCTCCGTTCAGTGCCACGGACATTTGCTAGGTGGCTGTGACGTGCTAGACAGTGAGGACACACTGGGTCCCCTCGCCCTGTGCCACCACCTCAGAGGCTCAGCCCAGAGCCCCGATCCCAGGCCTCTCATCCCAAGGCAGCCTTTCTGGCCTCTGCCACGGGGCATCGGGGCTAATAAAGAACAATCCACCAGACTACCTGCCACGGGTTCCATAAGAGTGGGCTGGAGCCGTGTCCCCCACCAGCTCTCTGACACTCCACAAACTTGGGCTGCATCCCGGGGCCACGGAGAGGAGGGAGGACCACACACAAGTGGCCTGGAGAGAATCGAGGGGGACCCTGCAGAGGGGCAGGGGTTAAAGCTTACCTGGAGGCTTGAAGACTAAGCAGGAGTAACCTGAGGAGAGATAGAGGAAGGTTCTAGATGGAAGGATCAGAATGAATAGTGTGTAGGGGAGCCCAGGGAGGCTGGAGGGGGCCAGAGGCCAAGCCTGGGGGCAGTGGATGCAGCCACAGCCCTGGAGCAGGAAAAGCCTGGAGGGAGGCTGGCTAGCTAACGTCACCTTTCTAGAGCCGGCCACCGGGCTTTGGCCACAGCAGCAATGTGGTCATCACAGCCGGATCTGCAGAAGACAACAGCCAGGGCGCCTCTGACCCCCAGGGTCCCAGCCCACCTGGCGCCTATCAGTTCCCAAGCCGCCACCGCCCCCCTTCACCTCAGAAAAGGAGCCTGGGCTTGCTTGAAACAATCCCAAATCAATAATACATCTTAATCAAATAGTAGCAAATCTCTAATTGAAACCAATCATGGAATCGCATTCTCCTCCCTTCCAAAGAGCTGTGCTTTTGATTAAGAGAAGGCAGACGGCATTATTTCCCACCCAGGGACCCATCCAGGTCCGGCTCAAGGCCCCCTTCCCTGCTCCCCAGCTGTGGAAAAAAAGGCAGCGGGAGGACTGTGGGCTCCGGAGAGGCCTGTGGGCTCCGGAGAGGCCTGTGGGCTCCGGAGAGGCCTGGGGTCCAGCGCTGGCTGTGGTGTGGGCTTCCCCGTGTGGTCCCCAGAGGGCCGAATGCTCTTGGGGGCAGTCCTGCTGCGAGGAGAGACTCCCTCTCCCTAGACCTAGGCTGGGTGTTACTGTCTCTGCAGCCCCAATGATAAGCAGGAAGGGAAGGAGGGCAGGAGGAAGGAGGGAGGGAGGAGGGAGGGATGATACAGGGCCTGGAGGTGCCAAGAGGGTCTCTCTGTGGGAGCCCGGAAGTGGCCAGCAGGCGGGGAGCTGGGAACCCCAGCGGAAGGCCAGCAATTGGACCCAGCTTCTGGATCTCAAGGCCACTGTCACCTCCCCCTCCCACCCCAGCCTTGAGCAGCCCACACCCTGCGGGGCACAGCTGTTCGTCACCTTTCCAGGAGATGCCAGTGGGCTAGACTGAGTCATCTACCCTTTTACCAGAGACCTTTGTGGCCAGCCATTCATGTGACCCTGGCTCTAGGGAGGCAGCCCATCACCTAGGGACCCGAGCCCCTGTCCCTGCCCAGCCCCTGCCCTGGGCTCACCGTCCCCATCTCCACGGGAAGCCTCCCGGGGACAGGCAATGTGTGTGTCACCACATGGTGCCACTTTGTGCAAATGGGTCTCCCCGAGCCAGGATCCTGCTCACCGGGGCCCCCTCAGGACCTCTGAATCTTGCCTCCTGAGAGTCAGGGGGTCCACCTGCGCCCATGGAGTAAACCATGGAGCACCCATGGAGCCTACCACTGTGTCTGCATTCGCCCTTCCCCCTCCCTCTCCTTGGCATTCCTTGGGAGGACTCCCCCACTGTATATGGTACCCGGGGGACAATTAGTCATGGGTCCTGTTTCCCCCCTTCTGCCGCAGGGGCCGGGTGGCCAGAGCAGTTCATCCAGGGATGGCTACAGGAGGCAAGAGAGGCCACTCACAGGCTTCCGCCGGGATTGCTAGGCTTGGAGGATGCCGGCACCGTCTTACCTGCCAGATGAAGCCAAGAAGTGGACAGCAGAACCGGGAGGTGCGTGAGGGAGTGGGGAGGCTTGCGGGCACCGCTTGAGGCCCTGGACCCCGCTGCACATGGAAGTTCCCACGGATATCTGTCACCCGGAACAGTAAGGCCCTTGGCCTCCGACCCAGACGAGTTGGGTTCTGTCGCCGTCGTCACAGGACTCCTACCCAACACGGGCCATCGAGGGGCTCCTCGTCGGGTCTGAATGGAAACGCCATGGAGATGTGTATGTATCACGGAGCCCGAATGCAGGACTAGGAATGGCCCACCGGCAGCACACTCACAGTGAACTCCAGGGTGTCGCTGGTTCCCAACCCCGTTGAGGTCGCGGACTGCGTTATAATGTCAAAAAGAAAATCTCGCGGGGCGCCTGGGCGGCTCAGTCGGTTAAGCGTCCGACTTCGGCTCAGGTCATGATCTCTCAGTTCATGGGTTCGAGCTCCACGTCGGGCTCCGTGCTGACAGCTCGGAGCCTGGAGCCAGCTTTGGATTCTGTGTCTCCCTCTCTCTGCCCATCCCCTGCTTGTGCTCTGTCTCTCTCTCTGTCTCTCAATAGTTAATTAATTAATTAATAAAAGTATCTTGGGCGCCTAGGTGGCTCAGTCGGTTGAGCGTCCGACTTCAGCTTAGGTCATGATCTCATGGCTCGTGAGTTCAAGCCCCGCATGGGGCTCTGTCCTGACAGCTCAGAGCCTGGAACCTGCTTCAGATTCTGTGTCTCCTCTCTCTGCCCATTCCCCCTTGTGCTCTGTCTCTCTGTCTCTCAATAATTAATTAATTAATTAATTAATAAAAGTATCTTGGGCGCCTAGGTGGCTCAGTCGGTTGAGGGTCCGACTTCAGCTTAGGTCATGATCTCACGGCTCGTGAGTTCAAGCCCCGCATCGGGCTCTGTGCTGCCAGCTCAGAGCCTGGAACCTACTTCGGATTCTGTGTCTCCCTCTGTCTCTCTCTCTCTCTGCCCGTCCCCCACCTCTCAAAAATAGACATTAAAAAAAGTTTTTTCATAAAAAATTTTTTTAAAAAAGAAAATCTCGCAAAGCCCCACAAAAAAACACAAAAACAAAAACAAAAAAAGCCGACACTTTTCGTATCCCCAGAGAGACTGAGAAAACACACGAAGAATTCAGTAAACCCTTTAGATGACTTTGTGTTTTTTCTCTGTCAACAGTATTCACATACGTCAGAGAAAACGCGTCACAGAGACACACGTGAGAATGTTCGTTTTCAATGCTGAGAAATGCCGGTGGCGTGGGGACTTGGGAGGGAAGAAGTCCCCGCAGGTCTGCGCCCCCCCCCCAGCACCCCCCACCACCCCCGGCCCCAAGCAGTGAGCCAGAAACTAAATTCCCAGCTCCTCCGGGGCAAGGTTGCCAATCTGAAGCTCCAGTCCCTCCTCTGGGACACTGGGGAATCACGTGACTCTTCTCCCTGTTCCTAGAGGCCCGTGCCACCCCGTCCAGCTGGCTCAGCCACCACCGGGTTCAGGGACCTATGTCTGACACGGGCCCCAGCACTCACGTCCGTGTAAGGCACTTCTTCAGGGTTTGTGTCTTCAGCTGGTTTCTTCACGCCCCCCCCCCCCCCCGCCCCACTTAGCATGCTTGACATCAGTGACTCTCAGCATTAGCCTGCGTCAGATCAGCTGGGAGATCCCAGAAATCCGGAATCCTGGGCCTCATCCCACACTCGAGTCTGCGGGCCGGGGTGGAGCCCAAGAATTCACATCCCTGACAAGCTTCTGGCTGCGGCCTTCATCGTGAGCTGTTGTGGTTCACCCCACGTCCTGCCTTCATCTGCGCCCTCGGTAGCCCGCCCACTGGTGTAAGAGGGTCACTTGGGGTAGAGAAAAACACTCTGGTTGGAGCCTCCATGGCCCAGCAGCTTCCTGTGACACTTCAACCTTCCCGGGGGAGCGTCCTGACCGCTTCCCACCCGATACAGTGAGCAAAGGCGGCCGGGCTGTCCAGCGTGTCCCCTGCCCGCCCCCAGGCCCCATCTCTACTCCTGTAGTCCGACAAACTGACTTAGCCAGGCCCAAACACCCTCAATTCTTCTGTAATCTGGGGTGGCTAAAACTCCCCTCTTTGCATTGGCAAGCAGGAAGATCAGAGCCAAATTTCTAGCAAGCGTAAGGGGCCCGTGGTGGCATCTCATGAACTTAGTTCAGCCCGGCTTCCATTTTCTTTCTCCTTTTCTCTATCTTCTTATCCTAAAGTCCTCCTTATGGATTCTTTCCTCTGGCACAACTCATCACATGCCTCTAGGTGCGAGCGGTAAATAACCGAAGAGTGATACGGCAAATCTGGCAGGACGGGGACCAGGGTGTCCCCTCCGGAGCCCCACTCCGGCCGGGGCTCCTCCGCCCACGCTCGGCCCCTCGAACATCCTTTGCCCCGGAGGAGCTGACGATCGCGGGGGTCTTCCGGAGCAAACCCTGGAGAGCTTTCCAGAGCTGTGCCACCTCCCTCATTTTATTTTTCCCAAACTTTGGAAATTGCTCTGAAACCCGATCGCACGCAAGCGGACGACAAGCCAAAGCCTCCCCAGCCATCCATTTTGCCGGTTATTCTGGGAGAACACGAAGAGCTCAACAGAAGGCACAGAAGTGCATTTCATTACCCCAAGAAGACACCAGGAGCGGAATATGATTCACAGAGGTCACAGAGTTCTGACAGGCGCATTTTGCTAAACAATTACCTGTTTTGTGCATTGTCGTTAACTACAGCATCTTCCATAAAATGTCCAAATGTTACTGAGGATGGAATTGGACCTCGGGGCCCTATTTCCTGCCACATTACAGGGCGGTAATTAACTCAGCTCAGAGGTCCTGCTCTCCCCCTGGCACCTCCAAGTTCTGCCTTTTCCAACGCTCCTTTCAAGAACGCCTCGAGAGGTTACAGATTCAGAGCTCGAGGACCTTGTCTACAAAATGCTCCGCGCCGTCCCCAACATCACACCGCCAGGCAGGCTGGCACACCTTCACTACCCCCCACCCGAAGGATCACCGCCCGGGGCAAAATGGTTCTCGGAGATTCTGTCAAAGGAGCACACACTGATCTTCCACGGGAAATCTTGTCCTCTTGGCAACGTTGGGACCCCAGACCCTACTTCTGGATGCCTCTGAGAGCCAGTCAATGGCTGGGGAGCCACCAAGCGCAAATCCCATCTCCTGGGAGGAGCAGTCCTTCTTCTATGACAAGAGCGCGTCCCCGTGTGCCATCTTCTCCCACATGCACCCCACATTCCGGCCTCACACGAACGCCAGGCGGTTTTCTGAAGGCACCATGTCCTGGAGGTCTCTCCGCCGCCACCCCTGCTGCCCCACCTTCTCCTGCCCCTTCATCTCCTCTTGACAAACCCCACTCATCCTTCAAGAACCCACGCCGTCATTAACTCCTCCGACAGCCTCGCTCCAACCCCCCTCTGCAAACACTTGCCACGTTCTTCTGTCTCTCTTGGCCACTGGGGCTGCGTCAAGCTGAGTCCCAGCTGAAGGCCAATTCTAAGCTCAAACTCGTGGAAGGAGGCAGCGTGGCCTGGTGGCAAGGACCCTTTCCCTCCCAGTCACGCTACAGTTCTACTCAGTAAATACCACGAATACAGACGCACGCGCACAGCACGCCTACTCATAAATCACACTTTGATCTGCTTTAGCGATCGGGTTCCAAGTCAGCTTTCCTTTTTAAAACAATAACAAAGTTGTTTTGTGCTTTAAAAGAAAAAAAAAAGTTACTCTACGAATACGACACCGGTTTCCAAGAGGGGTGGAATGAAGGTAGGGACCACGCCCCGGGTGGGGCCCCACGGGGCTGCCTGGGGAAAATGCAAAGGGCATCCCCGGCAGAGGGAACAGCACATGCAAAGGCCTCACCGCTGCATGTGGATGGGCTCTACTGGGCGGCCCCTGGCCCTCTGCCCCTTCTCGAGGCCCAGCAACCACCCCTCCAAACCAGAGCTGATGGGGACAGCTCATCACCTATGCTACGCTGGGGTACTCACCAGACCTTGCTGGTTTCGGTGACTTCTCAACATCGTTTACTTAAACTCTCCCCAGCCACACCCTCGTGAGTGCGTGACCCACTCCCCTCCAGGACCCAGACCTACACCACTTAAACCTCGATTCCTCTGTCCACTCAACCACCAGAAAGAAAAGGATGCGCATTTGTAGCGTGCCCACACGGGGCCAGGCACTCTGCCCGTGTGGCCTCGTTTGACCCTTGTCACAATTCTGTGATGCAAGTGTCACCCACCGTTTTGGAGAGGAGGAGACTAAGGCAGAGAAAGGTGGAGTGGCTGGTCTTTTTTCTTTTAATCTTAGAGGGATCTCTTTTAAATGTCCGTCTCTCACCACGAAGCGCCATGACTAAGAACCACCCGCCCCGACCTGATTCATGCACAAGGAGATTCCTGAATGAGGTGCACTTCCTGGGGGAGGGGGTGTGACCAAATGCGTGGTGTTGGCGATTTTTTCTTGTTATCTTTGTCCTTTTATATGTTGCTTACGTTTTTAAAACGATGAACATCCATCACTGATAAAAATAATACCGATTCTAAGAAGTTCAAAAACGGGGGCTTCTTATAGCACAAAGTAAGTCCATGAGGAGCGCATTGTGCGTTCCCCTGTCACGACAGCAGGGCTGGAAGTCAAAGAACAGTGTCCAACGGCACTCTGACTTCAGACACCGGTTCAGCCCACCGAGTCCACCCCTCCCATTAAAACAAGCCAGTGAGCTGTGGGCATTTGCGTTCATCTTTACTCAAATGCAACTTCATACTTAGGAATTAAGAATAATTTGCGATCTAGAAATTTGGGGGTATCACACACTAGGGTCATAGGACTTGTTAGGGAAGGTGTTTCTGGTCTGGTTTCCAGGAATTGAGAGAATCGGAATTTCCCGGTGAGCCACAAAGAGCCCCGTGACATCCAGATGGGGGCCCCTCCCCCAGGATATACTTGGAGCCCCTGCGGGGAGGAGGTCAAGTCCAAGGGTCCATCCGCCTGGAAGCATCAGGATTGTGTTTCAGCCCATGGAGAGAACATCTACCTACCGATGATGATCTCGTGTCTCAGGCTAAGTCCAAGAAAGGGTTGTGGCCGCTGGACCTAAACTAAGGAGGATTCGAAGTTACATTTGGGCTCGTGAGCAAGAGCAATGATTGGTTAGTCAGGTCGGCCATGGCCACGAGAGGCACCGGGACCATAAACTCTGGGAATTTCTCAGTCTGGTTCCAAGTCCTCAGACTCAAGAAACTTAACCCAAACCTTTGTTGTATGACTCCCTCCAAATAATTAAAATCGCTCGGAATACCGCAGAACGGCATACTCCTCCCCCGTTTACCTTTCCTGCTCTCCTGTGAACAGCTGAATTTTAGTCTCACCATTCTTGCTTTCAGTCAGGTTTAGTGAAGTGCAGCTGTTGTACAATAAACTTCACCAACTTTAAATGTCCAGTTTGGTTAAGTGTTGACAAATGTAGCCACCGCAATAACCACCACTATATTCATGGTCTAGAACACCATCACCCCTAAAGTTCCCTCGTGCCCTTCTTCCCACCCTTCCGATTCATGGGTCTGCCCTCTATCACTGCGGCTTTACCTGTTCTAGAATGTTCCGCAAGTGAAGCTAACACACATAGAATCTCTAGCTTCTTTCACTTGGCATCTCCCATGGAACGTAACGCGTTTGAGAGTCGTCGTGTTTTGCACGGAAGGGGAGCTTGTCACTCTATTGCTGACTATCCTTCCATTGTTTGCTTATCCATATCATCACCGATGAACATTAGAGTGGTTTCCAGGCTCTTCGGTTATTATGAATAAATTTAAGCGAAAACCTTCGTGCGAACTTACGTACTTCCCTTAGGTGAGTACCAAGGAATGCTATCGTCAGGGGTCCACAGTAAAGGCGTGTCTAGCTTTGTAAGAAACTGCCAAACTCTTTCCAAAGCTATGAATTGTTTTACCTTCCGTTACATTACGATGTAATAATTTTACATTCGTATGAGAGTTCTGGTTGCTCTTTATCCTTGTCAGCACTGTGGTTATCTTTTTTTTTTTTCAATTTTTAGCAATTATACTTAGCTGGTCATGGTATATTATTCTGGTTTTACTTTGTATTTCCCTAATGGTTGATGGCATTGAGTACCTTTTCCTGGGCTGGTTGATGGCATTGAGTACCTTTTCCTGGGTTTATTTGACATTCATATATCTTCTTTAGCAAAGCGTTTGTTCAAATATTTTGCCTATTTTTAGGGGCGCCAGGGTGGCTCAGTCGGTTGGGCGTCTGACTTCGGCTCAAGTCATGATCTTACTGTTTGTGAGTTCGAGCCCCATGTCAGGCTTTGTGCTGACAGCTCAGAGCCTGGAGTCTGCTTTGGATTCTGTGACTCCCTCTCTCCGTCTCTGCCCCTCCCCTGCTCATGCTGTCTCTCTCTGTCTCTCAAAAAATAAATAAACGTTAAAAAAAATTTTAGAAATCTTTGCCTAATTAATCCAAGGTCATGAGGATTTTCTCCTACGTTTTCTTTAGAGGTTTTATAATTTAAGCTCTTGCATTTAAGGTTGTGAACCATTTTGAGCTGATTTTTTTTTTGAGATGGGAAGTAAAAGTTGAGGTTGTTTTTTTTTTTTGCATATGGATATCCAATCGTTCATTGAGTCGCTTGGGACCACAGTCAAATCCCAAGTGAACCTGTATGTCTGGGTCTATTGCTGGACTCTGTATTCTAGCCCATTCATCTATAAATCTACCTCTCTGCCAATACCAACAATCTTGATTATTGCAACTTTACAGTAAGTCTTAAAATCAGGTCATATGAATACCCCCAATATTTTTTAATTATTTAGGCTATTCTAAATGTTTGTTATTTCTACATACACTTTAGAATCAGCTTGTAAACTTCTACTTTTAAAATTTCTGCTGAAATTTCAATTAGGATTTCTTTGACTCTATGGATAAATATAGGGAGATTTAATACTGAGTCCTGTGAGGGGCGCCTGGGTGGCTCAGTCGGTTAAGCGTCTGACTTCGGCTCAGGTCATGATCTCGCCATCTGTGAGTTCAAGCCCCATGTCAGGCTCTGTGCTGACAGATCAGAGCCTGGAGCCTGCTTCGGATTCAGTGTCTCCCCCTCTCTCTCCCCTTTCCCCACTTGTGCTCTGTCTCTCTGTCTCTCAAAATTAAATAAACATCAAAAAAAAAATACTCAGTCCTGTGATCTGTAATCATAATGTATCTCTTCCTTTATTTGAATCTTCTTTAATTCTTCTCAGCAATGTTTTTCAGTGTTCAGTATACATACACATGTTTTTGGTTCCATTTCTCCCTTAACATTTCTTTTTTCATATAATTATAAATGGTATTGCTTTTAAAAGTTTAAATGACAGGTATTCACTGATATTATGCAGGAAGTGCAATTTACTTTTGCGGTGCCTGGGTGGCTCAGTCTGTTAAGCATCCAATATCCTTGATAACAGCTCAGGTCATGATCTCATGGTTTGTGAGATTGAGCCCCGCATCAGGCTCTGTGCTGACAGCTCGGAGCCTGCTTGGGACTCTCTCTCTCCCTCTCTCTCTCTCTGTCTCTGCCCCTCCCCCTGCTTGCTCTCTCTCTCTCTCTCTCTCTCTCAAAATAAAGAAATAAACATTTAAAAAAAAGACAATTCAGTCTACTTTTGTATACTGACCTTGTATCCTGCAACCTTACCAAACTCACTTGCCAGTTCTAAATGGATTTTTGTCAAATCATTGGTATTGTCCATGCAAAAATTAATGTCATCTGGGAAGAAAAAGTTGTACTTCTTCCTTTCCAATTCATATGTCTTTTTTTTTTTCTTATGACATTGTCTAAGATATCACCTATAATGATGAATAGGTGTGGTAAATGCAGATATCATTGCCTTGTTCCTGATCTAAGGGGAAGGGTTCAGTTTTTCACCACTCAGTATGATGTTAGCTGTGAACTTTTGTAGATTTAGGAAATTCCTTTATAAATAGTTTGCCGAAGGTTTTTAACCAACACCGAGTGTTAAATTTTGTCAAATGTCACATATTTGTCAATATGATTTTTCAAATAATTTTGTCAAATAAGCATACATTTTTTTGTCGTTTTAGTTGGCTATCATAGTGAATTACATTAATTGATACTTTAATTCCTGGAATAAAACCCACTTGGTCAGGATATAGCATCATTTCATATAATGAATTCATACTGAATTCAACTGGCTAAATATTTGTTAAGGATTTATGTCCAAGAGAGATATTAATCTGTAGTCTTCTCTTCTTGTAATCTCTCTATGTGGTTCAGACATCAGGGCAATGCGAGCCTCATAAAAGGAGTTCGATTACTCCCTCCTCTTCGATTTGCAGGAAGTTTTAGTGTACAATTAATTGTACTTCTTTCTTAAATGGTTGGTGAAGCCAGCTGAATCTGGCAGTTTTGTTTTGTTTTTGTGGGAGGTTTTTTAACTACAAATTTGATTTCTTTAATAAATATGGAGCCATTCAGGCTATCTATTTCTTCTTGAATGACCTTTGGTAATATGCGAATTTCAAGGAACTTCTCCATTTCATGTAAGTCGAGGGCTTCGTTGGCATAAATGTGTTCGTAGCATTCTCTTATTATTGTTTTAATATCTGTAGGACATGAAGTGATGTCCCTTATTTCATTCTTAATATTGGTAACTTGTGTTTTCTGTCTTTTTTCCTAATCAGTCCAGTTAGACATTTATCAGCTTTATTGATCTTTTGAAGAACTATATCTTTAATTGTCTCTATAGCTTTTCCTGTTTTCTGTTTCAGTGCTTTCCACTCTTTATTATTTCTTCTTTTTTATTATTTTAAGTTTAGTTGTATTTTTTTTCTAGTTTCTTAAAGTGGAAGATCACTGATTTGAGAACTCTTTTTCCTTTTTTTAAATTTTTTTTAATGTTTATTTATTTTTGAGACAGACAGAACACAAGTGGGGGAGGGCCAGAGGGAGAGGGAGACACAGAATCGGAAGTGGGCTCCAGACTCTGAGCTGTCAGCACAGAGCCCAATGCGGGACTCGAACCCACGAACCGCGAGATCATGACCTGAGCTGAAGTCAGATGCTCAACTGACTGAGCTTCCCAGGCGCCCCGAGAACTTTTTTTCTAATACAAACATTTAATTTTTCTTTAAGCATTGCTTTAGCCGTGTCCCGCAAATTTTGATGTTTCGTTTACCCGATTTGGGTTTGTTTTTTAAATTTGTTTGTTGATTTAAATAACAATTCTGTGTTTACTGATGTATAATTGGCATACAATATCCTATTTGTTTTAGGTATACGTCATAGTGATTTGACATTTTTGTACATTATGAAATGATCATCACAATAACTCTGGTTCGTATCTGCCCTCATACAAAATTAATACAATATTACTGACCTGCATTCTCTGTGTTGTACATTCCGTTTCCATGAATTGTTTGTTTGACAACTGGAAGTTTGTCTCTCCTGATCTAAACCACTTGTTTGGATAGCCCAGATAATGGTCGGCCTTGGTGGATGTTCCCTGTGTTCTTCTGTTGATCGATGTGTTCTATACAGGTCAGTCAGGTCCTTGTGAGCTGACGATGTTAATTGATACTTACCTTGGACGTGCTTTTTCACTTGCTGTCTGTCTGTTCTATCAAGTGTCAAGAGAGGAATATTAAAACCTCCAACCGGGGCGCCTGGATGGCTCAGGCAGTTGAGCGCCTGACTCTCGATTTCCGCTCGGGTCACGATCTCACAGTTCCTGGGCTTGAGCCCCGCGTTGGGCTCTGAGCTGACAGTGCAGAGCCTGCTTCAGATTCTCTCTCTTTCCCTCTCTCAAAATAAGCAAATAAAATAAAATAAAGAACTCTCCAGCTGTACCTGCGGATTTGTCTGTTTTTGTTTTTAATTGTATTAGGTTTTGCTGCATAGAGTTTAAAGTTCGGTTATTAGTGACATACGCGTGTAGGATTATCACAGCCTAAATATACACTGGTGTCGGGATGCAGGTGAGGTTTGTCATGGTCTTTTTTATAAGTGATTCTCAACTCTTGTCTGAAGCAAATGCCCTGAAGTTCAGTACCCTACCCATTCCTGCTTTCCAAAGCAATTACCAAGAAAAACAAAGATTAACAAAATTAACACTTAACTTATTCTACCAATCTATTTACCAATATAAGACTAGAAAACTTGGAAAACCACATGAGTTCAAGAGCACGTTGATAATTCACTAAAAACGAAGTGCCCTTCACCCCCAAATGAAAGAAATTTCAACTCTGTCTATGCATTTGATCTCTAAGATTTTTTTTAATGCTTATTTATTTTTGAGAGAGAAAAACAGAGTGCAAGCAGGGGAGGGGCAGAGAGAGAGGGAGAAAGAGAATCCCAAGCAAGCTCCATACTGTTAGCACGAAACCTGATGCGGGGCTTGAACTCACAAACCGTGAGATCATGACCTGAGCTGAAATCAAGAGTCAGCCGCTTAACCGACTGAGCCCCCCAGGCGCCCCCAGAATGTGAAGTTTTAAGCAGCTTGTGACTGCCCGGGAGTCCTTTTCCTACCCGCCCCCCACCCCGCCACACCCCGGGGGTCACGGACCACACATTGAGAGACCTAACTCCATAGGAGGGTCCCTTAGAGAAACCGTTTTGAGATTAAAGTACACAGAAGCACCCTGCTCGCCCTGAGGTACAATGATTCTTTCCATACTGCGTAATACCCACTGTAGCCCTTTTCTCTCTGACAGCCAGGAAGCTCAGAGCCAAACTTGCAAACCAGACTTTGGAAAGCCCACGCCTTGAGTGTTTTCATTCTATTTAAACTGGCGCCTGCCTCAGTCTTCTTATTACGTTGTTCCAACTTACTCGTCTCACCGGCCGTCTCTCGTTTTCTTATCTGTGTACATGGGGGACAAGGCACCGGCGCGGAGGGATAATCGCATGCCTGTCAGTGCCTCCAGCTGTTCCCACAGCCCACGCGTGCTAACTTCCTGCCCACAGCTCTGCATCCTGCCGGTCCACTCGGGACCCCCCCGGGCGGCGAAAAACACCGTCGCATACTTACGAGCCTGACTCGTGAATTGGAGGAGCCACGAAGGGAGCTTCCCGCCAGCCTTCCCGACATCGGAGCGCCTGGGGATTGCAGACCCAGCCGGGGCCGGGTGGGCACGAGGTGACTGAGCAAATGAGAGGCGATCCTGACGGGGCCACCTCACAGCGGAACCCGGCTGCCGGGAGCTGTCTTGTGCATTCCACCAGAGCAGTTAGCAGGGTCCGGAGTCCCGGCGAACATGACATTGTGATCTCAGTTATGTTTTATTTATGGGGAGGGGTGGCACAGCGAGGGTGTGTTGACAAACAAAGATGATTGCTTCTGAGCCACTCTCTCGTCCTGAGGTAATTAACACAAAGCTATGCACCGGTCGGGGGATTCAAAGAGCCGACCTCCTTTTCCGTAGGAAAACGATCTGCAGCACCCAGGCCAGAAGGGTGGAATCGGGAGGAAAAGGGACGTGTTTTATCTTCGGTTAAAGGTACATCATTAACAGGCACTGGCATACATTATCCTTCCTTAAAAAAAAAAAAATCCATATAACATTAAGAAAACTACAGACTATAAAATGTCAGGGGCAGAGATGTGTGCGTTTGCGGCCGCTGGCGAAGTGGGCCGGGGGCTCCCTGTGTATCTCGAAGGGCGTAAATTAGACATATTGACTGCAGCCACAACGGCGTTGGCAATCAGCTCAGTGTTGCAATGTGCTGTGCAGACCATTTGCTTTTGAAAAAAATTAAAATATGAATCAAACTTGTATGACAAAGAAGCTCAACTTCCCCGGGGGGGGGGGGGGGGAACCAAACGCATCATCGAAAGGTCACAATTCGTAGACAAATTGCCCTTAGAATGTATTACTTGTTTGCAAAATGTAGTGTTGATCATTGGTAACCGCTAAATGCTTGGGCGCCTCTGACAAAATAAATAAATAAATAAATAAATAAATAAATAAAATATATATTTTATATATTTTTATATAAATAATTAAGTAAATATAAGTAAATAAAGCATTCTGCATTCGTTAGGGGGGGAACAACATACAAAAAAGTACCCGGCAGGCCAAAACCTAGCTGAAGGAGGGCAGGGAACGCCAGGCAGATGAGGAAGGACCCGGGGAAACAAAAAGAGAAGAGAAATGAGCATCAGCCAAGCTGACTCACTCTGGCTCCTCCTGCCGGAGGTGACCGATGACCTATAAAGCATAAAAGTCAGAGCATCTAAACACGAAGCGGCCAGGTTCCCGAACGTGCTTGGAGATGCCGTGCAGTCCAGATAAGCGTGCCTCGGACCCTCACCCTTGCCAGCTTCTCAGACTTCCTTCCACCTGGCTCTGACCTGGCTGGCGGCGGGGACCAGGCTCGGGTCAGACCCACACCTCCAGGGCCCAGCAGAGCGTCGGTGGTGCCCCCCACCCATCCCTCCCGTCTCTCCTGCACTGGGCCGCAGCTATCTCCTGGGGGTGGAGAGAACATGGCCCCCAGTCTCCGTTCCAATTCTAGCTCCCCCCCCCCACACCCGCCGCTACCTTGATTGGTTTCGAAAACCGGGATTAAGCCAATTGGCTTATGGCTTTCTTCTGGCCAAAGAACTGGTTCCGGAAGAGCCATGTGGTCCATTTCCAGGTGAGGGAAGTTAGCTAGCGGATTCTAGGAAAGGGGGCTTCTCTGTCTTCCCGGAGAGAGCTTCTGGAAACCGGTGCCCTCTCTCCTTCAGGACCACGTGGGGTGAGGGAGCAAAGGTGGGGTGGGGATGGGAAACGGAAGAGAAGGAGATACGTTGAATCCACTCGTAGAGGACTTGAATGCCACGCGGAAGCTGTGGCAGCTGCCCCTGAAGTTCTAGGTTGGGGCCATGTCACTGCTTTCTGGTCAAGGGGGTGGGGACGGAGTGGCACTCACCACTCCCAAGCCAGCCCGGAAGGACCCTGCGTGCGGGCCCCCATACCTTCCACTGCAGAGGGCTCGGTGCAGAGGGCCCCCCGGGAGACTCCAGCGACGCTAGGCGGTAGAACTTTCCACAGTGGCGGAGAGGCCCCGGGTCTGTGCCGCGCGGCACGACGGCCATCTGTGGCTATTGAGCTCTTGTCACGTGCCTTGTGTAACCGGGGAACCGAATCTTTAGCTCCGTTGATGTTTTAGTTAATTTAAATGTAACTAACTGCCAGCTACTTCGTCGGACAGCGCAGTTCTAGAAGACAAGACGTCGGGAACACAAGACGGAAGGGGCCGGAGCCCTGAGTCGCCACACAGAAAGCCATCCGCTTTACGGGCCTGGGACGACACCGAGTTTATTTCCCCGAGTCGCTGGGGTGGCGGGAGGGTGGCGGCCACTGGCGTGAGTGGCCCCGAGAGTCTGACTCGTGTCAGCGGGAGGACGGAGGTGCTGCCATGATCCACGGTTTGCAGAGGAGGAAAGAGGGGCACAGAGTGGTCTCACGTATAGAAAGAGGGTGACTGGGATCCCAGCCCAAGTCGGTCTGGCCCCAGAGCCACCTGAGGCTGAAACCAAAGGATGTTCCTGGAAAACCCCAGAATGAAGGCAGTGGCTCCATTGGAGGGAGCCCCAAAGAGTTTCACAGTATAAGGTTTGGGGGGGCTCCAAGTCCTCAGGGAGACCGTGGGGCTCTAGGGAAGGCCAACCAATCCCCAGGGCCCTCCAAACGGCCCAGGCTGGGCGCTGCCCAGGGAGAAGGGACGGGGGCCCCGGGTGGACCGTGCGGACATCAGGAACACGAAGAGCGACAGGGAAGTGACAGGGAAGAGACAGCGGCAAGGGAGACTCAGGGATAGACAGACAGACAGAGCAAGACAGTGGGGGGAGGGGGAGGGGAGGCCGCGCTCCCATCTGCCGGGCCTTCTGAGCCCTCCTTCGACTGAGGGGCAGCCCAGGCCGGGTCGGCACCCCACCCTCGGAGCCGGCCCCCTCCCACGTGCCAGCCACCCCCCGCCCAGCTGCCAGGCGCTCGGGGCTGTGCCAAGTGGGTGTCTCTGTGACTGTGCCAGGCGAGGCTCCCCGGAGGCGCACACATGGTGGGGGGGCGGGATCGAGCGAGGAGCACAGCGCCAAGAAGAGGAGGAGGCAGGCCAGAAGCTGCCGGGGCCTCTGCAGAGTGTGGGGGAGCCTGGGGGCGGGAGGCAGCCGGCAGAAGGGCCCTGAGTGGGGTGGGGCGGGGTCAGGGGCTTGCTAGGAGCACAGGACCCCAGCTGGGAAGCGAGAGGAAAAGCAAATGGAATTCTGTTGGCGCCTTCCATGCACCAGGTACCTTATCTACATTTTCCTGTGTGATCCTTATACCTCGGCCCCGCATGACAGATCCGGAACTGAGGCTAAGAGATTATAGAGCCCAGGCATTTAGCTGGTAAGAGGCAGAGCTCAGTTTCCTACTCAGCCTCAAGTGTGTCCGATCCTAAAGAGTGTGGACTTCCTTCCGCCACACTGAAGTGTCCAAGTTGATGAGAAGACAGGACGCTAGATTTTTAAACCGTGCAATTTAGTGATATCAGAGCGGCCACGAGGCAGTCATGGCAGACCGTAGACCGGAAGCTTCAGATACGACGGGGGTCTGGGCAAGAGCAGAGCCGTGTGAGCAGGGTGTCCTGGGACGGCATCGGGGGTGACGGGAGTTACCTACTTCATTCCCCGCTCTACCACCTTCTCAAAAGTAGTGAAGAGGTGGGGCGCCTGGGTGGCTCAGTCGGTTAAGCGGCCGACTTCGGCTCAGGTCACGATCTCGCGGTCCGTGGGTTCTAGCCCCGCGTCGGGCTCTGTGCTGACAGCTCAGAGCCTGGAGCCTGTTTCAGATTCTGTGTCTCCCTCTCTCTGACCCTCCCCCGTTCATGCTCTGTCTCTCTCTGTCTCAAAAATAAATAAAGGTTAAAAAAAAATTTATAAAAAAAAGTAGTGAAGAGGCAACAATAAGATCACGTATATACGTGGATGCTGGATTGAACCCCGACTTTAACCCTGGGCTTCCTGGAAGTTGTGGCAAAAAGGGAAACACAACCAGTTACCTGACTCAAACACAGAAGGCCCCCGTATCGGCAGCGGATAAGTTCCAAGACTCCCGGTGGCTGCCCGAAACCATACATAGTACCGAATCCGATAGACACGGTTTTTTTCTGTATCTACGTATCAATGATAAAGTTTAATTGATAAATTAAGCACAATGAAAGATGAACCACCATACCTAACCATAAAATGGAACAATTGTAACAATTTACTGTAATAGAAGTTATACGAACATGGTCTCTCTCTCTCTCTCTCAGAATGTCTTAATGTGCTGTGATCACCCTGCTTGTGACCATGTGAGATGGTTAAATGCCCACGTGGGGGGGCAGGGGGTGAAGCGAGGTGGGTGGGGGAGTGTCAGACTACTCCTGACAGTACAGAGGCTCACCAGCTTCCAGACCGCAGTTGACAGAAGGTAACTGGAACCTTCGAGAACAAAACTGAGGACAAGAGGGACTCTGGTACAAGACAAAACCCACGGACTTATCAAGAGAGATTTTTATTTCCCAATGCCAAGTCCTAGAAATCATGGATAAGACTTCCAGATGAATAAAATGTCACAAACCCTTATCTTATTATATTGTTATACACACACATTTATCTAACTATATATGCAACATATGGCTGTATGGCAGTCTAGTTGTGTATATATATATATATATATAACAATATAGTTACAAACTGTATAACTATATAATTATACAGCTGGTGTGTGTATCCATTGGTGCAGATATAGTTATACACACAGGACTATATTGGTAGAGTTATATAATGCACGGTTATAGTATATGGTTATACAAACTGTGTGTGTGTGTGTGTGTGTGTGTGTGTCTAAATCCGAAAGAAAGGGAATCACTGAAAGTGAGAGAAATTGATGCCAGAGTTGGGAGAGCTGATTCTGTAGCTCGTGGGTTTCAGACCCGGAAGGGGACGGTGTAACCAGGCGCTGGAGTTCGGCATCAGCCCCTGGGAAGCTGGGCACCCCCTGCGTAAAGCCTGGATTTCCGAGAGCTGCTACCATCAGCGACAACAGAGCAAGACACGCTACACCCGCTGGGGATGAAGCGTGTGGCCCTCCTGGGGCTTGGGTGGGGAAAAAAGCGCCGGAATAAAGCACGTGCGGGACCCAGACCCGCTCTCCCGGCCGAAGACCCCGGGCTCCCACAGGAGCGGGAGGTGATCTGAAGGACATTCTTATAACCCGACCTCATCGGACCCACCCCGAGGGAAAACCCACAAAGATGAGCTCACAATCTGAAACCACCAGCCACCAGGGCATCAGATCCACGAGGAATCCTCGACACGAGAGAACCCGGAGTAGCGGCAGCAAAACCGTAGAACCGATGGCCACGCGGCCAAAAGCATCCTAAACAACTCGCCCGTTGGTTCTCCTTGGCCGTGGTGGAGACAACCGCTAGGTGACAGTGATTGATTCTTCCTGTGGCCAGCCCTGGAAACGACCGTCGCTGGCAGATGAGAATATAACATCACAGCGAACCTGGTGGTGAGGGCTGACGTGGGTAGAGCAGAGCTTCGGTGAATCTCTAGGCGTGCGATGTGCTCCTTGGAAGAGAGAGCCGAACATCCAGTTCAGAGGGCACGGAGGGTCCGCGGGCTGCTTTCACCGATAAGCGTGGGCTAACGCCGGTGAGAACACCAGACCTGGTCCTCTGAGAAAGGGGGCAGACTTGAAGCCCAGTCACAGTGGCCCAGAGCTTTCCAGGTGCTTGGGTCACCGGATACAGAGGCACATGTGCAAATAATAATTAAGCGCATCCCCGTCATAACCCTGAGTCTGCCTTGATCCGCTCAGCTGCCATAACAGAATAGTGTGGACTGGGGGGCGGGGAGGGAGAGGGGGGGCTCGCACGGCACACATTTGCTTCCCAGAGTTCCAGAGACTGGGAGTCCAAGATCAAGGTGTCAGCGGGTAGACTTCACGCTGAGGCCTCCGAACTTGGCTCCCGTCTCACTGGGTGCTCACGTGACCTTGTCGTTATGTGCCCAGGGAGAGTGAGAGAGCAAGCTTCTGGTGCCTCTTCTTATAAGGGGCTCCGCCCTCATGACCTCACATAACCACCATTACCTCCCAAAATCCCCGCCTCCAAATACCGTCGCACTAGGGGGGTCAGGGTTTTAACATAGGAATTTGTGGGGGACACAAACACTCGGTCCGTAACAGGGCATCCCCATTTTACGGGCCAGGAACTGAGGCACGACCAGGTTATGTGATTGGGCCAAGATCTCCAGCTCATCGGTGTCGGAGCTAAGCTGTGAACACGGGCAGTCTGTACCCCTAGTGTCTTCGGTCACTAACGGTGCCTTGCTGTTGCTCTGCAGATGTTTATTTCTGAATTCCCTTGATAACCTGGTGAGAGAGCCATCACCAGCAATCAACCAGCAGGCACCTCCAGCTTCCCAGGCCAGAGAGAACCCCGAGCCCCTTCCCACCTGCCCCATGATGCCCCTCACCTCCAGCCTCCCCCTAGGTCCGTGAGTGGCCATGCACCTGCTGCTGGGGCCAAGAACGCACCGTCATCCTTGATGGCCACCTCTCTTCCACACCCGCAACCAATCCCTCGGCACGTCTCTATTTCCTTCTCTCCATTTCCAGAAGGAGTCCTGAATCGGACCTCTGCTGGCCACCTCCGCCTCTTTTGATGTAAGTCCGAGCTAATCTCCTGTCTCCTTCCCCGACCCTTGCTTTACCTCCTGCCCATGACAGTCGGCCCACCACATGCAGCCAGAAGGGGCTCACTAAAATGTAACCCAGAATCATGGGGCGCCTGGGTGGCTCAGTCGGTCGAGCGTCCGACTTCGGCTCAGGTCATGATCTCACAGTCTGTGAGTTCGAGCCCCGCGTCGGGCTCTGTGCTGACGGCTCAGACCCTGGAGCCTGCTTCTGATTCTGTGTCTCCCTCTCTCTCTGCCCCTCCCCCACTCTGTCTCTCCCTCTCTCTCTCTCTCTCTCTCTCTCTCTCTCAAAAATAAATAAACATTAAAAAATTGAAAAAAAAAACCCTTTTTGCTTATTTAATCAAAAAAGACACGTTTGCTTCTGTTGCGATCAGTGCTCGGTTATGGGATGTGCGGGCATTTCCATATTGTCCAGTGGTGACCGTGTGCCCCACTTGTGCACCTCCTGGGGAAAGATTAGCCAGAACAAATGGCTCCAAGAGACAGCGAATGCTGGGAAGGCGTTTGGGAGGGCCTAACTCCCAGTATCCACTCGAATGTTTTCAGTTGCAAAAGCAATAGGGCAAAGCCCCCTGAAACTTCGGGGTAGGAGAAAATACCTCTGTTGAGGCTTTCCTTCCAGCATTCGCATCTGAGAGACATCGACACCGCGTCATGCGGCGATCGTGTGGAATCCTAGCACGCGCACGGTCTCCATTCTTTTGAAAGTGAACATTATCTCACGCATGGTTTTCCTAGTATTACATAAGTCTTCAACCTCTCGTGTTAGGGGGATATAAACATCCCATAATGGACCTTCTCATTCGCTCACTCCTTTATTGTTGAACACAGAGCCTGCTTTGAAAATTTTGCTATTATGTGTCATTCGCTGGCATGTTTTCTCCTCTTGAATCATAAGCATTGTGTCTATGTTTCTTTTTTCCCTTTGCTCCCGAGAAGCTTAGGCTCCAATACATGATTTAAGTGTAGCAACATATAGCCTGTTTCTCTAGGCTATATTCTTACGCAGGTGTTTACATTTTACTCTGTCTTTTCATCTCTCTGCTCCTGATGTTTTACTGCTTTTTTATATTTTACTATGTTTCCTACTGGCCTGCTCACAGCCTTGTGGGGGGAGGAAGGATGGAAATTATTAATAAGGAATTGAACGAAATGTTGAGGCAACCTGTCTATAGGTCTCTCTCAAGAAATCGCTAACTAGTATACTTAGTATCGTTTCTGAGGATTACATCACCAGATCAAAGAGTCAGGATATCATTAGGCTTTTGGTACCCACTAATCCAGGGCTTTTGAGAGAAAAATGGGAGAATGTGGTTGAAACATGATATAGGGAACAAACCTGAACTCGCACGGGTACCTCCAAACAAAGGTCGTGCTGAGCGCCGAAGGTGGTGGGAGACCAGCCTCCCCTTTGGAGCCTGCAGTGCATTTGGAGCCAAAAGAAGTTGCATGTGGCCTGTCTCACCAGCGACCTGCCAGCACCATTATCATATCTGGGGACTGGGACAGGAAGAGTAACCACCACTTCCTCCAGACAGGAGCCTTGGGTTCCCATCCTGGGATGTGTCCTGAAGTGGACATTTCTTACCCTAAAGATGTTTAATTATAAGAGATGGCAGAAACACAAAGGTATGTTCATTACAGCCTGTGAGGAATAAGCCATAGTAAAGAAAGACAGTTTAGATGGTGACAGTATGAAATGGGCCGAAGACTGGGTTTCCTAATCTGTAATGAAGAACACTAATGTCCCCTCCAGCTTCCTGCTGGAGCCCATGCTCCCATCCAAAAGAAAGAATGCTGATTGTTCACTTTCTGCCTCCCCAGCTAACTAGAGTCAGCCGGGGCATGACTGTATCCAAGGCCTATGAATGGGGGCACTCTGTAGGAACCCCAGGACAGTTAAGGGAACAAATAACTGATATAATGGTGGGTGTCTTATCCTGCCCGCTGAAAGGGAAACCTCTGGAAGGCAAGGGTGCACCTTATTGATTTGCAGCTCCCCAGAAGAGTCTGTGACACAGCATAGGTCCTTGATAAATGTTTATTAAATGAACTATTTGTGGATGGACGGATGGGTGGATGGATGGATGGACGGATGGATGGATGGATGAGTGAATGGATGGATGGGTGAGTGGGTGGGTGGATGGATGCGGTGAGTGGGTTGGTGGATGGATGGATGGATGGATGGACAGATGGGTGGGTGGATGGATGGGGTGAGTGGGTGGGTGGATGGATGGATGGATGAGTGAATGGATAGATGGGTGAGTGGATGGATGAGTGGATGGATGGATGGGTGAGTAGATGGGTGGATGTATCGATGGATGGATGGGTGGATGGATGGGTGTGCTATACCTTAGGATTTGGGAGAGGATTCCCATGTTATATGGGATAATACAGGATGACCTTTAAGAGTCTCAGCCAGCTATAAAATTCTGTTTGTCTGTGGGCTTCACTGTGCTTTTCCAATATCCATGCATCTTCCCCTGTCATACCCACTGCAAGACGTGCCTTTTCTCCCTCACTGTCCTCATCATCGTGGTGAATCTTTACTCATCTTTTAAAGAGCTGCACAGTTTCCCTACTCCTCCCTCTCCCCAGCTGATCAGCTGTCCTCCCCCTGCGCCCTTCTCACTGCCCACACCACCCCGTCCTGCAGTCTGGTTTCATAGTGCATCTGTCTCATTGAACAAGGAGTTGCTTAAGAGGAAAGACCAGGCCCAAGACCTCCCTCCGTGCCCAGACTTGATATCTAGGTCAGGCCTTGTTTGGGGAGTGAAATAGACTCCTGATCTCAACCAGCTTCAACTTCTTTAGAGCATCCTAGATGGTCTGTAACCAGGATCCAGTAAAAATTGGCTTGAAGGCTATGCCATGCAGGCAGCTGGTAACCCAGACTTCATCTACACACGAGGTCAGAATCCTCGTCTCCCTGGCTCGGAGGTCACAGAAGTTTCGTCATGTATTTTAACATGTTAACATTTTTTTTTAATGTTAATTTATTTATTTTGAGAGAGAGCGAGGGAGAGAGAGAAACCCAAGCAGATTCCATGCTCAGCGTGGAGCCCGACACGGGGCTCAGTCCGTGAGATCACGACCCGAGCCGAAATCAAGAGTCGGACGCTTAACCGACTGAGCCACCCAGACGCCCCTCACATTTAACATTTTTCGAAGTTCTGTCCACCTCGTTTTCTCTCCAAGGCAGAAGGCAATGTTTTCTAACTTTGAGGAGCTTACAGCTCCGGACTCAGGTGTTCAGCAGCCTGCTCTGATGCCCCAAGTATGAGGAGGAACTCCTTGGAAAACGTCCAGAATCTGTGACCTGCAGCGTGGCTGAGGACACCTCACTGCGACCGGCAAAAGCCCAGGAAACTCACTCTCGCCCTGATCTGTGTCGTCAGAATGGGGAACATTTCTGACATACACATGCCCTCCGAATGTTGGTATTCTGGGCACACAGAGGTCATCGGGGCCCAACCATTCAAAGGCAAAAGGTGTCCTTCCAGGTCGCCTTAAGTCTCCATTTTACGGGTGGAGAAACTGAGACCAGAAAAGGGAAAGGACTGACCTGGGGTGGCAGGGCTACTTATGGGACGACGGTGAGAATCAAGTAGAGCCCTTCCTTTGCCCCCACGGGCAACCCCCAAACATGGCCTTCTTAGAAGGGCTGAGGGAGGGAACAGGTTACAAGACAGCAGGTGAGCCTTTCATGTCTGTCCCTTGCCCGGTTTTCTGGGTGGGAAAACACACAAAGTCTCGGACACCTGCATTTTAGAGCCAGCTGGGAAAAGACTCGGAGCCCAGGGCCCACGGGAAAGAAGAGAATTCCCCTCTGGGGATTCTTCTTCCTTGAGCCCCTAGAAAGCAGGGCAGGTCTTCTCCCGAATGGCTACCATTTTTGGTGCTGCGGTTCAAATCCCACGTCTTGTCCTCCAGTGCTTAGGCATGGCCTCGGGAGAACGGTGACCTCTTTGGGGTGAAAACGGGACACAGAGGAACGCGCGGCCGGGTCTCTCCTCCCAGCTCTGCGGGCACAGCCCCCACAAAGCATGGCTTCATGGTGTGTGTTCATTTTTTTGCAGCGTCCTTGCCAAGATTCCCCGGGCTGCCTAGGTGGGGACCCGGCTCACGGTGGTGCCCAGTGAGGTTGCCGAAATGACTCGCGTGGAATGTTCTTTGTGTCTTTAAGAGCAGGAAACATAAGAAGAGCAGACAAGAACCCAGGGGACCTTTGATCCCTTTTCACCCAGAGCCGTGGGCTCAGATGCTCACTCCCGAGGAGGGGACGGAAGGGAACTGTGTGCCTAACTGGCTGAGACCCGGAAGAATGCCTTCTTCCTTCTCCACCTTGGCTGCTCCAGGCCGGGCACTAGGAAACATCAAGTTAAAAGCTCTTTCCTTCTGAAAGGCCTTGTTTCCTCTTCTGGCTCTGTGAGATTATCCCCAAAGAACATTTCCTCAAGTCCGTTAACATCTGCCACATGGGACGGGAAGGTAATTCTCTTAAGAGTCACAGGTGGTCAGAGATGCTCTCCAGTCCAACAACCTCACCTCACTGATGGGGGACCCGGGGGACCTGCCCGAAGGCACAGAGCCATTTGAGAAGGGCTTCTGTCCCACTCTGACCTCTCAGTGCCACACTCAGTGGCTCTCACTGGGGAGTCGGAAAATGTTAGCTGAATTAAACGAGACCTTTTAGAGTGGGAGAGAGCCAAAGCATAAGAGACTCTCAAAAACTGAGGACAAACTGAGGGTTGATGGGGGTTGGGAGGGAGGGGAGGGTGGGGGATGGGTATTGAGGAGGGCACCTTTTGGGATGAGGACTGGGTGTTGTATGGAAACCAACGTGACAAATTTCAAAAAAAAAAAATGATTTAAACTAGACCCAAGTCTTGCCATTCCCAGACAAGTACCTTTTCTTCTAAACCACTCGTTCTCAACTGTGGCCGGATAGGAAAATCACCCGGATCACTTTCAAAAACCGTGACATCTGGATCCCACCTCCAGAGATCCTGATAGAAGCTGGTGTGGGTGGGGCCCGAGCACTGGGACTGTCAAACCCTCCCAGGTGCTTCCAATGTGCAGTGAGGACTGAGGACCCCTGATCTAAATCACGAGGCTCCGCAAGATAAACAAAGAGAACTGTTGGTGTCTCGGGCCATTATTTCCTGTCTTCCCAGATGTAGGCACAAGGGGTTGGGTCAAGAGGAAAATGGAGAAAGACCTTCAGTCCCCCCCTTGGAAATGAGCTGTCCACCCCCCACCCACCCCTAAAAGACACAGAAGAGGACCAGGCTAGGAGATCAAGTTAAATGTCCAATTTATTTTTATAACTTGGAACCAGAACAAACTTGGTTTTGAACAAGCGTACAAATGAAATGGCAGACACATGCTGAACTCAACATCGTGACATTAAGGGGAAAAAGAGGCCCAAAATCTTGTACAGAGAATTAAAGGAACAATAAATATTTTACTAAGCAATATTGAAATGACCTCCTGTCATCTCAACATTTTATCCATAATAAAAAAAAAAAGTGCCCGTTTCTTAAACTGAGCACAAATACCAAGCAATAATAAATAGTTCCAAACTTGTAGTAAAAGACAGAACCTCCAAGTAAACAACAGAAGCTCATACAATAAGTAATAGAAAAGGTAATAAAAATATTTTGCCTTGCCAGTACAAATGCAAACAACTTAAATCAATGGAACTTTGCTTTGCAGGGTTTGAGATACAAAGAGCACCAAAATCACGGGTTTGCCTGTGTGCAACCGAACCTTCGCTACGTCGCTTCGGACCGGGATGAAAGGCTGGCTTCCTTACTTTCTGACATTTTGCTTTAGAGTAGTTCAGCCTCCCCCTCTCCCCGTAAAAGACCCTCTAATGGCAAGTGGCAGGTTCCAATTCGGGGCAACTTTGAACAAAGTTGTGGCAGTATGGAACCCGGCCTGAGGTCAGCTGGGTCACCCAGGCTCGGGGCCCCTCTCACTGCGTCATCTGCTCCAGTGTCGGCTTCTTAAACGTGAGAGAGAAGCGTAATGCGCTTTTCTCTGCGGTCGACAGAGACACAATCTTTGTGCTTTAGGATGGCTTAGTCCTGGCATTCTGGTGACTTTGTGTAAGCTGGTGAGGGCTGGCTAGCTTTCGCAATGACAGGAGGACCACCTTGGAGGCTCTCAAGTACCTTAACAGGGCATCCGAAGGGAAGGGCAGCCCCTGGGTCTTCAGGTCGGGTCGGGCAGGTAGGAAACTGACATCTCAGCTTTCTCTCCCCTCCTCCCCATTTCTGTTCACTTTGCAAAGGTAGGTGGCAAGGAGGGAGGGGCGTACTGAACGGAAAAGCTCCCAGAAGAAAGATTTCTGCATTTGGTAAAGAAATTGCCCAAAAAGATGCTTGGTTATACTTTCACAACCTGAAATAATGGTTTTTACAGTTCCTGAAATAAAAAAATGGCTTCCTGATATAGGTATTTTTTTTTAAATGTATTATTCCCTCATCCAAAAAACCACCACTTTATTTCATCTTAAAGCTACTTGGCTTTACAAAAAAAAAAAAAAGAAAGAAAGAAAGAAAGAAAGGGAGAGAAAGAAAGAGAGAGAGAAAGAAAGAGAAAAGGAAGGAAGAAGAAAAAACAAGAAGAGGACGAAGAAAAAGGGGGGTACAGGGAGGGAGAAAGAGAAGAAATTAAATAAAGACGAAGAAGACAAACAACGGGCTGATAGAGAGGGATGGAGAGGAAACGCAGAGGAAGGAGAGAGAGATATGGAAAGGCACCGAATTCATCCCAGGCCCTCGGCACTCGGAAACTGACGGAATGTAGGTTTCAGCGAGAAAAGCAGCAGAGCAGGTAAGAAAGACAACAGGCCAACACTCTCCGCGGCATGAAAGGCCCTGGCTGTGACGGGGACTCCTTCCTGAAATCCAGTGTGTGCTGCTCTCAACAGCAGCTCACGTCACCTGTGCCTAGCTGATTCACCAGCTCTTGTTACATCTTCCGTTTGTCTGGTTCAGGTTTTCCCAAGGACTAAAGAAAGCTCGGTTTGCATTTCTTTCTGCTCTTACGGGCGGGAGATGTGGTGGTGACCGCCACGATGGACGGTAGAGAAGGAAGATGCTCTCGCTCTCTCCTCGGACCCCTGACATCTTACAGATGGCCTCTCAGAGAACAAGAGGACCCTGCGAGATGTCACCAACATCTTTACGAAAACCGATTTTCCCACTCAACGCGAATAAAGGATTTCCCATCCGGTCTGCTGTGGCCACACCAGGGAGCCTTGATGCAAGGTTCGGGGCGTTCGGGGAGAAGCCCTGCTCGAACAGTCCTTTGTATAGGCCAATTTCGACAAAAATATATACAACTAAAAGGATCTGTGAACCAAAGCATTTGACGACTTCCTTTTGTTTCTTTTCCTCAAAGGTTGTCAAACAACCCTCTTTCTCCTGTACAATAGGACTTAACATACAAATTTTTTTTTGCAACATTTTATCCTGCCAAATTAAAAAAATATATTATGGCAGCCTGTTTGTTTTTGTTTTTTTTTTCTTTTTATTTCCAAATTCACTAACAAAAAGGTACATTAAATCCCTTTAAAAGGACAAGCTTACAGTTAAAAAATTACAAGCTCCAGTAAAAATACAGCAAGTGCCTACATCATATGAACCAACCAATATATCCATTCCAGAGGGGGCGGGAAGAGAAAAATAAGGTCAAGGTCAGAAATGTGATTTTTTTTTTCTCTGCAAAGCAATAACAATATTAAGCACTTTTTTTCTACATACTTTTTCTACATGGTGTAGCAATCCCCTTTTAATCCCCAAATACAAGTTTCTATACATTTTTTTTGAAATAAAAATTCAACACCCAAGGCAGAAAAGAATTTACTAAAACTCCGACTTTACAGTTACTGTGACAAGAACAAATTTATAGACCCACCATTTAAGTTTTACTGCAACATTTTCAAGGAAAAGAAAAGGGTTTTTTTTTTTCTTGTTTTGTAAAATGCCCAGGCATTCTCAATTATTACAAATACTGGTCCACTTTTACAGTAATCAAGAAATTTTAATATATATAATATATACTAAAACCCCGTCACCAAAAGAAAACAATATACACGCAGCCACTGTGGCATTTTTTTTTATAACCTATTAAGCAAACTTTGAAAAAAAAAAAATGATCGCTCCAACACACATACACACGATTTTTTTTTACCCTTGTATGTATCCAATACTGTAAACGTATTTTTAAGACAGAGTGCACTAAATTTAACTTTAGAAAAAAAATTAGCCATTGTTCCTGAATTGTTTTTGTTTTTCATTCAACGATATCAGCGTGTAACTTCTGTCACTTGAGTTTTAATTCAGCAGTAAATCACCTCCACGCCAAATCTAAGCAGCGTTGTCCCAAAAAACAAAAGGGGTTGAGGATAATTCAGCTAAGGATGTCCACGGTTGTGCTGGGTTTATTTCTTCATTTGATTGGGTCCTTATGGCATTTTCACGTCCTCTATCTTCAGCCAGGATTTTTAAAATTTAATCTAATTAAAGGTAAAGGTGGCTTTGTTTGTATCTAAAGAATGTACTTTTCTTGTTTTACTCTTAAAAAGTCTTTTCGTTTCCAAAAAAAAAAAAAAACAAAAACAAAAACAAAAACAAAAAACAAGGTTTGCATTTGTCTCAAGAGACTCAAATAGGAAGATCAGTTTTCAAGGCACTCACGTCAAATTGAATGGCAGTAGAAAAACTGTCCAATAAATTATTTTATTTTGTTCTTTATAGTGCCAGTATTGTGAATGCCATGCTTAGCAACACTGACACTCGATCTCAGCCGTCCCTTACAGTTTAACCCACCTCTGGGCCAGAGAGAAGAATATGCTGCAATTTCTTGTTTAGAAGCCATTTAATTTAAATGCAAACAAAAGCTTTAAAGTGCGGGTCAACAGAATTCCAATGTCTAATCTTAACAGTCCAATGTTTAGAACCTTCCAACCTAATGGGATAGAAAAAAAAAAAAATTGGAAAGTAGCGCTGGGCACCTTCGGATGGAACTCTTTCCCTGCTTTTCCAGTAAAAGGGAACAGAAATTTGCAAGATTTTCCCCCCTGTCCGTACAATGTCATCAGTGTGCATTAAATGAGAGAATACTAACTTCTCTCAATTCACCTCGTCCAGGGCACTTGTCTGCTTGAGACACGGTCATAAATTATCACTTGTAGCAACATAGGACTTGGGACTTTTTGTAGTGGGGGTGATAGAGACAGAGAGAGAGAGAGAGAGAGAGAGAAGCCATCAAGCCAGAAGAAGCCTGAAAGAATACGGTGGCTTTCTTCCTGTGTCACTGCAGATCACCGTCTACCCAAAAAAAGGTACCCTCCGCCCATTTTATGTAGCCTAATCTACAGCAAAGAGCCAAGGCGGCACCCCAGGGCACACCCACACCCCAAGAAAAGGACAGTATCTGCTGATGCCACACCACTGTAGAATGCTCTCAGGCCATTCCCCCCCCCCCCCGGCAGCTCTCAAAAACTGGCATTTCTCCGGCAGTGTGGAGTTTTCGGGGTGGGGGCCCCCACCACTCAAACGTTTCCTTGTATCATGTAAAGGTTGCAGAAAAGGCCTCTGTTACTCAGGACATCATCAGTGCTACATCTCCATTCCAACTCTGAAGCAAAGTGCTACGACTTTAAAGATTGTTATCCGCTGTACATCCACCCCCCCCCAAAAAAAACCCAAAAAACCAACAAAAACAAAAACAAAAAAACAAAACAAAACAAAAAAAATGCATGCCACTTTTTATTTCAGGACCAAAGAAGGAATTAAAAAAAGTAAACTTTAAAAGTCATTTAAGTGTTGGCTTCTTCACAAGAAATTACACATGCTTAGCTTAAATTTCAAAAAAGCAGCGCCCTCCCCCCCAAATTATAATTTAAAAGATAAGCTTCCCTTCTACACTGCTCGGGAGTCATTGCTCAGGCTACTACTGGGTTTAAAAAAACAAACGAACAAACAAAAAAAAAAAACAAAAAAACAAAAAAAAAAAAACAACGAAGGGATGGATACCCAACAAAATCTCTTAAAAGAATTTAAACACAAAGAATAATAATAAAAAGTACCTGCACATGCCAAAAAAATTACAAAACCCAATAAATACAGAAATTATTGCACAGTTAAAAGGCTCCACAATTTTTACTGCCTCCATCAACCCTCGGGTTTCCGTAGGACTTCGTAGACACAGGTTAGGTTGGAGCGCCGCCTCCCCCGGGGCCCCCGGGGACGCGCGGGGGTGGGGGGTGGGGGCCCGGGGCAGGGGGGGGGGGAGGAGGGAGGGTGCCGAAGTGGCGCAGACGCGGAGGCAAGTGTCAAGGTCAGCATTCTCGCGGTTGGCAACGGTTCCACTGTACAGGTGCGGGGCGCCGGGGCCCCGCGCGCTTAGCTCCTCTCGGCCTGCTCGATTTTGACGTCGTTAGTCAGCAAGTGCTCCCCGTGCCACTTTTTCATGTGTTTCTCCAGGGTGCTGTAGACGCTGAAGGGCATCTGGCAGATGTCGCAGCGGTACACCTCCTTGCCGATCTGCCCGTGCGTCTTCATGTGGCGCGTGAGCTTGCTGCTCTGCGCGCACGCGTAGTTGCACAGCTCGCACTTGTAAGGCCGCTCGCCGGTGTGGCTCCGCCGGTGCACCGTCAGGTTGCTGCAGTTCTTGAACACCTTGCCGCAGTACTCGCACGTGTCGCTGCGGCGGCCCTCCTTGGAGCTCGGCCGCCCGGGGCCCGGGCCGCCCAGGTGCGGCGTGCTGCCTCCGCTGGCCGTGCCGCTGCGGCCCGACAGCCCGCCGTCCAGCAGGTCCCC
Organism: Panthera uncia; assembly: GCF_023721935.1. Lineage (NCBI taxonomy): Eukaryota > Metazoa > Chordata > Mammalia > Carnivora > Felidae > Panthera > Panthera uncia. Next base: position 5,486,434 of record NW_026057582.1, on the reverse strand, counting down.
GGGCGGCGTGGAGAAGCGCAGGCTGCCGTTCTCGGACGAGTGCTCGGACGACGTGGCGAAGGGCGACTGGCGCGCGTCCGTGAAGCCCAGGAAGGGGTCCTTCATGAAGTGCCGCGACGCCGCGTAGCCCACGAGCCACTGCGAGTACACGTTCTCGGACGGGATGAGCGTGGCGGGCGGCAGCTCCAGGTCCTTCTCCACCTTGATGCGCTTGGCGGCGCTGTTGAGCCCGGGGCTGGGCAGCGGCGCCGGCTTGCGCGGGAACAGGCCCGGGAAGGGCTCGGCGCCCGGCGCGAAGCCGCCGCCGCGCCCGTTGACCGCGCCGCCCGGGCCCGCGTCGCCGCAGCCGCCCGCGTCGTCGTCGTCGCCCGCGTCGCCGCCGCCGCCGCCGCCCGGCGCGCGCTTCAGGAAGGCGCCGCGCTTGGGCTTGTCGGCCAGCAGCTCGCCGTACTGCGGCAGCGCGCCCAGCCCCACGTTCTCCATGACCTTGCCCAGCACCAGCGCCTTCTCGTCGGCCAGCGCCTTGGCCGCGCCGCCCACGCCGCCCGCGCCCGCCACCCCGGCCACCCCGCCGCCGCCGTTCTCGCGGTTGCGGCTCAGCTCCGAGTCCATGCTGAAGCTCGACTCCGGCCGGCTCTCGTTCTCCAGCAGCAGCTCCTCCTCCTCCTCCTCCTCCTCCTCGTCCTCCTCCTCGGGCTCGTGGCCCAGCGACGGGTCGCTCTCGTGGTGGCGGAAGTCGCCGTCGGCCGCCTTGAGGCCCTCGCCGGCCAGCTCGCTGGTGCCGGGCTCCGGGGAGCTGGCGGCCGAGAGGCCGTCGTCGGAGCGGCCGGCCAGCGAGCCGGCCTTGTGCATGTGCGTCTTCATGTGGCGCTTGAGCTTGCTCGCCTGCGAGCACGCGTGGTCGCACAGCTGGCACTTGTAGGGCTTCTCGCCCGTGTGGCTGCGCCGGTGCACGATGAGATTGCTCTGGAACTTGAACGTCTTGCCGCAGAACTCGCACGACTTGCTCTTGGCCGGCGGCTGCGGCGGCGGCGTGCCCCCGGGCGGCATGGGCGGCAGCGGCGGCGTGCTCAGGAACGGGGACTTGGGGCTGGGCTGGAAGGGGTTCAGGAGCCGGTGCATAGGGTTGCCGCGGCCCGGCGACACGGGCGGCGGCGTGGAGCTGTTGCCCGCCAGCTCGCGGAGCCGCCGCGAGAAGTCCATGGCGGGCGAGTCGATGGCCATGGGGTTGAGGCGCATGACTCGGTCAAAGGCACTGGGGTGCTGGGCGACGAGCCCCATCTCCTCGGCACTGAGGCGGTGCGGGTCCAGGTGGTGGCGCGGCGGCGGGCTGAAGAGCGGCGGCGTGCCGGGCAGGCGGCCCTCGCCGAAGCCCGGGTGCTCCCGCAGGATGGGGCCCGTCATGCGCAGCAGGTTGAAGGGGTTGCTGTCGCCCAGGAAATTCATGAGCGGGGACTGGGCCACGGCCTCGGGCCCGAGCGGCGGCGGGATGGTGAGCCGCGGCGTGAGCGAGCTGCTGGCCGGCCCGGGCTCCAGGTAGATGCGGAAGCCGTGCGTGTTCTGCGCGTGCTGCAGCAGGAACCACGCGCTGTTGAAGGGCTGCTTGCATGTTGTGCAAATGTAGCTGGAAGGCTCATCTTTACCTGGGGAGACACACGGACAGAAAGGCAGAGAGAGCGTGAGAAGCGGACGGGCGCGCGCACCGCGGGGCCACGGACCTGAAGGCGCGCGGTGGGGATGCAGGGGGGCGGTGGGGCGGTGGGGGGTGGGGGGGAGGGGCGCGAAGCGAGTCCCGGATCCGCGGGGCTCTGGAGGGCGGCCTCGGGGCCCCTTCGGAGCAGGCCGAGGCCGGCGACGTGTTCGACGCTCCGGCCAAGACTCCACGGGGCTGGAAGGCTGAGGCAAGCTGGCTCTGTGGGCAGGTTGCCCCCGCGGAGCCCAGATCGGCCACACGACCTCAGCGAGCAGCCCCAAATTCCTAGGCTTCTGCTTGCTTCCCCTAAAGAAGAGGCGCTCTTATCCCCATTGCCTCAGAAGCCAAATGAGGCCGCGTTGGTGAGAATGACTGATGTCAACGATAAAACAGCAGGGACACCACAACCGTGAGGGACCAGGGTTTTATCCACCAAGGCCACTGGTGACATTTGGATCTCGATAACTGTGTTGGGGGGAGGGGGTCCTGTGCCTTGTAGAATGTTCAGCAGCATCCCTGGCCCCCACCCCCTACAAGCCAGTCACACTCCCTTCCCCGGTTATGAGGATCACAGAACTCTCTAGGCGTTACCAAGTGTCCCCTGGTGGGGGCCAAAACCGGAGCTCAATGCCCCCCCCCTTTAGAACCACTGGTTAGTCAACACTTGATCCAAGGAGGTTCTAAAACACACAAGTCACTCAACTGCCTGGCAGGCGTTGTTTTGAAGTGACATGGCTGATCCCTCTGCATCGTTTGGGATTTTTGCTATAGGACCTTCTAGGGTTTCACACACCACACTACATGCAGAAAGCACCGTCAAATTTAAACGTGGATAGGAAGGAAGAGAAGGAATTCAGCATAAGAAGATCGCTGCTGTGTGGCGGCTGCCCCCCCCCCTTCCTCCTATGGCCTCACACACGGAGGCCCCCGCCCCATTCCTCCCATGGCCCTAACCACGGAAGCCGGCCTCCACCGGCCGCTGGGAGGGCGCTGGATAGGGGGCCACTGGCCTCCATGAAGTCCTTTGCCAGAATGCTAACCGCACGGGGGAATGTCAAATCTGACGGGGTGGTCAGGATGAATGGTGGCAAGTGTGGATTTGTTACATACTGGCTCCCGTGGCGTCAGAAGCAAATCGTAGCGGACACTTGTGGGCACTGAGCCGAAAACGTTACTGTCTTTGTCCATCATCGGGGCCGTCACAAAATGGAGGCTGAATGTTTCAGCCAGAACCTGTCTCGTGGCCGCCCTCCTCACCCTGCGGGTCAAACTCGCTGCCTTTTCCGTCTGAACCTCTGCTCGGGCTTCCCATAAAGGCGCAGGTGCGGGCGGGCCCTGCTTTCTACCCCGAGATTCGCTCGCTGGCCGGGAGGGAAAAGAGAACAAGACATCACAGCCGCGATCTTGAAAAACCCCTTTTAAGAGCTTTCCTGTAGCTGGAAGGTCTTAACGCTGAGAAGGCATGGTAGCCGCAGACTCCCCGGAGAAGCCAAAGGTGCAGACGAATGTCCACGCCCCAAGTCAGGAAGGTGACGTGAGAACACAGCGCAGTGCAGAGTGGAGAAGACCCCTCCATCTCGACCTTTCCCCCAAAGACTTGAGGACTTCTGAAATCCCATGCAGAGATTTATTTTTTATTTTGACTCGTTCGAATTATGTTTCCGGAGGACTTCATGCTTAGCTGTAAAAACCAAGCGACTCGAAGACCCAACGGCCTGAGCCCTACGCAGGGTAGGCCGGACAGCTTCAGGGGGGCAGCGTGCGCACACCCCACGGCGCCGGGCGGAGATCCTCCCAGACCACACAACCAACTAGGCCAGAGCACCCCCCACCGGCAACCAAGACGTGCGTTCCAGGTTTGGTGTCCTCCAAGAATCATCAGTCCACTCTCGTCTCCTAGTCTGTACACACATGTGTGGCGGCAAGGACACCAGCGGGCAGGGGGAAGGACAGAGAAGAAAAAAAAGAATTCTGAGCTTCAACTTCACTTCGCTTTTAAAACCAGCTCAAGTACATCTGCTGAGGCAATTCTCTCCCTCCGGTGTGCCCAGTACGTCTGGGTAATTCAGTTCCCCGTGTTGGGAGTCCCTGAGGAGACTTTTGCCCACCTGGAAAATGGCAGGGGGGCCTCCCAAGGCCCTGGGCCGCCATGTTTCTCCCAGGATGCCGTTCAGCAGGACCGGCCCTGGACCTTCCCTTCCGGCACACGTCCCTCAGCTGGCAAAGAAGACGCCATCTCCCGTCCTAGCTTATTAGTTAATGTACTTGGGAGAACAGAACCCTTTGCCTCACACTGCCTCACAAGGGAGCTGGCCAGAAGCCATAATATTTAGAGTCCCGCTCAAATCCTTTTCTAGAGCAAGGCAGAATAAAACGTAATAAATAACAAGAAGATAAATAAAATGTCCCTTTCTGACACAGGAGCTAATAACGCAAATGAAGTGCCACATCCCACAAGGTCATAGATCTTCAAATTAAAGAGCGTTTCTGTACCCTTCACCTTGGCTTCGGAAACTCTAATTAATCGATTTATGGCACACAGCTGTTCTTCATGTTTTTAAGTGGGGCCACCTCCTTCCGCCTCCCCCCCCCCCAATCTCTTTGTTCATCATCTTCGTTCCTTGGGCTTCAACTCCAGAGCACTTCCTGTTTCTTGTTCTGATGGCCACACGTTTTCTAAAAGTTCCACCGCCGGTGCGGGATGGGGATGTCAGAAGAAAACGCAGAACTCCCTGGCAGGCCAGGAATAAAGACTGCTCTTCAGCCGAAATGGCCGATGAAAACATTTTTGTAACTCAAAATGGCAGCTGCTGGGAAGCATGTAGCTACATGTTCTAAAGAGCTCAGATGTTTCCACTTCTGAAAAGGAAAGAAAAGGGAAAAAAAAAAAAAAACAGATGCCCGCTAAAATTCTGGAGCGGCTGAAAGAGGGGGTCACCTGTCCGTAAACCACCGTCAGGTGGGGAAGAGCTAGGCGTCTGTCACATCGGATCTCAGGGCCACTCCTCACGCCAGAGGAAGCCCTTTCTTTTCCCGCACCCCTGAATGAACCGCTGTGGTTCGGTTCCCAGACTTTCCTTCTCGCGGAGGCAAGACTGCCAGGGACGGCCTTCCCGGGATCTGACAGCTTCTGACTTTTCTAAAAATCTCACAGCCCTCAGAGGCCCTCCCTGGACGAGTCCCTTTCCACTCTCCCCAACCTTTTTTTTCTTTTTTAATAAAACGTTCGTTTCCACATTACCAGTTCACGGTTCTCTCTTGCCTCGAAGTAGCCTTGAGCACTAGGGGCTGCTCACTTTTCACAAGTGAACAGTGTCAGAAGTCTTTGAAGAGCCACTCGGAACATTTTTCTATTCGAAAACTCACTAAATATTTCACACTCGCGGCCTACCAGTCACGGACAGCTCATTTTTTAGACGCAAGGGAAGACCCTTGTCCAGAGGGTCGGCCCCCTCCCCTCCCCTCCCCTCCCCTCCCCGGGACCAGAGGTGATGATCCCCTCCCTCCTCAAGCTCAGGGCCACCTGCCCAGAGGTGAGCCGGAGGCTCCGTGAGGTGATGACTTTGCCAGCAGCCCAGACAGGATCCACTTCCCACCACGCTGCTGCTGGGGCTGCTGAGGTTCCGAGTGACAGGTGGATGCCTAGATTATTCTGAACTGACGTCAGACCCGGCCTAGAGACCTAGAAATGTCAGCTGTACTTGCATCACTAAATCAGGCTTGGCAACTCAGAAGCCAGGGCCCGTGTCTGTCCTTGCTTGCTTGCTTCCTTCCTCAGACATTTTTACTCCTCAGTTGGCAGAAACCCAGACTGGAGCTTCTTCGCTTTAACGGCTCTAAAGGCAGTCCTTATGTTTTTCTCAAGTTCGAGACCCTCCCTTCCCACGAGCCTGGACGGCGGCACGGGTTCACACCTCTGCCTTGACATTTCCAGCTCAGTGAAGTCGATCAAATCACAACCTCCTTGAGCCTCGGTTTCCTCATCAGTAGAATGGGAATAATACGCCTGCCTCCAAAGAGGGCTGGAGGTATCCAATGGGACCCTGTATGTGGACACACACCGTAAATCGTGCACCACTGTGCAGGAGTTTGTAGGTTTTGGTGTTTAGGGTTCATCCTCATACCTGGCAGGTGCATCCACGTTTCAACGATGCCTTTCTGTGTAAGTCTGGCAGTAATGAAACCTGGGAGGAATTGTAACGCGGCCTGCCTAATGCATTAGAGGTTCTGGGGAAGTGAGAACTTGCAAACGTCGAGGAAATATCATTTTTCATTGTGTCTCTTGGGAACCGACAGGCAACTGGACTCTTGCAGATGAAATGAGAGTCTCCCTCTGCCAGGAGGGGTTTTGTTTTGTTTTGTTTTGTTTCGTTTTTAATGAGCATTTAAATAATTGTTCCTCCTTGGTATGCCGGTTACTCTAATAACACCAATAAAGGTATCGGGGATGTTCAATAAAAAAAGCGCCAGGGTGGCTCAGTCGGTTGAGCGTCTGACTTCTGCTCAGGTCATGATCTCACAGCCTGTGGGTGTGAGCCCCAGGTCGGGCTCTGTGCTGACAGGTCGGAGCCTGGAGCCTGCTTCGGATTCTGCTGTCTCCCTCTCTCTCTGTCCCTCCCCCCACTCTCACTTTGTCTCACTCTGTCTCTCAAAAAATAAATAAATAAATAAATAAAAATTTTTTTTTTAAAAACCACATCTTTAATTGATTATTCAACGAAAAGGCCATAACTGAGCGTGCTAGTTTAACAGGTCCCTCTAAAGGCCAGCTGATACCACCTGGAAGGGCACTCGGACCTGTGGAAGCCGCAGTGGGTCACTGCTGCTCAGAGGGGGACAGCAAGGGTACCTGAACTCCCAGCTCGAGCAGGGCCATGTTCTCCAAAGCCGGCAGCAAAATTAGAATCCGGGCACCCGGCCGCAGAGGTCAGACCTGGGTCTTGGCTTCACACAGCCCTCCACAGTTTGCAAAGTGCTTTACAGCTGGTTTGGCATTTTTGCGTGCATTAGCGCATTTCATCGTTAGTCACATGGCCTCCGAGGAAGGCCAGGCGAGGGCTGCATCCTGCCGGCACGTGAGCAAACGGAAGCTCCGAGAAACAGGGAGAGTCCCACAGCCAGCAGGGAGAGGGCCGTGCCCGTCCTCAGGGTTTCGGACCCCAGGCTCGGTCCCGGCCGTCTCTCCAGCACGCGGTACCACCGAGGGATGGATGGTTCTTTGTACGCTTATCAGGGCCTGTTTTACAATGAAAATGCCCAAAAAAGAGGTTCACCTGCCATGCTGCGTGTCCCTTCAGGGAAGGGTACCGATCATCTTATGGAACCCACTCGGGGCCACCGCAGGCCTTGCCCCTGGAGGGAGACGTTTCACAAAGCAAATAAGCCCATGGCGGGAGGCGGGGGTGGGGGGAGGGCAACAGGACCCAGGACCCAGATGCAGGGGCAGGATGCTGGATCTCAGGGTCTTCCTACAGCAGGCCCTTCCCGTCTCTGGACATCAGGGTGCACTTGGGTCACCAGCCAATCACCCAGTCCTCCTCCAGTGTCTGTGACTGCTAACAATACCGTCCCCACAGTTCCAAAATTATAATAATTATCACCACTATTATCCCTCCAATGTGCAGACCCCTTCTTAGTTTAAATACGGTCGGTCTCCCCTTTCATGATCCCAGAGAGAAAATGCCAGCTGGCCACCCCAGCGGTTTTCGTGGGTTTTGCCGTCTGTATTATTTCTTTTTTTTTTTTTTTAATTTTTTTTTTTTATTTTTGGGACAGAGAGAGACAGAGCATGAACGGGGGAGGGGCAGAGAGAGAGGGAGACACAGAATCGGAAACAGGCTCCAGGCTCCGAGCCATCAGCCCAGAGCCTGACGCGGGGCTCGAACTCACGGACCGCGAGATCGTGACCTGGCTGAAGTCGGACGCTTAACCGACTGCGCCACCCAGGCGCCCCCGGTCTGTATTATTTCTGAGCATGGCCATCTACAAAATCTACAACCACCCCTGCTCATTCTGAACGTGCTCTGTCAAACCTCAGCCTCTTGGAGCAGGAAGGTACGGCCACGGGCATAATGGCAGCAGTAACTTAACCGCCATTAAATCCTTACACGAGCCTGCCGCAGCTGACTAGAACGGGACCTCAGCCGAGGCTCCAAACAACCCCCAACTAAGGACATGGTGTCCCAGGCACCGTGTCACAGATGAGGACACGGAGGGCTGGAAGAAAGAAGGCGGTCAGCCCCACGGCGTGCTCTTGAGCTACGTGCTGATAAAAGCCTGGTCAAGGGAGAGAATGTACAGACCCCGGCCCTGGCCCAGGCACTTGGACATGGTAATGGGGAGGCTATGCCTTGGTTACCTGACCTTTCATTCCAGCCCGTGTGCTAACTCGAAAGTGGAGATGTGCTGCTTTGGGCTGGCACTGCGGTAACTCTGTGAAGTCACGCTGATGGGGGAACAGATGCACTTTCTTGGTCCTGGTGGTGGTGACAAAAGCCATACACTATCCTGTACGATCTCCCGGGTGCTCAGCCAGCCTCGGCTGGCTCGGTTAGCCGAGCCCACGCCCTCCGCCAGTGCCTGTGGCAGACACGGCCGCTCCATCCCTGCACTCTCCCTCCAGGCCTCGGAATCCTCTCGACCCTCATCACCACGTAAAGCGTGCCACTGTCTGGGATCTGTGGATCCCGGGCCACAGAAGCCCGGTAAGTGGGGAGCCCGGTGAGACGGGGCTGAATTCAGTAGGCAGCAGTGGGTGTCCTGCTGAGGGCAAAGGCCATGCGGGCTCTTCATTCATTCACTGCACAGACAGGAGCCGGGCACCCTTTATCCACCAGGGACTCTGCCCAGGCGGCCAGAGCTCACGGAACACCTGATGCCCCCTCTCAGTCATTTGATGAAAAGTACGAGCACTGCTCCGTAGGCAGCCGTGGTGCCAGAAGAGGGGAGAATATTTGGGCTCGGCTGCATTTGGGTTCAGAGCCTGCGCTGTGGGGCTCTCGTCTGCAAGGCCCCATTTAGTCCTCATGTTTGCACGCCAGCTTGCACCCGCCCTTCCCTGTGCCCAGAATACTTGCTTTTGCTTCTCTACCTGCAAAACGTCTTGTGAGAGCCAGCACACCCCCACCCCACCCCCCCCCCCCGCCAGTATGTTCCCACAGCATCCAGGGAATACTACCTGATACTGATCACTCGTACTATCATAATCTGTCCTTGACCTTGGAGTGTTCAACTTGCCTGCGATCTGCACGTGCCAGTGTTGGACTTGTGCTCTTAGGCAGATGCTCACGGCAACTTTGGAAAGTGGGTTTTAATCCAGACTTGGTGTAAAAAAGAAACTAAGTCTCATCACAGGTGAGTTCACACGGCTTATGGTTCACAGACCCCAGATTCACACAGGGTCTGAGCCCAGGGCCTGTGCTGTGTCCAGACACACACCTGGCTGCCCCGTCCATGGAACCACAAAGGCCACTATCACCGGCCCCGGGGAGGGACCCGGAGCAGGCACGCAAACCACTCTACCTGCTGGTGAACACCAGCAAGCTGCGGGCTTCATGCAGAAGACAGCACACGTACCCTGGCTGAGAACGGAGACCTTACACGGGTGGGAAAACTTCACACAGCCTCGCAGTGTTGGGGGACAGTCCGCCGACCCTGCCAGCGTCCTTGCGGCCCAGGTAAGCTGTGCGCTTCATATGCCTGGAGTTAACTCGGGGCTGGGTGACTGGGCCTCCAGCCTCCCCCACAGCCTCTATCGTTCCCTTAGACAGCTGGTCGTGCACAAAAACACTACTGAATCTTGCTTCCAGCAAAAGAGGCACACCTGGGAAGTTAGTGAACCCAAGGAAATCTAACTGTGCCCCAAATGCTCTAGAGACATGCCCTTCTTATTCATTCATTCATTCATTCTCCATTCGGCCATCATGCACCAGATGCCAACCTGGCAGGCACTATTCAGAGGGACCGGCCGTGACCCCTCCCTTCCAGGAAGCCACAGGTAGGGGGCTGGGGATGAAAGGAGGTCTTCAATATCATTTAGCCATATGCCCCTCCCCCCTCCTCCCTTTGCTCTACAAATGCAGGACCCATCTGCCGCATGCCAGGCCCCGTGCTGAGTGAAGGGACACAGAAATGCACATCTGCCCGCATGGAGCCCACAGTTGAGTTCAAGAGCTAATAATTCCACACGTTTCTAGTAAGGCTTCGGGCCACGAGGTCTACGGTGTGACATGTGGCACGGGACCCAGAGGAGGGAGAGATTGGCAGTGTGGGGGGATCAGGAAAACCTCTCAGAGGGGGAGGTCCTACAGCTGAATTCTGAAGGAAAAATGAGTCTATCTTGCAGAGAAAGGAGAGAAAGGGGGTGCCAGGCAGAGGAAACGGCATGCACAAAGGGTCGTGGGACCCCAGACTCACAGAGGCGAGGAAAAGGATACGGGACTGAAAATGTGGTTTTGGATCAATCTGAGGAGGCTCTGAAAACCCACAAAGAAACTGAGCTGGCTACAGCACAAACTCCATTGCTAGAAATTCCATCACGGCGAAAGCTTTGATATATATATTTTTTTAATATGAAGATTTCTAAACCCACACTCAAGGCCTACTCGAGTCAGAAACTGTTCCATACAGCAAAATGACAGTACAGCCAAAGGACACAGGAGAACCCCTTAGATGGCTCTTTCTGAGACCAGATCCCCCCTTCCCCGACTATGAAACCGTAAGATGTAAAGAAAGGAAGCCAGGGGGGCCTGGGAAATGCAAGGAGGAAGTTTAAAATCCAATCTGTGAGGACCGCTGGCCCGACAAGGTGGCTTCTAAATCACTCTCTCCAGCAGGAGTTCTTTCATTCCGGCAAGACTCCCATCTGAACCCCCTGGACCCGTGAGCCAGCCTCAGGAACAGGGCGGGCCACGTTCTCAGCGGAACAAAGTATCAGAACTCAACTACAGCTGCTGACACCACGCACCCCAGATTCCCCCCCCCCCAGTCTCGATTTCAACTGCTCGATTCTGTGGTCAGACCAGGTGTGCACTTCAGGCTCAGGAAACAGCCACCCAGGCCCCGAGACAAAGCAATACTGCTGACCGCGGGGGCATCTCGGGGAAGGGTGAGAACAGCACTGTGTGCTAGTCAGATGGAAGAGCCAGAAGCAGGACACACAGAGTGATCTGAGACGTGGCAACTCACTTACAGCACCCTCAAAAAACTACGGCACATTCCTCAAGATCATCTTTATAGAACTCCCCCCCCCTTTGCATAAGGCGCTCAAATCAGCTGGAAATAGTATGTCTTCCCCAAAATAGACGAACGCGTCGTCAGATTCCCTTGAAATCTTTCTGCAGACTTCTCTGAAAAGGACCTACAACAGTGGGATGTGGTGGGCCGACAGATAAACATATTTTGGTGGTCTGGCCCCCCCCAACCCCCCCCCCCCCCCAATATGAGGTTTTCTGAAAGGATTCCAGCACTCTGGGGACAGGAACTTAGCAGAGGATGTGAAGAGGAAGAAGCATGGTGCAAATCCTCCTTATCATTTAATGGAAAAATAAAGAGTGAATTAAGAAACGAACAGGTAAGAAAAAAAAAAAAATCAAGGCACGCGCCGCGGGTGTGTGTTGAGAGCCGTTGTGAGCAGACGTGGGCACACCTCGTGGTGCCTCACGCACGCGTTCTGGCTGACACAGGAAGTCTCTCTTCTCCATTATTCATGACTTCCTTCACCAGGCAGGAATAAGGCTTCCTTCCTTTCCTTAAATCCACAAAAATCTCCGCATTCCACCCCAAGAAGTATTGCAGGGGCAGTAAATCTCGTTTTAATGGAGTGTACGTTTAGCTCCGAGGAGATAATTGACGTTATGGAGAGCCTCGACGCCGAGTTATATAGGTTAGCGAATGCAGAGGGGACTCATTACCGACACACTACAAACAAGTAGTAATATATGTATATTGTTCAGAGTGGCGTTATAGCAAAAGTGTTCCGGTCCACGGGGATTGATAAAACACAAGAAAACAGCAGACATGCACTTGTAAATTTGTCTCATTTGTCTCTGAAGTTAAAGGTTATTCCCTTGTTCTGAATTTGTAATAAAAACACGCTAGCCCAAGGTTTGTGGAGAATGTTTGAATATTTAAATTGTGTATAATGATAGGCAATTATAGGATAAAAACTGGACCGCGCGAATGGGGGAGCGCTGTCTGGATCACCAAGTGTTTTCCCACCAACCAGTCATCTGTCTTTACTGTGCCGCCCTCCCTCCCCCCACCCCTTCCGAAGGGCTGCAGGGACGGTTACCCGGTCCCACCGCCACTAACCGGCAACCAGCCACGCTTGGGTTTGCCTGGGTGGGTGGGTTCCTCCCCTTCTCCTTCTCTTCTTTTAGTTTTGCTTTCTTCAATATGCACAGTACGCCTCTCTGACCACAGGCTGAGACGGAAGCCATGGCCCCTTGAGGACAATGGGCCACAACATCGTCCTTCCGCAGCCGGTCAGCGCTTCCCCCCGGGTGCAGGGGCAAGGCCAGGCACAGCGAGGGGCCCGCAGGCAGCGCAGGAACCTCCCCTGCCCCCCGAATGGGGCACCCATCTCCCGGGCACCCTCCCTGGAGAACAGCGCGGTGGGGCTGGCGGGGAGCCCTAGCTGTGGCGCGTCCCCTGGTGGGGGGGGGGGGGCACCGCCGCACCCTGGCTGGGGCCGAGGTGCCCGCCTGGCCCCGTCCAGGTTAACCAACTGCAGTGTTTGAGTTACTCCAGCCAGCTTGTCACCGAGCACAAAAGTCATCAGCGAGTGAATGTTCTTTTCTGCACCACAATTAAGACGAATCAATACGACGTGCCACAAATGGTATTTTACTCTCAATAAGAACTCGGGCTGAGTTTATTCAGAATATTTTAGCGCTTCCCCGGGGGATTTTGGGCCGACGCAGATGGCAAATAAAGTACTCAGCCTAAGGCTACAGCACATTATGGTAATTCTAATGTCAGATGTACTTTAATATACAGCTCTATTTAATCACCCCATTATTTCACATTTCCATATGAAAAACCCGCGGCACTTCTGCAGAGCTTCGCCTCCGCCACGGTGCCAGCTTCCTCCAGCCCCGCCGGCAGCCGGGGAGATGGTCATCCTCGCCAGGCGCCGCACCGCGTCCACAGTGCGGGGCGCTCCGCGCGCAGCCGAGCTGCCCGGTGCCGCCAGAAAATCAGAGGGTTCAGAGATGTAGCAAGTGCCTCGGAGGTTATGGAAAAGACAGACCGAACCCTTCCACCTCCCAGACACACGGGTTCTCACACACGCGCGCACGCACACCTGCGAAGGGGAGAGAATGACGGGCACGCTTACAACATGGCCCCTCTGGAAACACCGGCTGCCTCGGCGTGGTGGCTGGGCAGGCCCAATGGCCAGAGCCAACCACGGCTCAGGGGCTGGGCGAGATGGGGCTCCTGCCGGTGGCACACCCAGCAGGTGCCAGCTGGTTCTCGTAGCGCTGCCCCCCCCAAAAGGGCACATGAAAGCAGCAGCAATGCCAAGGGGCAGGGGGCCGTGCTAGTGACACAGGGGGTGGGCGGAGCAAGGGGGGCGCGCAGGGGACCAGCAGCCCAAACCGACTGTACAATCTGGGGCCAGGAGGCCCCCAGGGTGGTGCTGTCTGGTCTGCACTGGAGAACCCGAAGCCGAGAAGCCCAGGCCTCAGGGGAGGTGGAGTCCTGTGATTCCAAATGGCTCTCGCACCTCCAGGCTGGCTCTGGTGGCCAGCTGGCGGAGAGAAGCCGGCGGAAGCATGGGTTTTGGCTGAGCCCAGGAAATCGCTCTCTCGCGGTCACACGCATCCTTGGCCACGCACCGCCCCAAGGAAGGCCGGCACGAGACCCGCTGACCACCCACTTCTAGGTCCCTCGAAGATGAGTCTGCCGATGGGTGAAATGACCTGGCACCTGACCCCTCCTGGCTGCCCCAGTAATGAGTCAGCGTTCAAGGCCACAGAACGGGATTCCTGCAAACGGGGAACGGCCTGTGTCGTCAAAATGAGGTGCTTGCCAGTGAGCAGGCGACGTCTAATTCCTACCACGGGGGTAAAAATCTCTCAGGGAAGGGGGGAAGTGAAGAGAGAGAGGGAGGAAAGGAGGCAGAGAAGGAAAGAAGAAGGGAGGGAGGGAGGGCAATTGTACAGAGCAAGTCCTGGCATATGATGCCAAAACCACTGGCAAGTTCCTCTCGATTGTCGCTTGACTAATACGGTGATCAGTTACCTAACACTAGCAAAGCTGTCTGATAAGCTCAGCACAGGAGACGTTTTAGAGGAAACAGCTTGATTACGTGAAGGCACAGACTCTGGTCATTCTAACCCCTGCAAACAAAGCTGTGAAGGGACAGCTCACCACCCCTCATCGGCCACACCGGGGCCATCCCTCAAACCGGGAGCATCCGGCGACTTCGTTTTTTAAAAACTCACTCTGGGGGGTGAAATTCAAGTGGGGACTCATTCTCCATTTCCAAGGCCTTTGCTCCCACCCTATTATTGCTTATTTGTAAACCTAAAAATAGGTCCTAATAATCCCCAGGCCTTTTTCTGCTTGAGAGTTTGGGACAAAAAAAAAAAAAAAAAACCCTCCAGTGAGGACTGGCGATGTCTTGAGACATTTCTGATTGCCACGACTGGGGGAGGTGAGGGTGTCACTGGCACTGGGTCAAGGCAGGGATGCTGTTCAACACCCAACGACAAGAAATCCTCCAGCCTTGTAGGCGCTGTGGGCTGAACTTGCAAAACAGACAGCCAGGGAGAAGTGGGGAGTCGGGGTAAAGGCAGAGAGCGAGGAGGGGTGGGGAGAGAGGGTGGAGAGAAAACAGAGAATCAGAGAGAAGGAGGAGGGGCCGACATCGTTTACTTTTTTGGCAGTCAAGGAGCTGGTGGCAACCCAGTCAGCTTCATTATTGCAGAAATCATCTGAATCCCACAGTCGCCGGGAACGGCGGGTCCGGGGCTCCCAGGGAGCTCTGTGCCTCGTGAAGGGGGACGCCAGGCTGAACGGGCAGCGGGAGCAGGGGCGTCAAAGGTGCCGGCACCCCCTCGCCCCAGCCCTCCTCGAGAAGCCCTTTCGCCTGGGGGACGCCTCCCTCCAGAACTGGGTTCGGCCACCAGAGCAGGGACATGAGGGGCTGCCCTAGATTCGGCTGCTCAGATGTGAGCCCTGCGACAGCGGCTGCAGGAGATGAAAACCCAAATATACTTCCTGAAGTCAAAGAGATAAAAATACAATTTCTGCTGTGTATGGCACTCTTTCACGCTGCAGCAATACTTGGGGGGGGGGGGGGGGGGGGACATGAGCGGCTGGGTTGGGGGGGGCAGGAAGATGACCGCACGGGCTTAAGCAAATTCCTTTTTTTAAAAACCACGATCCAGAGAGATTACATAAAAAGTACAATTAAGGACCGCTCAGAATCCCGAGGCCTTCGAGAACGTGCTGCCTCCAGAATATTTTTAGAACAATCACTCGAGTGGTTCTTCTTAGTTGCAGAAACACTCCAAATCAGAAAGTCAATTTTTCCTCTGTTTGCAGAAGTGAGCTGGCTCCGCTGGACGGCATGCGTGTGTTTTGCTTGGCGGCTGTTCACAACACTGCCTTGGCTGCGTTTCCTTGGAGCGCGCACGGTGAACCTGGCGCTCGCTCACAGTAGCGCTTGCATTTCAAACGCCCCGGCCACGCTTCCCTAATAACAGCCTGGGAACTGCAAAACCCCTGTAAGCCCAGCCCTCCAAATGGGGAACAGAGCAGGGCTTTCGGGGCCCCTCCCGCCACAATAGGGGCTGGAAACGGGGGCTGGGGCTTTCAATAAAGATGTCAAAAGGTGGAAAACGAAACAATGCTGCCACATTCTGGGGACGGGTGCACGCTTCCTTTTCGTGCGCCCCCTGCTCCCCACCACACACACACACACACACACACACACACACGGGCAGAGGCCCAGCCCGGCTGGCTCCTCCTACCCATCTGCCCTCTAGACAGGTACCAGGTTGTCTCCGAGCCTGCTGAAGTTTGTGCAGGAAGGGGCACGAGGACTTCAGAACCGCACTGGGGGATGTGGGTCCCTGGGCCTGACAGATCCGGTTCTCCGGCTTCTAGGCTCGGCTGAACGTGAATGAGTGAACTCAAGTGTGAGCTAAGCTCCCCTCTCCCCAAGTGGCATGAACCCCTGTACGCGGGTCTACAGCGTGCGTGTAAAGAACCCTGCACCTGATCGGTGCTCAGCAGAGGAAGCTACTGCTAAGAATGTGAATGAGTGAATGAATGAATGAGCAAAGGAAATGAATGAGTAAGGGAATGAATGAATGGCAGCAGGACAGAGCTCGGAGGCAGGAAGAGCAGGACCCCTCAGGAAGCTACCCCTCCTCCCTTCACTGATCGGTAGCCATGATCCCGCACCCCTCCCCCAACCGAAGGGTTGGGGCAGCGGGGGTCATCACTCAAAAAAGGGACATCCAGGTACAATTTCCACCCCTCCCTGGAATCAAGAAATGTAGTCATTCTGGCCTCTCAGCACTGCCTGTGCTTCACACGTTCCTTCTTTCTTTCTCTCTGTGTTGTTTACAAAGGTTTCATTATGTTTTCAACTAATCAGAAAGGCCCCGCTAATACACAATTAACATGTGATTATAAAAAAAAAAAAATTAAAATAGCTTCCAGAAGAAGGAAATGTAATTAAGTAGAGAATGCTTTTCAATAAGTGCTTGCTTTAACCCATTGTCAGAACACAGTCTACGGTTCGTCCACAATGCCTAGAACAGATGCCAAGGGCAGAATGTTAAAAGCAAGTTGGAAAAGAAAAAAAAAAAAAAAAGGACATTATTTTCTGGGGGAATAATAACCATCGGCTGGGCAGAACATGCTAGAGAACTCAGCTTCTGCCCGCAGAGGGGTGAACTCCCCCATCCGCTTCACCACTCCCTTCTGCAAAAAAAAAAAAAAAAAAAATGCTTCCCTTCTAAGAAATAAGTGTGTACACCCAAATCTAGGATAGGAAGCATAACTGAGTGAAGAAACAATGGTCAAACACACAACGTTTACAAACTCCACTGTTAACAAGAGGCTTCAGTCCAGACCACAAAGACAGATTGATGGCACACTTTTTAATCAACCCTATGATCATTTTGTTTCAACTCATTTGGGCCAAATCTCAGAAGGGATCGGTCTTTAAAAACCCCAAGTCGAAAATGGGCTTTTTAACCTCCCGCTCAAGAAGCAAGCTGAAAAGCGAGGGATTTTATTTTCCCCCCTTTCCTACAGCCGCCTCAAACCAGGGCCTTACGGCCACGAGATCCAGCCATTTTCTCGGACCCCGCGCTTGTCAACGTGAACGAGGGCACCGCGGGTTTTGATGGTTTCTGCCAATCAATACGGCCCCAGAGCAAATTGCAAATTCAACAGGTTCCCAAAGGAATGGGAACTCTGTGACAAACGTGTATGTCCCTGCACACGAAGCATCTGGTCTCCACCATAAATCTCCTAAACATGACAGGGAAAGAAGCAAAATCAGGAAACTGAGGGCTGGGGGTAGGGCTGCCACACGGGGTGCCTGTCCCCACTCCTCCCCCTCTGGAAGACAAACATTTCCAGTCCCAGAGTGTCCCCAGTGGCAGAGGAAGCTGTCAGTGCATGGCCTGCACCGGTTCAGAAAACACACCAGGTCTGGTGGGCCAGGCCTGCCAAGGAGCTGGGACTTCTGGATCCCTGTTCTACAGTGGGGGGCAGAGCCAGGGGCCTGGGTGTAAGGCTGGTCCCCCAGGAGTGCTGCCCCATGTGTACTATGGGTTTCTGGTCCAGTCTCAGTAGTTACTAGCTGACGACCATGGATGAGGCACTCAACTTCTCTGTGCCTCTCATTCAGTCCTCATCGGTAAAATGGCCTCAACAGTAAGCTCATCTCTCTCTCGTTGGGGGAGAAAAATAAGACTCAACGGGTTTATTTACGAGGCCCGGGGTCCGAAGGGAAGTGCAGGAGCCGAGACCCAGGCCTGGACGGTCTGGCACAAGAGCCCATCATCTCCGCCACAGAGCCGACTGCCCTTGATGACGGTGACCCTCAGAGAGCCAACAGACTTGCATCTCGGGAACCTGGTCAGCAGGGCCCCTCTCCACCCCCACGGTGGTCCCCGAAGTACGGATTTTCACTGAGGTTCAAAGACGAGGAAGCCGAGGCTGAGGATTGACTCACGCCTGCCTGAGGCCACCCAAACCGTGAAACTAAGGGTAGGTGACAAGCAAGGTCGCCCAGTCCCCAACCCCAACCAGTACCAGATGGGGAAACCAAGGCCTCCCGGTGTGGAGAAAGGACTTCCCAAGGTCACACACCAGCCAAGCCCTGGTTCCTGATTCAGGAACCTTCCCAAACCACCTCAGGCACCAACATGGCGGACCCAGGGCTCCCTCTGGAAGGGAAGGAACAGAAGCTGCCAGTGGCGCCCCCGTCACACCCTGCAGGTCGTCTGCAGAGCTCCCCGAGAACCCGCTTCCCAGGTGGGACCAGTACAAAATGGCAGGTGATACATCATGTCCACATCCGCGGCCCAGCGTCCTGACCTCACCCTGCCCCACCACACTTCCCTGGGACACAGCACCCCCAAAACAATTGCCCGTCCCCTCAATCAGACACTTCCCGAGTATCTCCGCGTTTTCAGTAACCTTTGCTAGGCTTGTCACCTCGGATCCCGGACAGAGAACCCAAGGCTCAGAGAGGTCTCTGCCTGAGGCCACATGTCCCGGGGCCTGTAACCCAGGTGGCGCTCCAAACAAACTGTACCTCTCTGTGTGACAGCACCTGCCTCCCCCTCCTCCCCAGGGACAGCAGGCCTCTCTGTAACAGGAGCCTCGTCCGGTCCATCCGGGCCCCTTCATCACGCGGCGCCGGCTGACAACGCACAGTAGGAGCTTGCTTTCCCGACACCTGCTTGACTCCATTGAAATGCCTGCCCGCCGCCCAGAAGAGCCGTTAACATTCTGCAGTTGGCGCACGCCCCTCGCGTCTGCACAGCGCAGCAAGGACTGACAATTCTTGCTAGATAAATATCTGGAAAGAAGTCGGGAAACAATTAAAACTAGAAGCTAATAAATGATGAAGAAGCCCATGAGCCAAGTCCTGGCCCACTTCCCAGGCTTCATTCATGCATCAAAAAACCCCAGCGGTCCGAGGCTTCAAGAGGGCAGCTGGGCAGTGGGGCTGTCCGACGTAACATAAATGGGAATTAGATATGATCGAATGTACTCACTGCATTCCCAACAGCAGCCACTCTCCCCCGACTCCCCTGCCTGTGGCTCCCCAGCCAAGCCCCTTCTGGGGAACTCTGGGCAGATGATCTTGTAACCAGGCAACCACGAGGAAAGGTTCCAAAGTTCCTCCACAGGAACGAGGAGGCCGCGTTCTGCTATGGTGGCTACTGGGACACAGCGCCGTGACCCTCTCTTCTGAACCTTAAGAAAATGAGGAGGGGGTGCCCTAGCTATCCCCCCAACACGGAGGCTTAGATGCTCTGGCCTTCCCTCTTCCCCTACAAGGCAGGTGGGCCAGCCAGCTCTGCGAGGAGACAGCCCCGTGCCCCCTCCAACAACGACCATGGCCATCCATGCGTCCTCAGCCAAAGGTCCCAGGACGCACACAGCCTTTCCAGGCTCCTACTTCGTAGCGGCCCCTTCCCTCTGGCCACGAACTGTTTGCAGCTGTTCTGGCAAATGCTCCCGAGATTCCAGGAGACCCAAAGCCTCAGAGGTTCAGAGGGCTCGGCTGCACTTTGGGGAAATATGTGCCCATGGCCGAGAAGACATACCTTGTGTCCACAGGACAGGGAGAGATGGCAAGGGGATCTTGGGGCCCCTAACGATGACACAGAAGCCCTGTGTGCAGAGAGCGTGTGCACCCATCTACTCTGAAAAATGCAAATGCTTCTGAAGCCATATTAGATGCCTCAAAAGCCCAGCTAGCTCTTTCGATGGGCATCTGGCATAAGCCGGGTGTTTTCACATCCAAGGTGCCACTGGGTCCTCTGCAGTTAGGGAGGTGTTGTGATTATCATGCTGAGCATGGTAATAGCAAGCTCGGAGCTGGAGGGGGAACAAGGAACCTTCACCAGGAGCCTACTCTGTGCTAGAACTTGGCCTGAAGACATGGACATAATCTCGGGAACTTCCTTCTCACACCTGGGAGTACACCCAGACCCGAGACGCAGAGCCAGAAGCCAATGGCGGGCCTTCCAGCCTCCCTAGCCCGTGCTCTAAGAAGGTACCCGACACTGCCTTTGCCAATAGTCATCTCTTTGGCGCCTGTACAGGATTACAGATGGAGGTATCAGGTCAGACACAGTAGGCAGATGAGCAAGAAGGAGACCAGAGGCAGACAGGCACATGGGCAGAGGGCCCAGCACGTGCCAGGCACCGCCCTGGGGCCTGCAGGAACCCCCCTCACCCCTTCTTGCCAGTCAGCCGAGGTTGTTACACAA